>NC_057819.1:57475394-57790526 GCF_910594005.1 Cervus elaphus | reverse complement strand
CTTCCAAAATTTGGCAGATCAAGTAATCAAAATCTACAACATTATAGAGAATTTGAATCACAAACCATTAATAAGCCAGGCAAGATACAGAAACTACACATTCTTTCCAAATCCCCATGGGATATTTAAAATTTTTATTATGTATAAATCATACATTCTCAATAAACCCCAACTATTATATACAGCTACATTCTGTGATCATTATGCAAGAAAACTAGATGTTAGGGACAAAATGCATTTAAAATAAATCAAAATACATGGGAGGGAAAGACTGTCTTAGTTATTCTTTAAAAGAACATAGAAAGAACTATTGACAATAAGGTACATCTATGTGTGTGGCTATAAAAATACACATCCAAGTTAAGTGAAATTAAAATAATATAGGTCATAAAACGTTATATACAACAATTTAATTTTTATATTTAAAAGATATTCACATATATGATATTAAATACATAAATATTTTTCTGAAATTATGCACTAGAAACTGTTGACATTGGCTATCTTAAGAGAAAGGGGATATAGGTCAGAGGCAAGCAGGGGAACATTTGAGAGAATTTAAGCCACACACAATTAACAAGCTACCCAATATACAAAATTACACAATCTTTCCAAATCCCTGGTGAATATTTTTTAAATGTTATTACATAGTAGACCATGAAGAAAAACTTAATAAATTCCATATACTATGTACAGACCACATTTTTTAAATGAAGTGAGCATAACATAGAAAGTCTAACAAAGATTGGACATAAAACTACAGACCAAATAGACTTGTCAATATCAATTAAAATATCCTAAATAAAATATTAACACACAAAATACAACATCATACTGAAATTAGGATGCACGAGTAAATAAGGTTTGTTTCAAGAACATAAGAATACGCCAATATTTAGAAACTTTTTATGTACTTTCCCATACTATTACATATAAGGAGAAAAACCATATGATTATCTCTATAGTTACTCAAAACATTTGCTCAAGTTCAAATACACTCTGGGCAAAACAAGATTCTTAACAAAGCATAGGTGGATAACTCTTAAGCATCATCACTTATCTATTTATCTATAGACTAGATAATAGGTACAGATTTCTTTCCTCCAAAAACAAGCATGAGATTCAGCTATTTGAACTGACCTGGGGCCGCTAAGGTTTACCATTTGGCTAGCAGGCCACATTAGAAGCTTTATCAAATTGTGCCCCCAAATGATGTAGGTCTCCTTGGGGGTCCCCAACAATTGGAAACAAAACTTTTTTTTCCAGCACACCATGTACCCCCTCAGGATTGTACTTTCTGTGTGGGAGTCAAGCATTAATTTGCCTCCCTTCTCAAAATATGATGACTTGCACTTTGGGGGCAGAAGAGTATCACAGAGATCTTCAAGTGTTTAAGAAAATGCCATGAGTAGATCATACCACCCTCAGATGGCTGCAGAGACCCTTGGTTACTTGGGGTTACTTCTAAGGTAGGTAGATGTCTTCACATCTGTGCACACTTTGCAGGCAGTGTATCTAGGATAGGAGATAAGAGTGGTACAGTTAGAAAAGGTAGTATAATTAGAACTGCCATATGACCCAGCAATCCCACTTCTGGGCATACACACCGAGGAAACCAGATCTGAAAGAGAGACGTGCACCCCAATGTTCATCGCAGCACTGTTTATAATAGCCAGGACATGGAAGCAACCTAGATGCCCATCAGCAGACGAATGGATAAGGAAGCTGTGGTACATATACACCATGGAATATTACTCAGCCATTAAAAAGAATTCATTTGAATCAGTTCTAATGAGATGGATGAAACTGGAGCCCATCATACAGAGTGAAATAAGCCAGAAAGATAAAGACCAATACAGTATACTAATGCATATATATGGAATTTAGAAAGATGGTAACGATAACCCTATATGCAAGACAGAAAAAGAGACACAGATGTACAGAACATAATTTTGGACTCTGTGGGAGAAGGTGAGGGTGGGATGTTTCGAGAGAACAGCATTGAAACATGTATATTATCTAGGGTGAAACAGGTCACCAGCCCAGGCTGGATGCATGAGACAAGTGCTCAGGCCTGGTGCACTGGGAAGACCCAGAGGAATCATGGAGAGGGAAGTGGGAGGGGGGATCGGGATGGGGAATACATGTAAATCCATGGATGATTCATGTCAATGTATGACAAAAACCACTAAAATATTGTAAAGTAATTAGCCTCCAACTAATAAAAATAAATGGAAAAGAAAAAAAAGTGAAAAAAAAAAACACCACCCAGGGTCTGGAAGACATGTCAGGTCAGACCTGTTATGGATGATAGAATTTCTGTAAACTTCCTCCTCATGGGTCAAGGAGAAATCTATGCAATTGCTAATACATTCTTCTGTACTTGGAGTAATGCCAGGGCCAGGTAGAAAGGTCAATGCTTAAACTTAAGGAGAAAGACATCTGGATTTCTAAGGTAGACTCTGATGGTTTATGACCTTTGTTAAGCTGGTTGGCCCAGAACTCTGGGCAGCATGGCTGAAGTCAGCATCGCAGGTTGCCCTCATCCTGCTGCTTGAAATCCTGTTAATAGTAATCTTAATTGTGACAGCTTCATAGTAGCCTTGTAAGTGCTATAGGAGACAGACTCAATGGATTTGGTTCCCGCCTCCATCAGTCAGGTAACTGAGAGTAGCCAACAGAGTGGCATGCTGATGGGAAAACGCTCCGGAAAACAAGATAGTATTATATAAAATAAGGGGTGGATTTTTTTTAAATTGTGCAAAGCACATTTTTTCTTTCTTGCAATATTAGTTTCAGGTGGAGAACATAGTGGTTCAATTTTGCTATACATTACAAAATGATCAATGCAATAAGTTACCATCTGTCACCATACAAAGTTATTACAATATTATTGACTCTATTCCCTGTGCTATACATTGCATCCCTGTGACATTTATTTTATAATGGGAAGTTTGTTCCTCTTAATCTCCCTCACCTATTTCACTTATCCCCCCACCAACAGACCTACATGCTTCTCTGACAATCACCAGCTTGTTCTCTGTATCATGAGTCAGTTTCAGTTTTATTATTTGTCCATTTGTTTTGTTTTTTATTTTCCACATATAAGAGAAATCATGCATTATCTGTCTTTCTCTTTGTGACTTATTGCACTTAGCATAATACATCTAGGTCCATCTAGGTCCATCTATGTTCTTGCAAATGTTAAGATTTCATCCTTTTTTATAACTAATATTTCATTTTATAAAAATACATAAATATATATTTAATATATATATGTCACATCTTTATCCATTCATCTATCAATGGATACTTAGATTGTTTCCATATCTTGGCTATTGTAAATAATGCTTTAATGAATATAGAGATGCATGTATCTTTTCAATTTTTCTGTTTTTGATTTCTGTGGAAAAATAAGCAGGAGTAGAATTTCTGGATCATCTAGCAGATTTTCTTTTAATTCTTCAGAGGAAAACCCATACTGTTTTTCATAGTGGCTCTACCAGGAGATCCAACCAGTCCATCCTAAAGGAGATCAGTCCTGGGTGTTCATTGGAAGGACTGATGTTGAAGCTGAAACTCCAGTACTTTGGCCACCTCATGTGGAGAGTTGGCTCATTTGAAAAGACCCTGATGCTGGGAAAGATTGAGGGCAGGAGGAGAAGGGGATGACAGAGGATAAGATGGTTGGATGGCATCACCGACACAATGGACATGGGTTTGGGTGGACTCCGGGAGTTGGTGATGGACAGGGAGGCCTGGTGTGCTGCGGTTCATGGGGTCACAAAGAGTAGGACACGACTGAGCGATTGAACTGAACTACCAATTTGAATTCCCATCGATGTGCATAAGGGATCCCTTTTCTCCAGCATTTGTAATTTGCTGTCTTTTTGATACTAGCCACTTTGATAGGTGTGAGATAATTATCTTATTGGTTTTGATTTGCATTTCCCTGATGACTAGTGATATTTTTTCATGTGTCTATTGGTCATCTCTATGTCTTCTCTGGAAAAAAGTCTATTTAGATTTTTTGCTCACTTATAAATTGGGTGGTTTGTTTCTTGATGTTGAGTTGTGTGAGCTCTTTGTGTATTTTGTATATTGACAAATATTATGTATTGGTACTGCATATTCCCAAGTGGTACTAGTGGTATCTGCCTGTCAATGCAAGGAAACATAAGAGATGTGGGTTTGATCCCTGGAAGATCCCCTGGAGGAGGAAATGGCACCTCACTCCAATATTCTTGCTGGAAGATTACCATGTACAGAGGAGCCTGGCAGGGTACAGTTCATGGGGTCGCAAACAGTCAGACACGGGTGTTTGAGCAATACCAATATGCATACCTTACAGTAGGCAACCTCTTTGATTCTTTTTTGAGTTTCCTTTGCCATGAAAAAGCTTTTTTAGCTTTCCATAGTCCCATTTGTTTATTTTTGCATTTGTTTCCCTTGCTTGAGGAGACATATACAAAAAATATTGCTAAAACTGATGTCAAAGAGCATGCCTTTGTTTTCTAAAAATTGCCTATGTTTTCTGCTAGAAGAAGTCTTATGTTTTCAAGTATTACATTTAAGTCTTTAATCCATTTTGAGTTTACTTTTGTATATGGCATTAGAAAGTAGTTCAGTTTTATTCTTTTGCATACAACTTTTCAGTTTTCACAACACCATTATTGAAGAGGCTGTCTTTTCCCCATCACATATTCTTTTTTCCCCCATTGCATATTCTTACTTCCTTTGTCATAGATTAATTTCCCCTATAAATTTGCATTCATTTCTGGGCTCTATTTTGTTTCATTGATCTATGTTCAGTGTTCCATTGATCTATTTTTGCGCCGGTACTATACTATTGGGATTCCTATAGTTTTGTCATATAGTTTGAAATTAGGGAGCATGATACCTACAGCTTTGTTCTTTGTTCTCAAGATTAGTTTGGCTACTCATGGCCTTCTGTGTTTCCATAAAAGTTTTAGAATTATTTGTTCCAGTTCTGTGAAAAATACTGTTGGTATTTTTTTAGGGATTACATTGAATCTGTAGATTGCTTTGAAGAGCATCATCATTTTAACAATATTAATTCTTTCAATCCATGAACATGATGTACATTTCCATTTGTTTGTGTCATCTTCAATTTCATCCTATTAAAGCTTTCCTAGTACCTCCCTGGTTAGATTTATTCCTAGGTATTATATTCTTTTTGATGCAGTTGTAAATGGAGTGGTTTTTAAAATTTCTCTGACAGTTTGTTGTTAGTGTATAGAAATGCAATGTATTTCTCTATATTAATTTTGTATCTTGCAATTTTACTGAACTCATTTATTAGTTCCAATAGTTTTTTGGTGGCACGTTTAAGATTTTCTGTATATAGTATAATGTCATCTGCAACTGTGACAGGTTTACCTTTTCTTTTCTAATTTGGATTCCTTTTATTTCTTTTTCTTGTCTGATTGCTGTGACTAGCTAGGACTTCAAATATTATGTTGGATAAAACTAGCAAGAGTGATTATCCTTGGGTTGTTCCTTATCTTAGAGGAAATGTTTTCCACTTTTTACCATTGTCTATGATGTTAGCTATAGGTTCGCCATATATGGACTTTATTATGTTGCGATGTTCCTTCTACACTCACTCTCTTGAGAGTATTTATCATACATGAATGTTGAATTTTGTCAAAAACTTTTTCTACACCTATTGAAATGATCATATGATTTTCATTCTTCAATTTGCTACTGTGCTATATCACATGGATTGATTTATGGACATTAAACCATCCTTGAATCCCTAGGATTAATCCCATTTAGCTTGGTGTATGATCCCTGAAATATATTGATAAAATCTGTTAGCTAATATTTTGTTGATGATTTTTGCATCTATGTTTATCAATGATATTAGCCTATAATTTTCTTTCTTTCTTCTTTTTTTTTTTTTTTTTGTATCTTTGTTTGATTTTGGTGTCATGTATTGGGCTTCCCTGATAGCTCAGTTGGTAAAGAATTCGCCTACAATGCAGGAGACCCCAGTTTATTTCCTGGGCTGGGAAGATCTGCTGGAGAAGGGATAGGCTACCCACTCCAGTATTCTTGGGCTTCCCTTGTGGCTCAGTTGGTAAAGAATCTGCCTGCAATGTGGGAGACCTGGGTTTGACTCCTGGGTTCAACCCCTGGGTTGGGAAGATCCCCTGGAGAAGGAAAAGGCTACCCACTCCAGTATTCTGGCCTGGAGAATTCCGTGGACTGTATAGTCCATGGAGTCTCAAAGAATCAGACACGACTGAGTGACTTTCACTTTCACTTTCACTTTTCATGATTATTTTAAGTTGATGATCTCTTAGGTTCAAACACATTCTAACAATCCAGGGTTTTTACTCCCATGCTCACAATATTTAATGTTTTTGACATTATATTTTACATCTTTTTGTTTCGTGTATCTCTTAACTACTTGTTGAGGATATGAATGATTTCACTATTTCTGTCTTTTAACCCTCCTACTAGCTCTGTAGAGGGGAAATGGATATTGTTGAGAGGCAGGTATCATTTTTCCTGGGGCCATCTCCGCTTCATCAGTCCCTCCATTGACCCCAGGAAGGTTCCCCATCTCAGCAGCCTTCACCAAGACACTTGCTCACTGAGAGGCACATCCCTCTCCCTACTAATTTGCATACCCTGAGCCCAGTTACTTAAGTAAGCTTTGTTGGTTACTGCCTCTGTATACCTCCCCAGGTTCTCATTGCTATCTCATCGCTCAAATGACTTTAAAGAAATGAGAGTCGCGTTAAGCTTTACCATACAGCGTTATCTTAAGAAGACAACAGAAATAATAGAGCTAGGAAAATAGAATGCCAACTCCTTACAGGGTTATTTGTGAGCCCAGCAAATTCTTGTACTAACTGACCTGGCATTTTCCTGAACAAAGTAAATAGAGAGTTAGCCAGCTACAAAGAAACGTATGGTGGCCAATGAAAGGTCTCATTTGTTGTAGTGAATTTGCTACCTTTAATCATATTAAAGTAGTTGTTGTCTTCTCTTACAAGTGTTGGCATTGCAAAATAGTGCTTACCGACCACTCTATAACAAAGCATAGAAATGTCAGTTCCTAAACATCCTGCTTAATCATTTACATCAGAAGAGGGATGGGACTTTGAGTGGAGGAAACATGTGACAAACATTGAACATGGTTTAAGCTTATCTCATATTTGAACTCTGGTATGGGGCTGGGGAAAGTACCAGTTCTGGTCAGAGCCAGCCAAACTTGCTGTCACTAGTAAGATAAATTCATGGCAGTGTAAAAATTGCTGTCTACTACAGAAAACTGCTTCTTGTTAGTGACATTACTTTGCTGTTCTATGACCTGCTTCGAGGGGTGATGAATAATATGACAGGCTTTTTGTGTGCTTGTCCAGTAAAATTTATAGTTTCTTGCTTTCCAGGTGGCACAGTGGTAAAGAATCCACCTGCCAATGCTGGAGATGCGGGAGATGTGGATTCAATCCCTGGATTTGGGAAGACTTCTCCTAGAGTAGGAAATGGAAACCCGCTCCAGTATTCTTGCCTGGAATATTCCACGGACAGAGGAGAGTGGAGGGCTACAGTCCATGGGATTGCAAAGAGTCAGACTCCACTAAGTGACTATGCAAATGTGCATGCAGCAAAATGAAACTGAATGTTGAAGCTGTGTACCATACACAGGTTAATATCTTCTTAGATAATAACTTGAATTAATCCTGTAATGATGCTACTTTGATTTGAAACAAATAGAACGTGATTGCTTTTCCAAGATACGATTTCTGAGTCTCTGAGGTATACTTCACAGTCTTTCTTTCTTTGAATTATAAGTTTAACACTAAATTCAGTCACTCATGAGTGTTTGAGAACCTCATGTCTAGGGAGTTTATATCTAAAATTTTATAGATCTTTAGTTTCAAAGTTGCAAACAAAATAAGTGCTAATGTGAGTGGTGATTGAAAGATGATTCCATTCAATGTTCTCTTAACTTTAATATGAAAAATGGCAGGAATAAAGGCACGAAAGGTAATGTGTGTTTCCAGGTATAATGTGAAATATTGATGAAACTCACTTGTTGTTAAAAAGATAATTAATAAACCTTTCCCCACTAAGGGAAAAAAAAAAAAAACTAGATGAGGAAAAAGAAATTTTCTTCTTTTCACGTTGACTGACTAAGGAGTTTCAGAGAATTAAAGAGAGAAGAATCCAGGGGTTGATGGCAGTTCCTGTGACAGGCAGCCAAAGACAGAATCTCAGTGATGCACTTTCGTCACTCACAGCTTGCAGAGCCCTGGAGGCTGTGCCAGAGACGGTCTGAGGAGTGAGGGAGACTGGGTGCTGCGACTCAGATATCAAACCAACTGTGCCAAGGGTTCTGATGAGCAGGTTTCCATGAGCAAAAACACAGTCACCAAGTTCAGGTTAATTTTTTTACAGGAAAAATAAAGACAAGCAAGTAAGCTGATCATTGTACCCAGGACCCAACCCAGACAGGGACTAACAAAGTACCCGCTGAGATCTAACTGTATAGCTTTCTGTAACAGTGTGGTGACCACCAGACTTCCAGGTAGAGTTTGGAGCCACTGTGCTCCTTTCTTCCACAGCCCTACTCATATTCCCACCATAAACCAAGAGCACCCACTGGGGGGAAACCCTTCTTCCATAAACAAATGGAGAGTGTGCCGGTGACTCGCCGCCTCCCAGAGCTCCTTCCTCTCAATCAAAACTTCCTAACTCACCTGCCGATTTGAAATAAGAGTTTTAATTTTTTCCCTTAATTCTTTCCTAAAAGTATTTTATTTATTTGACTGCACCAGATCTTAGTTGAGGCATGCAGGCTCTTTAGTTTTGGCATGCAAACTCTTAGTTGGGATCTGGTTCCCTGATCAGGGATCCAATCCAGGCCCCCTGCACTAGGGGGCACAGAGTCTTAGCCACAGGACCATCAGGTAAATCCCTCCCTAATTCTTTAAGGTGTTAAAATTTGGGATCAAAATGGCAAACTAAATTGTCTGGCCAGGCCAGGGAAAGTGCCTGCTGGATATAATGTCCTCATTCTGAGAAGCTTTAGTGTGCCCGTCACAGTGACAGCCTCTTCTGCATAGGTCAAGGGGTTCCTGTGTGTGTTGGGTGATATCACGGCCATGGCCAAAGCCAGCTGGACCACAGGTTGGTATTGGTAGGACATCTATAACTTAGCTAGGGGCCTGTGAAAGAATCTAGCACAAGAGCTCTGCCATAAAAGGGCATTGGATGGGGGTTAAGGGTCCAAACAGAAACCTTTTTGAGAGATTGAGTGCCAAGCACTCAGAGAGAGTCAGCAGGCAAGAGAAGCCAAGAGACACAGGCACAAAAAGAAGGCAGTAAGCAAAAGCTGGGTGGTAGCAAAAGCTCTGAGTAAACAGAAATCTTGAGATAAATAGAGGAGATTAAAATTGCTATTTAACTATGGTAGTTACAGGAGCAGAAACAGAAGCCAAGAGAGAGTAGAGAATTAATTCTAGGAAAAGCAATAAGTGAAGTCAGTTCAGTCACTCAGTCATGTCTGACTCTTTGCAACCCCATGGACTGCAGCAAGCCAGCCTTCCCTGTCCATCACCAACTCCCAGATCTTGCCCAAACTCATGCCCATCGAGTTGGTGATGCCATCCAACCATCTCGTCCTCTGTCATCCTCTTCTCCTCCAGACTCTTTCCCAACATCAGGGTCTTTTCCAATAGTCAGTTCTTTGCATCAGGTGGCCAAAATATTGGAGTTGCAGGTTCAACATCAGTCCTTCCAATGAATATTCAGGACTGATTTCCTTTAGGATTGACTGGTTGGATCTCCTTGCAGTCCAAGGGACTCTCAAGAATCTTCTCCAACACCACTGTTCAAAAGCATCAATTCTTTGGTGCTCAGCTTTCTTTATAGTCCAGCTCTCACATCCATACATGACTACTGGAAAAACCATGGCTTTGACTAGACAGACTTTTGTCAGCAAAGTAATGTCTCTGCTTTTTAATATGCTGTCTAGCCTGGTCATAGTGTTTCTTCCAAGTGAAGTAAAAGATCTGAATCAGGAGCATGTCTGACGGCTAGGGATAACTGTTAAGTCAGTAGACATAGGATGGGAGGTTTCAGTGCATCTTAAATAGCTATAATGTTTTGATTCTCTAGGGGCTTAGCCTGGGTTATTGTGACTTTTTCTAGTCTTTTTTTACTTTCCTTGTAACCTAACAATAAACCTTGTTAACTGAGATAGTAGGCCATTCTGTATTCCTTGCATCCTGTAAGATCCTAGCATTCTTCAGGTTGTCTTTAAATGGTTCAGGGCAACCCAATCAAATGCAATAAAATTAAAAGAGCCCCAGATTGTACCTGTTGTGATAAGCAGGTGCTACCATATGTTTCAATCTATCATTCCCTTTAAAGAAGATATTCCACTATGTCCTGGACTCGAAAACTGTTGGAAACTTCATTGAAGTGGTAGTTCTCCTCTGTTTTTATGGGGTATATATTTCCTTTCCACCTGTAGACATGTATCTTATTAAGGTATTCAGGTTACCTCTTAATTTCTGCTCTTCAACTCATGACAGCAGGATGTCACCCATCTACTGGACCACAGTGCTGTCCTATGGAATAATGGGATGGTCAAGGTCCTGGTGTACTGTATTGTGTAGAGCCCCAAAACTGGCATAACCCTGAGGCAAAACAGTAAAGGTGTTCTATTCCTGCCAGGTGAACACAAAGTTGACTCTTTTCTCCACTTAATGGCATAGAGCAGGAGTCAGCAAAGTAGAGTCTGCAGGTAAAATCCAGCTTGTCACCTTTTTTAAAGTTTATTAACAGACTTAATTTTTAAATTCTCTTTTATTGAAGAACAGTTCATCTACAATGTTATGTTAATTTCTGATGTACAGCAAAGTGATTCAGTTAAACAAATATAGATACAGGTATAGATGGAGGTCTATTTTTTTTCAGATTCTTTTGACTATAGTTCCCTAGGGTATAGAGTAAGTCCTTGCTGTTTATCTATTTTATTTATAGTAGTTTGTGCCTGCTAATCCTATACTCCTAATTTATCTCTTCTCCTCCTTTCCCTTTTGGTAATCATGAGTTTGTTTTCTATGTAATAGGCTTAATTTTTAAAAAGAGTTTTAGATTTAGAGAAAAATTGAGCAGATAGTACAGACAGCTCCATTATAAATCCTTCCTCCCCATGGTCTCTCCTATTAATAACATCTTACCTTTCATTCGTCCCAGTTAACGAAGCAACACTGATATACTGTTACTAAAGTTCATAGTTTTTTTCAGACTCCCTCACTTTTTACCTACTGTTTTTCTTTCTCTGTGCCAGGATCCTATCCAGGATACAGCATTCCTTATCATTGTCCTGTCTCCTTAGGCTGCATAGCTGTGACAGTTCCTTAAACTTTCCCCAGTTTTGATGACCTTGACAGTTTTAAGAAGTTGTGGTCAGGAATACTGTAGAACGTCCCTCTATTGGAATCTGATGATCTCAGAGACTGGGGTTATGGATTTGGAGAGGAGCACTACAGATGTAAAGTGCCCTTTTTTATCACATCATATCAAGGGTACATATTATCACCCTGATTTATAACTGTTGATGTTGACCTCAGTCACCTGATGAAGCCATGTTTGTCAGGTTTCTATGCTATAAAGTCACTTTTTCCCACCTTCCATATGTACTCTTTGGAAAGAAGTCACTGCGCATAGCCCACACTTGAAGAATGGGGACTTATGCTCCTCCTTCTTTAGGATGGAGTGTCTACGTAATTTATCTAGAATTCTCCTGCATGAGGAATGTGTCTCTTCTCTCCATTTACTAATTTATTCAATCATTTATTTTTATCAGCATCAGTTCATGGATATTTACTGTATCTTTTGGGCTATAATTCAGTACTATTTTAACTTTTTACTAAATTTGTTCCAGCTTTGGCCATTGGAAGCTCTTTTAGTTGGCTCTTTGACATATCTCCATTAATGTAATTTATTTTTTTGAGCGCTTTCTTACTTTTTGGTTCATCTTATATATTTCTTATCCCAGTCCTAGAATCAGACATTTCCCCGAGAGCCCTAGTTCCTTTTATGGAGAGACCTGGGACTTCCCTGGTTAGAAACCCACCTGCCAACACAGGGGACATGGATTCAATCCCTGGTTGGGGAAGATTTCACAACTAACTGGAGAAAGCCCAGGTGCAGCAATGAAGACCCAGCATAGCCAAAAATAAACTAGCTGATTAATTAATTAAAATTAAAAAAAAATCAAGATCTGGGTATAGCTTGTTGCTATGCACTTACAGCTGGCTTATTTTTGTAAATAAAACTTTGTTGGAACACAGCCACACCCAGTTGTTTATGCATGCTTTATGGCTTTTTTCATGCTGCCCTATTCAGCAGAGCTGAATAGTTGCAACAGAGAGCATGTGATCTGCAAAGCCTGTAATATATATACTGTCTGGAAAAAGTCTTCCAAACCCTGGAACAGAGAAAAAAGAATAAGTAGTACCTGCCCATGCGGGCTCTAAAAACTGCCTCCATTAAGAAGATGACATCTGGAGTAAAAGTTGTAATTAGACTCATTGCCTAATTGAGCTTACAAGAATCCACTGTACTGTCTAAGATCCACCCATGTTCCACTCCAGTCAAACCAGAAAGTTAAATGGATAACGAAAACATTTTATGCTTTTAATACCTAATTTCATCATTAATCAGCAATTCTCTCATGAATGTTAGGTTGGTTTGATGAACTCTTTTTAAACTGAACCTAGAGGAAGCCCTGAAAAACCAACTCCTACCAAGATAAAGACTAAAATCTTTAACTTAAATGTATGTTTCCCCCTCCTTGACCTAGCACCCCAGAATCCATTCCCCAATCATATTCCAAAAATATTTCTAATATTACAAAATAGGAAAAAATTACTCTTTTGTTCTAGAAAGCCTTTTCCCTTACTACTTGACTTTGTAATTGCTTTCCTCTCCCTCCACAAGGCATGCTGGCATTTTAATTATAGGTCTGTAGGCAATGAAGGATGTTGAGAGTGTAGAAATAAACAATTGACATTTCCTTGTAGAGTAAATCCTGAGAAAGGTTATTACAGGGTTTTCAAATAAGCAAGAACAACCTCTTCAGAAAGTGATGCTCATCAGGATGTAGACTGAGGCCTTCCCCTTCTTTATCTGTTAAAATTCAATAGAACTTCCAACAGCTGATTTCTGCAGTGTCCCGTGGTCTGTTACCTATGGGCATATGTTCCTTGGTGACCTGCAGAGGCCCAGTGGCCACTGGGGGATCAGAATAGTCTGAGGCCTCTCCATCGTCCTATCCATCCCCCCCATTTAAGTTCTCAAGATCCTACACATTGATGTGCAGCGTTCTACTGGTAATGCCAAGGATTCAACAGATCAAAGCAAACTTCAGAATTAGTCATTGCCTTTGGTCTGCAGTCATGTTGGCTCCACTGCAGGAGATTATATTAGCATGGTTATACATGGTCCTGCTTTTTGTGTGTGTGTGTGTGTGTGTGTGTGTGTGTGTTATTTGAGCTTAGAATTTAGCGATTCAAGTTTGTTATCTTTTTTTTTTAAGCTACTTTTCATTGTTAGTAGCAATCACCCCACCCTCGGATAGCAAGGACATCAAACCAGTCAATCCTAAAGGAAATCAATCCTGAATATTCATTGGAAGGACTGATGCTGAAGCTGAAGTTCCAATACTTTGGCCACCTGATGTGAAGAGCCAGCTCATTGGAAAAGATCCTGATGCTGGGAAAGATTGAAGGCAAAAGGAGAAGGGGGTGACAGAGGATGAGATGGCTGGATGGCATCATCGACTCAGTGCACATAAGTTTGAGCAAGCTCTGGGAGACGGTGAAGGACAGGGAAGCCTGGTGTGCTGCAGTCCACGGGGTCTCAAAGAGTCGGACACGACTGAGTGAGTGAACAACAGCCCTGGCCACGGTCCTGTGCGCCGGTTCCCGTCTGTCCTATTTGATGGCAGTGGCTCTGTGGATCCCCGACACTCGATTGTTTCACTGCTGCGTGCTATAGCCTAACAAGTTCCCATTCTCATATACTGCGACTGGGATTTTAATGCCCTTAGTCCCGACTTCCCAGGTAATTAATGCCGCAATCTCTCCTCTCCCCTCCCCTGAGGAACTGGGATTACTCTAGGTTTCCGCTTCCGAACTAGTCAGGGTTATGAGACAGGAATTCCCTGTTTTCGTTAAGTACATTACTTTCACTGTTTTCACTCAACCTGTAATAGACATGGTGGCTTTCAGAAGAGAACTTGAAATGCAGTGGCTCAGTCAATACAAGGTTTATTTCTTTGTCCCTAGCAGTCCAGAAGAAGACAGGCAATCTGGGGTGGGCAGGTCTCTGAACTCTGTGAAGTCACCCAGGGATCCTGGTTGTTTCTCTCCACCTGCCCAATCATCTCTTTCAATGTTGCTCTTATTCACTGAACCACAGCCAGCTCACCAGTACCACACACGCATCTAGCCCACAAAGGAGAGGGAAAACGAGGAAGGCAAGTCAAACAAGTCCCTTTGGAGGAAGTCATTTGGGAGCTATACACATGCCTTCTGCTTACATTCCCTTGAAGACCATTTAGCCACTTGGTCATGCCTGGCCACAAGGAAAACTGGAAAATTTAGGCTCTAGCCCTGTGGCTATCTGCCCAGGTGAGCTTTGGGGAAGAGGTTCTATTATTAAAAGAAAAAGGGGAAAATAAATTTTGGGAAACAACAACTCACCACACTGACTCCTGTTGATTTAAGAAGAAAAGAAACATTAAAATGTGAACAGAAGGTTTCCCTGGTGGTTCAGTGATAAAGAATCTGCCTGCCAATGCAGGAGACATGGGTTCGATCGCTGATCTGGGATCGAACCACGCCACATGCCACGGAGCAACCAAGTCAGGGCACTGCAAATTCTGAGCCTGTGCTCCAGAGCCCACGGTCTGCAGCCAGAGAGGCGCGCACACCCCCATTAGAGAGAAGCCCTTGCTCTCCACAATCAGAGAAAAAAGCCTGCACAGCAACAAAGATCCGGCACAGCCAAAAGGGAAATAAAGAAATAATTTTTTTTTTAAGGTGAGCTGAAATAGAAACCAGACTTAGAAGCAAAGTTTAGGATTACCAAAGGGAAAAGGCAGCAGGGGAGGGATAAATCAGGGGCTTGAGATGAACACACACACACACACTACTATATATAAGATAGAGAACCAACAAGGACCTATTGTATAGTATGGGGAACTATGCTCAATACTCTGTAATGACCTGAATGGGAAAAGAATTTGAAAGAGAATAGTTACATGTGCATGGATAACTAAATCACTTTGCTGTACACCTACTAACACAACTTTGTAAATCAACTATATTCCAATATAAAATTTTAAAATTTTTAAATAAAATATTTATCTTTAGAAAGGTGATAAAGAAGCCCACAGAAACACAAGGGAGCATTGAGAAGAAAGCTCAGAAAACAAGTAGAAGAGAGTTGAGGTGTTTAGAACCAGAGAGAAAAATCATGCCTGTTGTACTCCTTTCTGAATCTTGAACCAATCAATTGTTCCATCAGGGTTCTCACTGTTGCTCCCTGACCCACATATAGATTTCTCAGGAGACAGGTAAGATGGTCTGGTATTCCCATCTCTTTAAGAGCTTTTCACAGTTTATTATGATCCACACAGTCAAAGTCTTTGGTGTAGTTGATGAAACAGAGGTAGATGTTTTTCTGCAATTCCCTAGCTTTCTCTATGATCCAGCAAATGTTGGCAATTTGATCTCTGGTTCCTTGTACTTTTCTAAACCCAGCTTGGACATCTATTCATTACCTCCATTGTATATTCATAGGGGATTTGATTTAAGTCACACCTGGCTGGCCTAGTGGTTTTGCCTGATTTCATTAGTTTAAGCCTGAATTTTGCTATAAGCTGTTGATGATCTGAGCCACAGTCAGCTTCAGGTCTTGTTTTTGCTGACTGTATACAGCCTCTCCATCTTTGGCTACAAAGAATGTAATCAATTTGATTTCAGTATTGACCATTTGCTGATGTCCATGTGTAAAGTCATCTCTTGTGTTGTTGAAAAGGAGTATTTGCTATGACCAATGCATTCTCTTGGCAGAATTCAGTTAGCCTTTGCCCTGCTTCATTTTGTTCTCCAAGGCCAAACTTGCCTGTTACTCCAGGTATCTCTTGACTTCCTACTTTTGCATTCCAATCCCCGATGATGAATAGGACATTATTTCTTTTTGGTGTTAGTTCTAGGAGGTCTTCTAGTTCTTCAAAGAACTGATCAACTTCAGCTTCTTTGGCATCAGTGGTAGGGGCATAGGCTTGGATTACCATGATGTTGAATGACTTGCCTTGGAAATGAACCAAGATCATTTTGTCATTTTTGAGGTTGCACCCAAGTACTGCATTTTGGATTCTTTTGTTGATTATGAGGGTTACTCCATTTCTTTTCTGGGATTCTTGCCCGCAGTAGTAGATATAATGGTCATCTGAGTGAAATTCACCCTTTCCATCCATTTTAGTTCACTGATTCCTAGAATGTCGATGTTTATTCTTACCACCTCCTGTTTGGCCATATCCAATTTACCTTGATTCACGGACCTAACATTTCAGCTTCCTATGCAATACTGTTCTTTGCAGCATCAGATTTTACTTTCATCACCAGACACATTCACAACTGAGCGGCATTTCTGCTTTGGCCCGGCTGCTTCATTCTTTCTGGGACTGTTAGTGATTTTCCTCCGCTCTTCCCCAGTAGCATCTTAGACACCTTCTGACCTGGGGGACTTTTCATGTCGTATCTTTTTGTCATTTTATACAGTTCATGAGGTTCTCACAGCAAGGATACCGGGGTGTTTGCCATTCCCTCCTCCAGTGGATCATGTTTTGTCAGAACTCTCTGCTATGACCCGTCTGTCTTGGGTGGCCCTACATGGCATGGCTCATAGTGTCATCGAGTTATGCAAGCCCCTTTGCCATGATAAGACAGTGATCTGGGAAGGGGGACACTGCTACAGATGGTGACAGACTTTACCAAAAGTCCAGGACAGCCTGCAGAGTCACACCACAGACAGAGCAGACAGAAAACTTGATACCATCGCTTGTTAAGCCCATTGGTCATCGTCATCTCACAGGAATCCCTCACAATTAAACTCCTTTCTGAACCCCTGCCGGCCACTGTGGTGTTAGACCTGCTTCCCTCCTCCCTGGGAGCGCCCTTCCCTCTCTGCTCTGCCCTCCCTCTCTCTCCTCTGAAGTCATCAAATCTATCAGAGAAAAAAAAACAACAACCCTGGAGAGCAGTTTAGCTTTCCCCTGTCTTAACCTGTCTCTTCCAGAATAGAAGCATGCTCCTGTCTTTGTTTGACCAAAAAGCCTATTACAGTGTTTTCCCAATCATAAGGATGATTTCCCTGAAGATGAAGTCTGTCTCCACCTCTAGACTAATGGGTGCAAATTATAGGTAGGTTTTAAAATAGCAGTGCCTCTAGAAAATAAACTTATAGCTACCAAAGGGGAACGGTGGTGGGGAAGGAGGTTGGGAATTAGGAGTTTGGGATTAGCAGATACACATTACTATAGATAAAGTAGATAAACATCAAGGTCCTACTGTATAGCAAAAGGAACTGTATTCAATATCTTATAATAAACTATATTTATAGTATAATGTATTATACTATATAAACATTAATAAATATTTAATTTTATTAGTAAATATTCATATAAATATAAACACAATATATTATATATAAACTATATTTATAGTATAGTTTATTATAAAAAGTATCTGAAAAAGAATATATATATAAATTATATATAATATATATATGAATTGGAATCACTTAGCTGTACACCAAATACTAACACAACATTGTTAAGTCAACTATACTTCAATTTAAAAAACAGCAGTGTCTCCAAACTTAGCTTACACCATCCCACCTCCAAACATACACACATATATAGATATGTAGGTAGGTAGATGATTGATTGATAGATAATAAATAGATCATAGGTAGAAAGATAGATGAGTGACCCTAGATTAGGGCTCCACAGGTGGCTCAGTGGTAAAAAAAAAATCTGCCTGCCAATGAAGGAGACGCAAGAGACACAATCCCTGGGTTGGGAAGATACCCTAGAGAAGGGAATGGCAACCCACTCCAGTATTCTTGCCTGGAGAATCCCCATGGACAGAGGAGCCTGGTGGGCTACAGTCCATGGGGTTGCAAACAGTCAGACATGATTGACCATGCCCACAGCAGAGCAGATAGATATATGATAGAAAGAAAGATAATAGATATAGATAAATTGTAAATCATTTCCCATTTGATCTCTGGTTCCTTAGATAGATAGTGCCTATCTAAGATAAATAGATAACTGCCTATTTCCATATTGGCTTGCAACAGTGGCCCGCATCCTCTGCTGCTGCTGCTAAGTCGCTTCAGTCGTGTCTGACTCTGTGCGACCCCATAGACGGCAGCCCACCAGGCTCCCCCGTCCCTGGGATTCTCCAGGCAAGAACACTGGAGTGGGTTGCCATTTCCTTCTCCAATGCATGAAAGTGAAAAGTGAAAGTGGAGTCACTCAGTCATGTCCGACTCTTCGCGACCCCATGGACTGCAGCCTACCAGGCTCCTCTGCCCATGGGATTTTCCAGGCAAGAATACTGGAGTGGGGTGCCATTGCCTTCTCCCCAGCATCCTCTCCCTACCCTCAAACCCTCTGGTCTCTGCTCTAGGTCAAGTGGCTCGCTATGTGGCAGCCCTCCTTGGGGACGATCACCTTTCAGGGCTGTGGTGCTTGACGGCGTCCCGGGCTGGCCTGCATCAGTGATCAGGACACGGGGTGTCAGGAGCTCACACGTTCCCCAGTTGACCCTCCCCAGCCCAGGTCATCTCACCAGACAGCAGCAGTCAGGTGTTTAGCCACGAGCAGATAGCTCTACTGAGAGCCAAGATAGGGCAAAAAATCATCAAGGGAACAAGCAGGTAACTTTCAGGGACAAGCCACTTCAAGGGGACTTGGAGGGGAAAAGTGCACAAGGAGCCTCTGACTCTGTCTCCTGAATCTCCTCCTTTCTTTACATTCCTTACATTCTGTCTCATCCCCCCTGGGGCATGTGGCCCCCATTTTCCCTACTGTAGACGTAGACAAAGCACCTCCCATCAGGCAGAGGAAAGACTAAGAGGAATTCTTCAGAGGTGAGTGGAGTTAAGAACCTGACCCCGGACACGGCTGTTTTTTTCTTTCACAAAGTAAAACGAGCTCAATGAGTAGCAATACAAGTCCCTTTCCCTTTCTTCCTTGGCCCAGGGAAGACTGGAATCTTCAAATGGACTTTAGAAGGTGCTTCCCTGATGGCTCAGGGGTGAGGAGTCTGCCTGCCAATGCAGGAACCCGGGTTCGATCACCGATGCAGGAAGATCCCGCATGCTGCGGAGCAGCTCAGCCTGTGAGCAACTATTGAGCTTGCGCTCTGGCGCCCGCGCTCTGCAGCAAGAGAAGTTACCACAATAAGAAGCCCACGCACTTCTACTGGAGAGTAGCCCCCACTGGCCACAACTAGAGAAAAACCGGAGCAGCAACGAAGATCCAGCACAGCCACAAATAAATAAAATTATTTTTAAAAATAGATTTTGGTTAAAACAGAAGATAATAGTCAAAGATGCAGTGTTAAATATCCCCAAAGGCCAAATTTATAATGTAGAGATTTTTGATAATTAAATTCTGGCAACAAGTTGGCTAGGACAAGAATTGACACGTGGGCCTTAACACTGAGTTTCTTATGCTACTTTTGGCTTTCCTTGACATTATTTCCTACTCTAAATTCAACAAATGATCACTTACTCTTTTATCATATTTTAGTATGAGTGATTTAATGCCACTGATACTCAAAATAAGCCTGCACACACCCCTTATGTCAGAGCTTCCCTGGTGGTTTAGGTGGTAAACAATCTACCCGCCAGTGCAGGAGACACAGGTTTAATCCCTGGGTCGGGAAGATCTCTCAGAGGAGGAAATGGCTACCCATTCCAGTATTCTTTCCTGGGAAACCAGGCCTGGAGGGTTGAGGAGCCTGGCAGGCTATAGTCCATGGGGTCAGATCAGCGTCAGACATGACTTAGCAACTGAACAACCACCCCTTGTGTCAAGCACATGGATTTTGAGCACATTGTCTCCCTAATTCCTGGAACAACCCAGTGAGCTAGAGGCTGCCTCAGAGATGACAAAACTGAAGTTAAGAGAAAATCAAGTATCTTACCCCAAATCACATAACTCATAAGTAGCAGAACCAGTTCTGTTAGATTTCAAAGTTGATGGAGAAAATGACAAACTTATCAGAAGTCTACTTTCCTTGGGGTTTTGTTTTGCTTTGTTTTGTCTGTTTGGCTCCTTTCTTCATCAGCCTAAGAGCTGGCTCAAGGCTAGGCTTTCCCCTCCTCCTGGGCATCTGTCCTGTTCCTCTAAGATGGGTCAGGGGGCCTCCTCGGAGATCCACGGTATACCGCACAGCTTGATCACAGCCCTTGTCACCCTGAGTGAAATTTACAGGATTTGCCTTCTCGGGTCCCCTTCCAGGCTGAGCACCACAGGACCGCATCCTCTTTCCTCCACAGTACCCTCACACGGTGCTCAGTACTGTAGCAGAGTCTCTCAAGTTCAGAGATAAGCCCTTTCTCTCCCTGAACGTCAGACATTTCTGTTTCCTTTAAATATAATCCCTCGTTTTACCTCTCCCCTTCTCCTCCTTATCTCCTTTCCTTCCGACAAGCTATGAGCTCTAACCTCACCTTCATTAAGCTCAGAATGGACTGCCGTTTGTTTCATGTCAGAGGCAACAAGAAGGTGCTGATAAGACCTTGTTTTTGAAATGAACAATCTAACCCCATTGTTCTTGGAAAATAATGGCATAACTAGAATTACAGAACATTTCCCATGTGCCAGGGGCCATTTGAAGCACTCTGCTTACATTCACTCATTTACTCCTCGCAGCATCTCTATGAGGTCAGTGCTATTAATATTATTATTATCCTCAAATTACAGATGAGGAAACTGAGGTAGAGACAGGGGACGTAACTCGCACAGGGACAAAGAGCTAGTAAGTGGTGGAATCAACTGGTAAAGCTGAGCAGACTGGCTCAGGTTCCAGGACAGTCCATGAATGCATCCCATCACCAGATCCTTCTCTTTCACTATGACATGAAGTCTATGAGACACTGACCTCATGTCAGTTGTCCAAGCTGGAAATTATAGAATCTTCAGATTAGAAAAGACCTTGTAGTCCAATCTAACTCAATTTCCTACCCACTGCAAACTCCCTTCAGAAACTTTCCAGACTGATGAGCATAAATACATTCAATTCTGCTTGAGTACTCCCAGTGACAGGGGAGAAATGCTGTAATATGGAGATGAAATATAAACTGTTCATGGATAAATTATTGCATAATAAAAACATGCCTAATGGCCACGCTTCCCCAATACGTTCATTTGCTAGTTATGTTTTTATACGCAAGCTCATCTTGATAAAATTGTTTCTTAAAAAAAACTTGGAGTGTCATTTGTCTTGAGACGTCTGCATTTTCCTTTCATGCCTCCTTATTAATGGGCTTATTTTCAGAGAGGAAAGTATAACAAAGATAACAGAGCAAAAAGAGTCATATATACTCCTATTGTTGTTTGGGGGTTAAAAATGAAAGCTAACAGTGCATGAGTGATCTTTTTAATATTTGCAGTTAATTTCCCACATAGACTTTCAAAAGCTACCATGATACTGTTTCCTCCCACTATTTAAAAAAATCTATCTGAAACAAACTACTGGAAAAGTTAGGACAGAATAAATCCTTCTAAATGGAACAATTTATTCGATATTTAACCCCCAATTATGATGGAAATATCAGTGGCAGCTGTTCATTATGTATGTTTGTAGTCTGTGTTTATGCCCCAGCAGGGGAAGAAAACAGGATCCCTTACTTTTTAAAAAGAATGTATCTTTATAATTCTTTATTTTTCTTTTATTTTTTTGGCCGCACTGCACAGCACGTGGGATCTTAGTGCTCCGACTAGGGATCGAACTCACTCACCTTTCATTGGAAGCACAGAGTCTTAACCACTGGACCGTCAGGGAAGTCCCAGGATCCCATGCTTTTGAAGAGATATCTAAATACTCTAGTTACACAAAACTTACAAATATGGTCTTCATGGAAAACAATGGTACCATCCCATCTAAGACTGGGCTCTGAACTAGATGGTCTAAGATTAAATCCCTGCAATTTCATACCTGGTTGGGATATTAAGAACATTCTATGTTTTCAGCATCATACCTAACATTTTAAGTGCCCAATAAATGCTAATGATATTGTTTTCCTATTACAATGAGATGTTTTCAGATTTGACAGAGGGTTGGGACTGAGAATCAAGGGACAGACTCAAAAACTTGTGGTCCAAAGTTTTCTGTTTCCTCCAATTTATCCCAAAATTAAAACTGGGGCAGTAAGGTAGCCCATGATTGACATATCAAAGTGCCAAAAAGACAGACTAGTGCACAGAGAAGGAAGTTCATGAACATTGTAGGGTAAGATGTGGGCATGACCCATGTCAGGTAAGATAAGAGCAGTCAGGGATACCCAGAAGCCAGAGACCCGCTTTCGGGGTCATCAGGGGAACAGACATAGAAATCTCCCATCCCTAAGGTGACTTAAGACTGAACGATCTCTACATGTCCTTCCTCGCCATGGAGGAATAGCCCCAGACTGAGCTTCTGATAACCTGGATTTTAGTCCTGGGTCTGCCCTCTGTCAAATTTCAGGCCACTTACATTTTCTGAACCTCAGTTTTGTCATAATAATATTGTTTTCTGCCTCCCTCAGGGTTACAGAGATAGTGTGGAAAAGTGCATTGAAACAAGGTTTCAGAGTACTATCAATACAAATGTCACATTTTATCACTATTACTGCTGTCTGCTAATACAATTACTGACTTCCCAGGACCTAGCAAGCAGGGGCCAGGAGGCAGGCTGAAGCAAAGGCAACTGAGCACATGTCATAGAGACAGGCTCAAAGTTTCTTTTTGCACCTCACAAGCTGAGCTTAAGGCTGGACCCAAAACCATTGCTAACCAAGCCTCACGTGTTGATTTGAAAGTATTCCCTTGACCTTGCATTCTTAGGAAGCGCTTAGCAATTTTTCAATGGGTGATGATATTAACATCAAATGGTCAGTTTAAAACATCATTCCAATGATGGGAAATGCATTCTATCAACTAGAATGGCAGAGTTTAAAACAGGGCAGTTTCTACACATGCCTCAGTACAAGGACACAACAGTTTGCTCACTGATAGAAGGAGAGTTAATAGGTAATCGCAGATGGCTCTAGGGCTAAAGAACCCGCCTGCCAATGCAGGAGACATAAGAGACGTGGGTTCGATCCCTGGGTCAGGAAGATCCCCTGGAGAAGGAATGGCAACCCACTCCAGTATGCCTGCCTGGAGAATCCCATGGACAGAGGAGCCTGGAGGGCTGCAGTCCATAGGGTCGCAAAGAGTTGGACACGACTGAAGTGACTTAGCATGCACACAAATATTATGCAATAATAGACTAGTTGCTTTTCCTCATTAGGCAAATAGCTAAGATCTCTTAATATTAAAATTTTAACTATAAAAAGTTCCCTAAAGTGAGTAAGGCCTGCCATCATTTTTAGTAATGAAATGTGCCATTTTCTCCATCTTAATGAAACTATTATTTTTGTTCATGCGAGTGATTTTATTCATTAAAAAGGAACGACAGGGGTATGGTTAATGGTCACAGAGTCCTTGGAGAGTCCCAGCATTTTAGAGCCAGACCAAATCCCAGACTGGTACTCACGGTGTACATCCAAGGGTCTCCATCTGAGGGTCTAAAAGCTGCTTTCTTGTGCCACTGGATCCGTTATATAGCTGTGGGACTCTGGGAAAGTCGTCCAAATGTTCTTTGACTCTATTTGTCGGTCGGTATGAACGAAGAACATCCAGTTCCACCATACTTTAAGATTACTATGCTGGCGTCTGTTTATATAATTTTTTAAGCAAATAATAATGTGTTTCAACAGAGTATGGCTTTCTTTCTATTTTTGACCACAAATGGCAGTGGGGGGTGGGTGGGAACTGGCTGTATTTTAATTTTTTCTGTTATTGGGGAAAATCTAGAATTTCTTAATACCCTGAAGGTGGGACCTGGGGTTGATTATTTTGTATTTCCCATGGTACCTCTAACCTACAAGGTACTTGAAAATAGTGACGAGCTGTAGAATTTCATCATTGCATGTTTCATTGTACTTTGGATAAAAGCATCCTGCTCAGAAATACCACTGGGGAAAATCTTAATGTAGTATACGCTTCCCACGAACTGAGTTTTAATTGTGTTGGCCAATATCAGTTGATTAATGCCTACTGGCACACAAGCACACTCTCACACATAGTTCATCTAGAGTTTGGGGGGAAAGTATTTCGTTTTCCCCCCTACCCTGTGCTATTGGGTCGGTGCATTCCATTGTTAATTTGTATTCAGGGCAATAGTTCCCAAAGCTATTCTCCAGCAACATAAATGCTGACATGCTGGTTAAAATGGATGATGTAAATAGAGCCATTGAGAATATTCTGGACATTCTATTTTATGATTTGGAACCTGCAAAATGTCCAAGACGTGACAGACATTACAATCTCTCAAGGGAGTCACAACTAAACCAGTCTATGACTGGTTGACTTAAGACTGTCTAAATCTCAGCTACAAGATCAGTTGTGTCACTCTCTGGAGTTCTGTGCTCCAGAGGGGCTATTTTAAAGATGCGGTGGAAGTTCCCACCCCTTTTCTGATTTCTGTCACACAGGGTCACCCACTTCCCCAGAGCATGTAGCTCCCTGCTGTGGCGGCCACATAAGGAAACCATGGCACTCAAGGCTTGCAACACGTGTAATTCATTTTCTTCATGGAATGACTCAAGAAGAGATTTTTTAGAATTCAATCTGAGTCTCAGTAATTCAATTTGTGGAAAGAAGCAAGCAAAACTTTAATTCCATCATAATGAGTTTCATGTGTGAATGTATTAACTAATTTTTTTTGCTGGGGAACATATTAGGTAAATAAAGTGGGGAACATGGTGAATGAGGACAGCCAAAGGATTGCCCTGAAGGTTGGGGACTGTTCCCCTGTGTGCACCCAGGAAAGGCTTCACAAGGCAGACAATCTGGGGCAATCCCATCACTGGTCTCCAGGCCTGAACTTGAAAGTCTGTCCACACCCAGGATTTCTGTTTCCTCTTAAGCAAGCCCGGACTGGTTTTGCCTGCCCTACCCACACACAGCTTGATGAAAATGTAACCTTTTCACTCACTTTCTGGGCTCTACAGAGAAAAAAATCAGCTTTCTCCTGTTAGTAATTAAACCAGCTGTCGTAATACTTAGATTGGGTTGCAGTGCTTTTCATGTGCTTTTCATGGCTGACTTTTTGCTTCAGAAACTTGGCTGGTGCTTCCAGCAACCACTGTGAAGTTGGTAAAAGACGGACGCTACTCCTGCAGTATCTGACCCTTGACCAGAGCAGTAGAAGATTTCTCTGGTTGCCACGAGGTTGTCTAGATTATGTAATTTCATCTTTGCCAATACAATATTACCAATGCAAGAGACAGAGAGAACTCCCTAGCTTATGAATAGCATATTGACTGTTATTTCTTAAAGAAAATCACACAAGGCTTTTGGGAGATGTTAGCATTGTGCTAAGTGAGGAATTGGTTAAAAACAGATTGTGTGTGTGTGTGTGTGTGTGTGTGTGTGTGTACACATATGGGTAGTGTCAGGGCGGCAGGGGGGACCTTGTGGTTGGAATTCTGGTGAGCCTGCTTTTGACTGTCTTTCATACCAGCTTTATTCTTCCCTGTGGACATTTTTCCAGTCACTGCTGACCTTTGTTGATTTAAAAGCAGGGGAAAGATCTGTAAGAACAGGAGAGGAATATATTTGCCCACAAATGGAATCAATGTGTCTTCTTTCTATGTTATAAAACAGTGTCACTTGGTCTTATAGTACTGGTGTTCTTCGGGGTGTTGGATGGAAGAAATGAGAACCCCAGATTACACCAACAGTTATGAAACTGGTACATCTTAAAGACATTGATGGGAGAAAGTCTAAATGTATAGGCATTCTTGGGCACGTCCTTATAATCAGTTATTGGGAAGAAAGTGATTATTAAGGCAGAGAAGGGGACAGCTACCCCCACCCACAAATCTCAAGGTCAGTGAGTAGCCCAGGCCATCCTAAAGCTAGGTTATTTGACTTTTAGGAATATTACAAGAAGGACCCTTGCTCTTTGAGAACCACGTGGGCTACAGCTGTGTTATAAACCCTGGGGAAAGGCACCTGCCAGTTGGTGGTAAGGATGCTCGGTGTGAAAAGGGGTGGGTGGCCCCACACCCAGGAGAATGCAGCACCCAGTTTTAGATGTCAGAGAAAGTTAGCTCTACCCTACTCAGGGTGCTCCCTCATCCTTGTAGGTGCTATAAACATGAGCCAGGCCCTCCATTGAACATTTCACATAGATACTTTTTAACAACCTTTATCGTGTGTGTACGTGTGTGTGTGGGCTTAGTCGCTTCAGTCGTGTCTGACTCTTTGCAACCCCATGGACTGTAGCCCACCAGGCCCCTCTGCCCAGGGGGATTCTCCAGGCAAGAATACTGGAGTGGGTTGCCATGCCCTCCTCCAGGGGACCTTCCTGATGCAAGGGTCAAACCCGCATCTCCTGCGTCTCCGGCATTGCAGGCAGATTCTTTAACCACTGAGCTACCTGGGAAGCCCAATCCTTATCATAAAGTTGATAATTTTCATGAAAAAAAAAAAAAACTGAGGCTCAGAGAGATACAGATTCCATGATGAGATGGCAGAGTAAGATTCAAGACTGTGTTTGACCAGAAAACGCTTCTCTGATTCACCTCATCTCACCTTTATTTATACCACTTGTTGTTGGTGTTTACCTCTAACTTCCTCATTTCTCTATCCAGATTTCTATGTTCAGTTCAGTTCAGTTGCTCAGTCGTGTCTGACTCTTTGTGACCACATGGACTGCAGCACGCCAGGCTTCCCTGTCCATCACCAACTCCCAGAGCTTGCTCAAACCCGTCCATTGAACCAGTGATGCCATCCAACCATCTCATCCGCTGCCGTCCCCTTCTCTTCCCGCTTTCAATCATTCCCGACATCAGGGTCTTTTCAAATTTCTATGTTAAGTATTGCTTAAAATTTCCACCCTGGGGGATGGGGGCTGGAGGAAGAAAAGGAATTAGTTTCCTCCTTCCCGTTTGCATACCTATTTCACTTTCCCCCACACAAGTTCATTTAACTCTTAATCACCCCCAAGCAAGAACATTTCAATGTTGCAATCTGCCACAGAATAAGGACATTTTCCTCAGCAGGAAGCTCAGAAGTGATTGCCCAAATTAACCAAGTTGCCGGAAGCCTTGATTGTGTAGAAAATTTCAATGGAAAATGTTCCATTTTGCTCTCTGCCCCACCTCTCTCAGCACGTTGATGGGTTGTCATAGAATGCCTTACTCAATTATTCCTTTGATTTCAGGCCCGGTAGAGGAGAGAAGGGAGAGAGCCTTTGGAGATAATTTTTCAAATACACAGGGAAGAGTGTGGGGAACAAGCATTTTCCTACATTGCTGTTGATTAAGAAGTGTGAAAAGACCTCTCTAGCAACTTGATGATACATTTCAAGAATCTGAACAGTATTTATTGCTCTATGATCAAACAGTTCTGCATCTGGGAATTTATTCTAAGTCAGTCGTCATAGACATGTACAAATATTTGTATGCACAGAATTGCTTATCACAGAAATTGATTATAATAGTGAAAAATGGGAAATAATCTGTGTCAGTGATAGGGGCTTGGTTAAGAAGACCATGACACATCCATACATTATAATATTATACAGTCAGAGCAAGGGGCTCTACAAAGAATACTTAATGATTGGAAAAATTATCTTGAGATATTATGCAAATAAAAATATTTCAAGAAAGTTCTTTTGCTTTCATTCCAGAATCACATTTTTTTTCACCTAAGCAATTTTGTTCCTGTATCTCATTCATTCTCTGACTCTTTATTTTTTTAATTTTTATTGAAATATACTTGATTTATGTTGTGTTAGTTACAGGTGTACAACAAAGTGATTCACTTATATATATATATATATATCAGCATATTGATATATATATAAATTTAAATTCTCTTCCATTATAGGCTATTACAAGATATTGAGTAGAGCTCCCTGTGTAATACAGCAAGTGCTTATTGGTTATCTATTTTATATATAGTAGTGTGTATATGTTAATCCTAAATTCCTAGTTTATCCCTCCCCATTTTCCTTTGGTAACCATAGGTTTATTTTATATGTCTGTGAGTATTTCTGCTTTGTAAAAAATATTTCAAGAAAGTTCTATTCAGTTATGGCACCTACTAGCCACATGCGGCGATTTAAATTTTGTTAAATATAATTAAAATGTAAAATCCAGTTTCTCAGTTGCACAAAGCACAAGTATTCAATAGCTATCATATTGGACACTGCAGACATTTGCAGCAAATTCTGTTGCAGGATGCTAATAAAGACTATGGTTTTATTTTTTTCCCCCAATGTATATGCACACACAGAAAAATTAGAAAAAGAAATATGCACAATAATAATTGTGATGATCTTTGTTTGGTGGGACTAGATAAGAGGTAAATGAACTTTTTCTGTAAAGAGCCGCATAGTAAAGATTGAGACTGTGTGGGCCGGACAGGCAGTGCTGCGACCATTCAACTCTGCTGTTATATTGACACATGTAAGCGGATGGACATGACTCTGTCCCAATAAAACTTTATAAACAGAATCAGGTAGTAGACTGAATCTGGCCCAGAGGCCACAATGAGACCTCTGGATTAGACAACTGGTGATGTGCGGGTTTTATCTTTAATTTAGGTTTGTCTGCGGTGGGTCTTCGCTGCTGCGCACGGGCTTTCTCTGGCCGCTGCGAGCGGGGGCTGCTCTCTCTCTGTGGACGTCCCGGTGGCTTCCCTCACTGCCCAGCACTGGCTGCAGGTGCATGGGCTTCAGCAGTTGCCATGGCAGGGAGGCTTAGTTACCCCCGGACACGTGGGGTCTTAGTTCCCAGGCCAGGGATGGAACCCACGACCCCTGCATTGGCAGGTGAATTCTTAACACTGGACCAGCAGGGAAGTCCCAACGTTTGGGGTTTTTTGATGGGCAAATTCATATTCGAATTAGAAAAATCATTTCCTTTTTAAAAATAAAACTCACTGGGAAAATTATATATATATCTTTAAGTTTATACATATATTTCCAGACCCGAGGCATCTGGGTACAGATATATGGAATTCTTTGCGAAGTAAGGATTCCAGTTATTAATTTATTCAAACTGTCATACACCAATGATTCCATGTTCTCCTTCCCACTCCTGCCATCGAATCTGTTATACCACACTTTCCAGCTCCCACAACACAACAAACACCTGTTGCTCCCCTAATTTATTTGCTGTTTGTGTAGTTTTTATTTTAGAGTAGAATGCAATCAAAATACACTTGATAAATGGCACCTTTTTTTTTCTTTTTTCTTTTTCTTAAGTTTTTTTTCTTTTGGTGGAGGGCAATCTGAGATGCTAAAAACGATCAAGTGCTTTTACTTGCACCTTTTTGATTCTTGGTGAAGTTGAATATCTTTTCATATGTTTATTGTCCATTTATATTTCTTCCTTCAATTGCTTTGCTCATTTCCTGTTTCCACTTTCCTACTGGAATGTTTTTCTTACTGATATGGGAGAATCTCTCCGTACAAGAACTATTAAATTGTGTCTTATGTGTGCTGCAAATATTGTCTCCAGGGCTACCATTTGTCTTTTACCATTGCTATCTGCATATATTTTGACCCAGCCATTAACAATTTTTCTGCTATCAAATCTGTCTTATAAAAATACGGATTGCTTCATTAATCTGCATGTCATTCTTTTTCAGGGACCATGCCAATCTTCCCTGTACCATTCCACTTTTAGTATATGTGCCAAAGCTAGCATGCCCCTAATTTATTAGCTTAACTTCTTTGGAGGATAGTGCCTGGATGTTTGTCACTGAGATTGCTGAGATGGAAATGCACCTCTTAGAACACAGTTTCTTGGTGACACCAATGTGTACATCTTTTGCCTCACATGTTGCCAGCAGAATGTCCTACATAAAAGTCTTTCAGGGCACGTTTGGTGATAGTGAAGGTGGTGATGACCTTGCCAACCAAAATTCTGTCTGTTAACAGAGTCCCCAGTGATTCTAAATAAACAGAGAGCTACTGCAGACACTCAGATGCACGCTCTCTGCAACAGCTGCTGATGCTCTGCGAGGGACGTGGATGGAGAATTCAGGTGGCTGGCCTGTCTCTCCTGCAGAAGAGGTTGTGCTCCTTTTCTTGGTTTTCAAACTGTGCTGCTTGAGTCCTGGGCGAAGATGGAAAAGAGCTGAATTTTAGGGTCTGGCCCCTTACTTGGCTCCAATCAGACTATTTCCCCAGATACAGCCACTCTACAGATGGGGCTTCTGAGTTCAATTTCGACCAAAGATTTGCTGTGCGGTTTGAGGGGGGGTGGGGGGCTGGGGTGGGGAGGTGAGGGGAGAAAAAAGATTGTGAAAAACATGGCTAAATTCATCATCACAGACTGGAGGGCAGTGGGCTCTAGCCAGGCTTTGTTGGCTCCAAACGGTGTTACCAAAAGTTAAAATTTGAAACCAATGTTTAAAAAGCATTTTCACATTTAGAAGCTTAAACAACAAAACACCTTGTGTCTCTGGATTCTTTTATCTCAGCAAAAGAGACTGTTTGCATGGAAAGATTGATAGTACTGATCAGCTTTCTAATATTTTGCACTTTTTGAAATGTTTGGTCTTCTATGTGATTGTATTAAAGCTTTAGTAAATGCTGAAATAAAACCATATTGACTAGTTTTTAAAAAAAAATCAGAAAATCTGGCAACAGTCCCCTCACAATCTGTCATGATGACAATTAGCGGGTGCTGAGAAACAGCTGCTGGTTTTAGCCAAGACGTGTCCTCTCTGTCACCCGGCCCCCACCCCGCCTCCTGTATGACTCTGGGCCCTCCCCGCTCATTCACATAACCGGCCTTGACCCTGGAGACATTTGAGTTCAAGATCCTGAGGCAAGATGACTGTTAAAGCCCTTGGTATTCCCATCATCTATTGGATTTCTATTACATCTATGGCAATTAGTACTAAAATTAAAGCTAATATCCTTTCTTTAAAGTCATCCTCAGTTTATGAACATCTCAGCCACAAATGTTCTATTCACGTTAAGTGCTGGGGTCAGGAGCCATATTCTTTTTTTCATGAGCAAAGAAGGTGTGAAGCCTCCAACCAAGCAAACAAGATTTCCCTTCCAACAAATGCTGTCTTGAGCTTCATGGGAATCACTAGGAATGTTCACCCCATCTTTTTGTTCCTTCCTCACTTTGGGGAACAGGGTAAGGTTGGACTTTCTGAACCCTTGATGTGTCCGAACCAGGGAGTAGTGAGCAAAAATGACCTGTGAGACTTCTGGACCTTAACATTTTATATGATCTGAAACCCTGGGCTCTCTCTTCCCTTTAAAACAGAGATTGGCCAAGTTCAAGATGGTGACTGTGACACAGGCAACCACACTCCCTAAAGTGACAGAGAACAGAGGACTTAGCGCGTGACAGGCCTCTGCTGTGAGCAGGGAGGGAACGTTTCTAGATCTTGAGGCGTGGGGCTGCCAGTTACTGCTCTACAACCTAGCCTGTCCTGACTACTCCAGTGTCCTAAATGAAAGGACCATTTTCAAGCCCTCAAGATTGGTACTCCCACCTCGCCAACCATTCCCCTTCTCTCTTTGAAGTCCCTTCCCTTGACTTGAAGCTCAAAGTTGGAATATTATTAAGCCGTACCTACAGCCATCATGTCCTCACTTCTTGGCGTTTGGCTCTCCACTTGATCTTTACTGCCATGTCCCTCTGATACTTAATAGATTAGAGGTCCCATGTGTTTCCAACTCTGAATAATTAATCTTCATGAAATCTCAGTATTTCACTTAAAACATTTATTTTTTGTCCTAAATGTATGACCTTACCTGGTTACCATGCATTTTATTTCTTCTTGCCTTAAATATTTCAAAAGTTTCAAAGCATAAACATTTCTCATCGGGAGTGTAACAAAAAATTTGCTCAGTTTTAATTCTGTATTACTTAATTGTAACGGAGTGTCATTCAAATGATTGTTTTCTGATTTCTTTCTGCTTTAGCTTCATCCTCATCTTTTTCAGAGTATTTTTTAAAATAACTTTCTTTATTTCTTATAGTTGGCTGTGCTGAGTCTTTGTTGCTGCACGGGCTTCTCTGTAGTTTGGCAAACAGGGGCTTCCCTCTAGTTGCCTTCTCGGGCTTCTCATTGCAGTGGTGGTGGTGGTTTAGTCGTGTCTGACTCTTGTGACCCCCTGGACTGTAACCCGCCAGGCTCCTCTGTCCATGGGGTTCTCCAGGCAAGAATACTGGAGTGGGCTGCCATTTCCTTCTCTAGGCTCATCGCAGCAGCTTCTCTTATGGCAGAGCACAGGCTCCAGGGGCGTGGACTTCAGTAGTTGCAGTTCCCAGGCTATAAAGCACAGGCTCAATAGGCGTGGCGCAGAGGCTTAGCTGCTCTGCTACATGTGGGATCTTCCCAGACCAGAAATGGAACCCATGTCTCCCACCTTGGCGGGCAGATTCTTCACCACTGAACCACCTGGGAAGCCCCTTTCTTGGGATATTTTAATGCTTGGCATTTGGCCACAGTGCCTACAGCTGAGAGGTGGACTGTCCAGCTTTAAGAACTGTGGGTCTTCTTTTCCAGAGGAATTGGGTGGAGAGGGAGGTGGGAGGGGGGGGTCGGGATGGGGAATACGTGTAAATCTATGGCTGATTCATATCAATGTATGACAAAACCCACTGAAATGTTGTGAAGTAATTAGCCTCCAACTAATAAAAAAAAATAAAAAAATAAAATAAAAAAAGAACTGTGGGTCTTCTTTTTTTATGGCCGAATAGCATTTGCAGCAAGATGGATGGACTTCACGATTATGCTAAGGGAAAGAAGTCAGACAGAAAGACAAATCCTGTATGATACCACTTATATGTGGAATCTAAAAACAACCCCACCTAGCAAGCTAATGAATATAACAAAAACAAGCAGTCTCACAGATACAGAGAACAAACTAGTGTTTACCAGTGGGGAGAGGGGAGTGGGGAGGGGCAATTTGAGGTTGGGGTGTAAGAAATATAACCTATTACATATCAAATAAGCTACAAGGATATATTGTACAACACAGGGGATGTAGCCAATATTTTACAATAACTATAAATGGAGTATAACCTTTAAAAATTGTGAATCACTCTATTGTACACCTGTAACATAATATTGTACATCAACTATACTTCAATAAAAAAATAAATAGGATAACAAAAAATCAGTTAAAAAAAGAACTCTGGGTCTTTCCCCACAGTAGAGCACCAAGGTTTTCTTTTTTTTTCCCCATTTATTTGTATTAGTTGGAGGCTAATTACTTTACAATATTGTAGTGGTTTTTGTCATACATTGACATGAATCAGCCATGGATTTACATGTACTCCCCATCCCGATCCCCCCTCCCACCTCCCTCTCCACCCAATCCCTCTGGGTCTTCCCAGTGCACCAGGCCTGAGCACTTGTCTCATGCATCCAGCCTGGGCTGGTGACCTGTTTCACCCTAGATAATATACATGTTTCAATGCTGTTCTCTCGAAACATCCCACCCTCGCCTTCTCCCACAGAGTCCAAAATTATGTTCTGTACATCTGTGTCTCTTTTTCTGTCTTGCATATAGGGTTATCGTTACTATCTTTCTAAATTCCCAAGGTTTTCTTCAGAACTGGCACTTTTGACCGGTGTTCAGGCTCTGTGGTGATAAAACACAAGGTGAGGAAAATTTAAACAACAGGGATAATGTCTCCTTCTTCTGTTGCTACAGTAGAGAGTACTGGACTAGGTATTTTAAAATACATAACAGCTTTACTGAGATATAATTCACATACAAAGAACTGCACATATTTAATGTGTACAACTTGATGAGTTTAGACACATGCAAACACCCATTGTACCATCACCACAATCAAAGTAACAGACATATCCAGCACCTCCCAGACTTAGTTACTGAGTCCTTCCTTTTGTGTGTGTGTGTGTGTGTGTGTGTTGAGGACACCTAACATGAGATCCACCCTCTTAAATGTTACAGTGCACAATACCACGTTGTTAACTGCAGGCACCGTGCTATGTGGCCCATCTCTAGAACCTGTTAATATAGCATAGCTGAAACTTTATGGCTTTTAACTAACAGCCCCCCAATTCACTTTTTAAGGATAATAAGAAGTAACATTTTTCCATATTCAGCCATATTATCAGAAATATCTAAAGGCTTTCTATTCACGATCATCATGTCTTACAGGGGAGGCTCCTTTAAGTCCCCATTTCACAGATAAGGGAAACTGAGGGGACAATTTCTCCTTTATCCGGTTTACCTAACCCTCCAAGCTGCAGGGAGGCCCTGGTTGACATAACGGCAATAAAGAGGACAGAGTGTGACAGAGGGGGAGCCTCACCAGTCTCTGTGGTTGTTCATGTCTTTTTACTTATTTTATTACAATCAGAACACTTAATGTGAGATCTACCTTCTTAGTGATTTTTAAATGTACAGCACAAATATCGACTATAGTCGCAACACTGTCCAGCAGATCTCTAGAACTTGTTTATACTTTTTTATCTCACTTAACTGAAAACTATCTCACTTAATTTGAAACTAACCAAATTGCCCATTGCTTAGTATCTCCTCATTTCCCCCTTCCCGGGAAACCTTCATCCTACTCTTTTTTTTTTTTCTGATCACACCATATGGCATGTGGGACCCTAGTTCCCAGACCAGGGATCAAACCTACACCCCCTGCATGGGAAGTGCAGAGCCTTAACCATTGGACATTCAAGGAAGTCCCTCCATTCTACTCTTTGATTCTATGAATTTGACTCTGTTAGATACCTCACATAAGTGTAATCATGCAGTATGTCTTCCTGTGACTGGCTGATTTCATTTAGCATAATGTCCTCAAAGTTCCTCCGTATTGTTGGCATATTATTCTGAAAGAGACATTAGAACTCCCACCTTCACTGCCAGCACTATTCACAACAGTCAAGATGTAGAAACAACTCAGATGTCCATTAGCAAATGAATGGATGAAGAAAAAGGGATATAGACATACAACAGAGTACCCTTCAGACTTGAAAAAGAAGGAACTTGCACATTCACTCATTTCATTGTGTAAGAGTTTATTTTGCCCTCTATTAAAGTAAGATCACTGAAGAATTGATGCCTTCTAACTGTGGTGCTGGAGAAGACTTTTGAGAGTCCCTTGAACAGCAAGGAGATCAAACCAGTCCATCCTAAAGGAAATCAACCCTGAATATTCATTGGAAGGACTGATGCTGAAGTTGGAGCTCTAATATTCTGGCTACCTGATACAAAGAGCCGACTCATTGAAAAAGACCCTGATGCCAGGAAAGATGGAGGGCAAGAGGAGAAGGGGGTGACAAAGGATGAGATGGTTAGATAGTATCACTGATTCAGTGGACATGAATCTGGGCAAACTGAGCGATAGTGAAAGACGGGGAAGCCTGACGTGCTGCAATCCATGGGATCACAAAGAGTTGGACACGACTTAGCAATTGAACAACAGCAGAGTAAGTGTGAAGGGACTTCCCTGATGATCCAGTGGCTAAGACCTCTGCTTCCAATGTAGAATAAGTGTGGTGTGGCAGCTCTGCCCTACTCTAGCTGGATGACCTATTGTCTGCTCTAAATAAATGACAACAGTAAGCCAATGGTGTAATTCTTAATATCATAATTTCTCCTGGTTCCTCCTTCATCTTTACCCCCAAGTTCAAACATGCCAACAAGACACAAGGCCCAGTCCCTTCAGGGTTTGTCCTAAACCCTAGATCTACTGACACGAAGCACGTTGTGCATTAAGAAACGTGGTAGAAGATTTGACAGGCCACAGGAGAGACAATAATGAGAATTGCTTCACTTCCAACCCTCTCACTAGCATTTCTTCCTCTGCCTTAGGGCCCTCCCCAATGACCCACCCCCACCTTAACACTCACAGTCTCTAGAATGAATGGCCCAGTCCTTGCTAAACAAAACCTCCTAGAAGGTTATCATACCAGCTGCAACAGAAGTAACATTTTCTATGTATCATTAGACCCAGTAACAGATATTTTGTTTCCCAACTGAATTATCACTTGAACCATGAGTGCCAGGGCAATACCTCAGAATTATACACGTTTGCCCTTGGTTAATTTTAGAAGATATCTAAAGCAGGAATTCTATAACTCAGGCAAAGTCTAATAATCCAAAGATAATGAAGTATTCATGCTCAATTGTGATGAACTTTGTGGAGACCAAAAAGAATTACAACACTAAAATCTTAAAACTCGGAGCTTGAAGGTCCAGATTATTGAAATGTTATACCTTTGGGTGTCAACAAGGGTCCTGAGTTACAACACAGTCAGAAAGACATTCCTCTCAAACCACAGACATTGCCAACTATACAAGGCTCTAATTTACCAAGGGAAGAATCAGTAGTTAATTTCCTGAAGCCAGGGGATAATTTCCTTTTAAGTTCTTTTCTATTTCCTCTTCCTTTCTTGACCTTGTGAATCTCTTATCTCCATTACTTCTTTATCCCAAGGCTATTAGACTGTTTCCTTTTCCCACCCCTTCTGAAGTTTGAGCTGAGCCTGCTGACTTCCCTTATCTCCATCTCAGTCCCCATCAAAAGCCTTTCATATACAGGTTAAGTGAAATCTGCTCCTTTCTGATGTTATGGCATAGTTGGAATCTAGCTGTAGGTCTGTGTCGTACAATAAATGAATTGTAGCGTGGCAGTCCAGCCGTTCTTGTTCTCTGCTGGCTGGTTTAAAAATTGGCAAGGCTGTACTGATTGAGGAGATTGAAGGCAATGAGCTGAAGCAACTAGTTTTACTGCCTCGTAGTGTGAGTCAAACATCGGAACACGGCCAGCACCTTCTTTCTTTATAGCCTCCTTAACATCCATCTATAACACTCATTCCTATCTTGCTGGGCTTCCTGCCTCATTCCTTCACCCACTACTCTATCCTAAACACAACTTTTGATCTCGTTTCTTACACCCCTCTAAAATATGTCCTTCGCAGACTGAAGACACTAATCCAAAGTAAGACTAGAAAAAACATCTTTTCAATTTAGCATGGTTTATGTGAATTAGAGAGTGAAACATTAGGTAATACTGTTGGAAAGTAACATATAAATAATAATATCAAATCATACTCTTCCAGTGCTCTCTTTTAGCTCACATTTCCATTTTGTTTAGCTCACATTTCCATTTTGTTTAGCTTACATTTCCATTTTGGCAATGTCAGCTTAGATTTGACAATTTGACCTTTTTTTTTTTCAGTCTTTCAGTTTTTAAATTTATGCCAACATAGTTCATTATTCTATTTTCCCCAGTCTTACTGAGGTATAATTGACAAATAATATTGTATTAATTTAAGGTTTACAACATAATTGTTTGATATATGTGTATATTGCAAAATAATCACCAGAATAAATTTAGTTAATACCCATCACCTCACATAATTACAAATTTTTTCTTTACTGTGATGAGAACATTTTTTAGTGTTACAGCCTTTATTTATTTATAAAACATTTATTTTATGTTGGGTATAGTTGATTAACAATGTTGTATTAGTTTCAGATGTACATCACAGTGATCCAGTTACACATACGCACGTATCTATTCTTTAAAAATTTTTCTTCTATTTAGGTTGTGAGTGTGTGTCTGTGCTCAGTCGTGTCTGACTCTTTGCAACCCCATGGACTGTAACCCACCAGGTTCCTCTCTCCATGGAATTTTCCTGGCAAGAACACTGCAGTGGTTGCCATTTCCTACTCTGGAGGATCTTCTCAACCCAGGGATCGAACCCACATCTCTTGCATCTCCTGCATTGGCAGGTGGATCGTTTACCACAGTGCCACCTGGGAAGCACCCTATCCACCCATTTAGGTTATTATAGAATATTCAGAAGAGTTCCCTTTGCTATACAGTAGATCTTTGTTGGTGATTTATTTTAAATAAAGCAGTGTGTACATGTCAATCCCAAACTCCCAATCTAACCCTTCACCTCACCCTTCCCCCCCGGTAACCATAAGTTCATTTTCTAAGTCTGTGAGTTGGTTTCTGTTCTGACAGTTTGACCTTGAACCATATTTGTTCCATCATCATGTAATGATCCCAACTAGGACTGAGTGTAACTTCGGTTTGTGTTCAGTTATCTTTCTAAAGTCTTTTCTTCCTCCTAGTCCACTCATTCTCAAAGGCTTTCACCCTTGCCACATAAGCTTTGTAAAAGTAAAAAGCGTGGTAAACCTACCCGCATTATTTTCAGTTCACACAGCTATTTGAAAGTTAAATTTTAAAAACTAATCAAAACCACATTTAACGATGATACAAATGAAATTACTTACAAAATACAGACTCACAGACCAGAAAACAAACTTATGGTTGCTGGGGGTAGCAGATAGTTCAGGACTTTGGGAAGGTCATGTACACACTGCTATATTTAAAATGGATAACCAACAAAAACCTACTGTATAGCAAATGGAACGCCGGTCAATGTTATGTACCAGCCAGGTTGGGAGGGGGGTGTTTGGGGAAGAATATACATGTATATGTATACCTGAGTTCCTTCAGTGTTCACCTGAAACTACCACAATATTGTTAATCGGGTATACCCCAATACAAAATGTTTTTGGTGTTAAATAAATAAATAAATAAATAAAATGCTTAAAAAAAAAATCACATTTAAGTACAAATTTTAACTGCTCTACACCGCCATCTAGTGACACAGAATGTTGCACCAAACATTGCAGTTCATGAACCCACTGGAGACAGTGTTTTCCCTCAAGGTTTTTAGGTCCTAGATAGCCAGGTCGTCTAAATTTTCACATGCTCACATGTCCAAATAAAAGTCAAATAAATAGGACATATTTGACTGTAGTCAATGGAAGTAGACACAGTTTAGTACCAATGGGTACAATACTTTCCTTTTATTGTAAAAACTTATTACAATGCTTTATTCTTACTGAACTTTTTCCCCAAGATGGGCATAATTTCTCTCCTCATTTTTTAATTTTCATATCATGTCACATATATCACTTTCAGATGCTTGCTCTGTATAAGGCACTGGCATAAGTGCTTTAGCAAAATCAACACAGTTGATTTTCATGATAACCCAACAAAATGGTTGCTCTTAATATACATTTAGCTTTGTGAAAAAAACTAGGCACAAAGAGTGACTAAAGTTACACAGTTAATAAACACTTATCTTTCTGAGTATGTGTTCCTTTCATTTTATTAATAATCCTTTGCAAAGCTTATTTCCAAGGAATAAGAAAGGTTGTTAGGAAGGCTACTAAGTTCTTCAGTATTTCATGGAATCAGACACTATTGGCCTAAAAAGACAAATGATTTTACCTCTCTCAGGTCAGGTTGGAGGGCATTAGAGTTCCTTCTATAGGCATAAAGGGGACTACAATGAGAGGTATTTTATCACTTGGAATTAAGGTCATCTTGGAACTTAAGGCCTGGAAAGTTCAGAACATCTGGTAGGGAAAGTTCACCACGTGTAACTGTTACCTAAAGATGATCATCATAGTTGAAGAGGCGTGAAACACCTAAGATTAACCAAAGTAATATGATTATAATAGGGGGCATATAGGCCATGAAATGACAGAAATCTAAGAAAATTATAACCAGGTTGGTTTTACTGTACCCCGCCCAAGTAGCAAGATGGTTATCAGTGATCATAGGAAACAAGACAGGAATTGGAAGGTGGTTATCATAGCCTCCCAGGAGTGACGATCTGGAACCCAGAAACATCTTCCTCGAACAGAGGCCTTTGCTCTGTTTTAGGACTGGGCGAGCTTATTGAATTTTCCTGGGCATGAATGACGTATTATTCAAAATTATCTCCCTTTCTATGAACTAATTTCATGCTGACTGACTTGGTAAGTGTGCCGGTGGTCAATGTATTGCCTCTCGGCTCCAGATCCACCATCCGCTACCTGCTCTAGGAGCACTGAGACGGGCCCTGTAAATATTTTTCCTTTTCCATCTGTCAGGCTGTTATGCCAGGAGAGGGGAAGGAGGGATCTGCCCTCTTCCCCAGACTCCTTTGCGATGTGTGGCCTCTGCCCTGGCCAGGCCCCTGTAGCATGCAGCAGCCCATGGCGCCCAGGGTCCAGTAGCACCTCCCTACGTGGCTTTCCAGTAAATTCCAAGGTGTGATGCCTCTGTGTGAATGGCTTCCCCCATAGCCTGGAGGCTGGGTTTCCAGCAAGGTCTTCCTGGCAAAGCGTCCCAGTGCCCGTCAGTCATCATGTGAGCTGTGGTTTCACTCTCTCCAGCAGTGGGTGCTTCTTCCTTGGGTTCTCTATCTTAGACTCAGGGCTAGTGGCTGTTCCTGGTCTCTGCTATTCCCAGATGCCTCTGAGTTGTTCTGTTTCTTGTTAGCTAATTTCTTAGGTCTAGTCCCATTATAGTTAATAATGCTGTATATTCAACATTCCTTGTTTGAATTAATGTGTGGGTTTTCCTCTCTCTTTATTGGACCCTCGCGATTACAGCAAGCATCTTTGTGAAATTCACTCAACTTCCCGGGAACCAACATTCTTTGAAAGAGTGGGTCCTGACTATGCAGCATCAGTCATCTGCTCATGATATGGTAATATTTACCACTATGGTTAAGAAGGGGGAATGTTTGTTGTTAAATCAGTTCCTTGTGAGTTTGGTTATTTGCTCTTACCCCCAAAGCCCAATCACATCTGGTTGTGCAAACAACCAATTCGAGACCTGAAAGTCTGAGCACAGACTGGGGCAGAGGAAGACTCCCCACAGCACCACCACTGTATCGGCAGTCATCTGGCTTCTTTTTGTGCTTCAGCTCTTGAAATTACAGTGCTTAATGCTACTTTGCTACATCAGGAAAGATATAAATTTGCCAAAATGGAAAAATTTAATGACCCAGGAAAGAACCTTATCTTCTGGTTCATTTGCTCTGTGGTTAGCAGGAGTGGTTAGGATAATATGATGGTTAACTGACAATGAACTTGACCTCCTAATGTGTCACAAGCCAATAGCCATCAATGTGCCATGAAAACAAGTGGTGGACTTCTCTGAAAGCTTACCCTTACACAGATTAGAATTATTTTTCTACACAGGACAGTAATATAATCTTAATACTTAACCTCCCAAATCTCACCAAAGTGGAATCTGAAAGAGCCAGAAATTAAGTGTTGGTCAAAAAGACATTCCTACTTTCAATTTTCAGTGTAAACTTGTCCTTAATCTGTTGTTGCTCCTTTCAAATAAAAGAGTTCAAAATAGACCTTGACCATATTAGGTAAAGAGCTTGATCTCCAAATCACATTATTAAACAACAGTCCTGCACTGCTTACATCAAAGGCCCTCTATTCAGATTTGAAGCAAAACATTTGGAATAACATATTTTTTAACCAAAATTTAAAAATGTAATCACCCACAAATACATTGATAAAGAAGAGTAGCAGCAACTCATGGAAAGTAACAATCTCTTTCAGCTCTTCTTCCTTATAAATCACCCATCCATGTAACAGAATCACCAAAGCATTAAAGTTAAAAAGAGCTGGTGAATTTACCTTCAATTGCATACATAAATAGAAGTTCCTCTGTGGGTGGTTACCCACTTTACACTTCCAACCAAAGCAATGAGATTCAAGATACTCTACCAACCTCTCCAGTACTTTTTTCTCTCTTCATGTTTAGTAAGTGTATCTTCAGAGTTGCAAAAACTGTATAAACTGGACTCCTCACACGTGTCTATTAGTGGAAAGATGAGGTTTTCCATTAAATAATGGAGCTTCATTAAAGATGAGTTACTCCACGTCTTCATCTCCCAATACTGATTACTGTTGCCTTTTCTCATCTTTGGAAACTACACAGTATATGGGGCTTCCTGGTGGCTCAGACAGTAAAGAATCTGCCTGCAATGCAGAAGACCAGGGTTTAATCCCTGGGTCAGGAAGATCCCCTGGAGAAGGCAATGGCAAGCCACTCCAGTATTCTTGCCTGGAGAATTCCATGGACAGAGGAGCCTGGTGGACTGCAGCCCATGGGGTTTCAAAGAGTCAGACACAACTAACTAACACTTCATACACAACATACATCAGGGGCTGTTTGATCTACGTTTTAAATTAGATTTAACTGTTTATCACATGTATTTGCTACTTAATTTCAATCTTTTGGGTAACTTTTCCAAGTGGGTAAATTTATTCATTATGTGTGGTTCCAATTCATTTTATTCTCTTTATTTTCACGTTCTTGGGAGGTATCTCACTGAATAATCCTATATATTATCTACATTATAGACATTGATTCTCCAACAAATCTGTTACTTATTTGTTTAAGGAGGTAAAAAAAAAGAGGGGGGCTCCATCCATAGAATTGGATTGTGAGCTTTTTCAGAGATGATGTACTCTCGTGCCATTAGGGGCCTTTTCTGTTTTTTACTTTGACGTCTTTCAAGAATATGCACACTCAGCGGTTCCTACCAATGGTGCTCTGTGGTATTGTGCAGTGCACAACATACGTGGCAGGCCCTGGAAATCTAGCCTCCTTCCTACCTGTTCTCTGCACCCCTTCCTCCTCCGTGGGACAAGCTTAGCTGTAAGAAGCTCTGAGCTTCAGTCTAGAGATATACCAGAGAGTTGATAGCAACCGTTTTGGTCAGCTTGATTTTCAGTAGGCATTTTACAACATCGCCCAAGTAGCAGAGCACTTTTAACTGATCGGTTCCTTCTTTTCATCTTTCTTGCTGCTGATATTTTGACATCTACATTTTTCTTTAACAAATTATCTAGAATGAAGAAAAAACAAAATAACAAAAAGGTGTAGAGACTTGAATCTATTATCGCTTCTGCTAGCTCAAATGGCAATTGAAAACAAAGTGGAAACTATTGATCCAGATGAAGTTTCTAGATTTTTCTGAACACTCTGGTATCTCCATAGCTTAAGTAATTGAAAGCTCAGCTGTCTTCATTATATTTCTATGAAAGCCTATGTGAAAATGAGAGCATACACCATGAGACTTCAACAAGACATTGTTTTTCTTAAAATAAGTTTAAATAATTTCCAGTTTCACTGAGATATAATTTTTGGGAGCCTGTGAGACAAGAGACGCATCATGCTTACATGAAATTAAACTCTCTGAAATCTTAGCGTCTGTTCTAAGGAGTTTGTGAATTATTGCTCGTGTGCACATGTATGCACATGTGTATTTAAACACCAGCAGCCAGGTAGGGGTTTCAGAGGAAAGGAAGGACGTGATAAGACAAATAGGAAGAATATGCTGGCTCACTGCAGCCCTCTCTCCCTACAGAACCTTTTTCTAATTTATACAAAAGTATGGAGTTTGGGTCAAGATTGCTGGGAGAAATACCAATAACCTCAGATATGCAGATGACACCACCCTTATGGCAGAAAGTGAAGAAGAACTAAAGAGCCTCTCGATGAAAGTGAAAGAGGAGAGTGAAAAAGTTGGCTTAAATCTCAACATTCAGAAAACTAAGATCATGGCATCCAGTCCCGTCACTTCATGGCAAATAGATGGGACAATAGTGGAAACAGTGAGAGACTTTATTTTCTTGGGTTCCAAATCACTGCAGATGGTGACTGCAGCCATGAAATTAAAAGACACTTGCTCCTTGGAAGAAAAGCTATGACCAACCTAGACAGCATAATAAAAAGCAGAAACATTACTTTACCAACAAAGGTCTGTTTAGTCAAAGCTATGGTTTTTCTAGTAGTCATATATGGATGTGATAGTTGAACTATAAAGAAAGCTGAGCACCGAAGAATTGATGCTTTTGAACTGTGGTTTTGGAGAAGACTCTTGAGAGTTCTTCAAGGAGTTCTACAAGGAGATCCAACCAGCCCATCCTAAAGGAAATCGACCCTGAATATTCGTTGGAATGACTGATGCTGAAGCTGAAACTCCAATGCTTTGGCCACCTGATGCAAAGAACCTACTCATTGGAAAAGACCCTGATGCTGGGAAAGATTGAAGGCGGGAGGAGAAGGGGACGACAGAGGATGAGATGGTTGTATGGCATCACTGACCCAATGGAGATGAGTTTGTGTAGGCTCCAGGAGTTGGTGATGGACAGGGAAGCCTGGCGTGCTGCAGTCTCTGGAGTCGCACAGAGTCAGACACGACTGAGCGACTGAACTGACCTGAGTCAATATTACGAAGCAGTACATTATAAAACAGGAACCAAGCATTTGTTCTGTACGCTGTGTACCAGGTGCTTTATGTGAGCTCCATTAGATTTTACAATATCCCCAAGAGGCAAATACAGCTGGAGATGAGGGAAAGCAACTTAGTGAGGTTACATAACTTACTCCTGGACACACATATAGGAACTAAACTGGGGCCTTATCCTTGTTTGTGCTTGTTCAGTCTCTAAGTCATGTCCAGCTCTTTGCGACCCCATGAACTGCAGCACGCCAGGCTTCCATGTCCTTCGCTGTCTCCCAGAGCTTGCTCAAACCCATGTCCATCGAGTCCGTGATGCCATCCAGCCATCTCATCCTCTGTCATCCCCTTCTCCTCCTGCCCTCAATTTTTCCCAGCATCAGGGTCTTTTCCAATAAGCCGGCTCTTTGCATCAGGTGGCAAAGTATTGGAACTTCAGCTTCAGCATCAGTCCTTCTAATGAATATTCAGGGTTGATTTCCTTCAGGATCAACTGGTTTGATCTCCTTGCAGTTCAAGGGACTCTCAAGAGTCTTCTCCAGCACCACAACTGGGACCTAGATCTGTCTAATTCTCAGGCCCATTCTCCTTTTAAATATTTGTTATTTCATTATGAAAATATAAACAAAAAATAGAAATAGGACATCAACTTTACACATACCAACCATCCATTTAATAAATGTGGAGTTGCTAAGAGTTGGACACGACTTAGAGACTTCACTTTCAAGCATGGGAGAAGGAAATGGCAACTCACTCCAGTGTTCTTGCCTGGAGAATCCCAGGGATGGGGGAGCCTGGTGGGCTGCCATCTATGGGGTCACACAGAGTCGGACACAACTGAAGCGACTTAGCAGCAACAGCAGCTGTTCTTGTTGAGAGATCTACAACATACCACTCTGACTTATTCTTTTCAACTATTTATTATTTTATTGTTTGGTTATTTCACCCCTTATTTATTCATTTCCTAATAGTGGCTATTCAGAGTTTTTCTTAATGTTGCTATTATAAATAAGGCTGCAGTGATTATTCTTTCTACATTTCTCCTTGTGCACATATGTGAGGGTTTCTCTAGGAAATGTTTCTAGAAATGGAATTTCTGGCTCTATAGGGTATGTATATTTTCAGATTTGGGGTATTGAAAACTGTTTCTCATGTTTGACCAACTCCCACCCCACCAGCAAGGAAGACAGTTCTCATGACTTCCAAGCCTCATCAGCACTTGGCCTGCTCCTGACCTTGACTTGTGCCAGGCCAAAGACTTGGATTCCTTGAATTCTATCCCCAGGTCAAGATATGCAGGAATTACTGCATAATGACATGTTGTAATTTTAGCTGTGCTCTATTAGAGGTATTTTGAAGAATTTTTGTGTCCAACCTTTTAAATACATCAATTCTTCATTATTTAACTTCTTTGAAATAAAAATAACAAACCTCATAACATGACAGGTATTCAGTTACCAAATATATCTCTTCAGAATATTTTTCACACGTTTTAATCTGGGGAGTATAGTAAACTGTGATTAACTCTATTTGTTATCTAATCAACATTTTTTTTCAAACTGGGACTGAAAAAGAATTTTTCCCCTAGTCTTTATCAGACCTAGTCTGCAAAAGAAATTGTAATATATTTTCTCTGGAGAAAAAAGGAGGTTTCCAATACTTGCTAATTAAAATATTCAAACTGACCAATGCGAAAGCTCAACCTAAGTGTAGATTTGTAACTGATACTCTATTCTAACAGATTATTCTTGGAAAGAAGACTTTTACTAGAGATCTTTCTTGTCATTGTCAATCCAGTATGGTCTAGTCCAGGTTCCTGTCACTGGCATCCTTTCAAGCTATCTCATGGAAAGTTCTCACCAACTGCCTCTTATTTCACTGCACATTAAATGCCTTTAATCAAAGGGTCAGAACCCATTACAGCTAGATTTCAGGAGAGGTTTCACCAATACCACCTCTTGGACTGTCTGATACCTAAACAAACACACCCACAGATCATTATAAGACCTCACATGAACTAACCTTTCCTGATGATCCCTCAATGGAGCCTCATCCCTCAATGGAGTGATGCTTACAGCATAACCTATCACAGTTTGAGAAGTCAGAGGGCAAGAAAACAGTTGGATTGCAAGGTACCAAAACCCCCAATATTCCAGCTTTTAAAATCTTACATGGCGTATACTTAGAGTAAGATAGAAAAGAATCTTTTAAGAAAGCAGTCAGGTTACTCTTTACTTAGATAAAATTATAAGAGAAGAGTGTAAATGAAGCAGACAACTCTTATTCACCTCCTTCTGTGTGATAGAGTCTTAAAAAGCCTCTCCTTTTGTTGCTGAAGATAAATGTTACTATTGCTCATAAGTGTCCCGTTCTCCCAGTATGGTCCATGGAGGCCCCGGGGGCTCTGAGACCCTTTAAGGGCCCTCAAGCTATTTTTATAGTACTGCTAAAGCTTTGCCTTTGTATTGTGTTGGTGTCTGCATTGACAGTAGGTAAAACTGCTAGTGACCCAGTGGGATCAAGGCGATGACTCCAGACTGCCCACTAGGTCATTGCATTCTTTACCACCACACGCTTGCAAGGCAGAAATGCCAATTTCACTTAAGCAGCAAAAATGATTTGCTTAAAAAGCATCAAAAATTATTAAGTTCATTAGATCAAGACTTTTGAATACAGGATTTTTAAATATCCTGTGTGAAGAAATATTCTATGTGAAGAAACGGGCACACAAAGCATTTCTGCGCATTCCAAAATACAGTGAATATCTTCCAGAAAAGTACATGAGTTTGAACATAATTGAACTAGTCACTTTTTTCATAAAACACCAGTTTTACTTAAAAAAAATTACTCTCAGACTAATTCTGGGTTTTCCTATTGATGTATTGATGTATTTGGTAGACATTTCTTTCTTTTTTTTTTAAGTGAATGAAATGATCCTGTCACTTTGAGGAAAACGGTTGAGAGTTTTTGTGGCCGGTGATAAAATTTGAGCTTTCAAGTGAAAATCAGAATTTAAAAAACTCTGTATTTGCCACTGTCAGCCTGACAACTTCCTAATACTTAAAGATTTTTTAAGTTAGTTCGGTAGTGACATTAATGAATGCTCTGATATCATATAATTAGGTGTGTCAACCTTTAGAAGATGAGTATAATGCAGTAAACCCATACTCTGCAGATAAGCAATACAGTCCATGGGGTCACAAGAGTCAGATATGACTTAGCAGCTAAACAACAACAAAATGCATGTTGCAAAACTATTTTTAAATAAATTTTGATGCCACACCACAGGGAATGTTTATTGGTATAATTTCAGATTCTATACTACAACTAACCTTTAAGAAAATACACAGAAGAACTATACAAAAAAGATCTTGATGACCCAGATAACCACAATGGTGTGATCACTCACCTAGAACCAGACATCCTGGAATGTGAAGTCAACTGGGACATAGGAAGCATCACTACGAACAAAGCTAGTGCAGGTGATGGAATTCCAGCTGAGCTATTTCAAATCCTAAAAAATGATGCTATGAAAGTGCTGCACTCAGTATGCCAGCAAATTTGGAAAGCTCAGCAGTGGCCACAGGACTGGAAAATTCAGTTTTCATTCCAATCACAAAGAAAGGCAATGCCAAAGAATGCTCAAACTACCACACAATTGCACTCATCTCACACGCTAACAAAGTAATGCTCAAAATTCTCCAAGTGAGACTTCAAAGGTACATGAACCGTGAACTTCCAGATGTTCAAGCTGGATTTAGAAAAGGCAGAGGAACCAGAGATCAAATAGCCAACATCCATGGGATCATTGAAAAAGCAAGAGAGTTCCAGAAAAACATCTACTTCTCCTTTATTGACTACGCCAAAGCCTTTGACTGTGTAGATCACAACAAACTGTGGAAAATTCTTAAAGAGATGAGAATACCAGATCACCTGACCTGCCTACTGAGAAATCTGTATGTAGGTCAAGAAGCAACAGTTAGAACAGAACATGGAACAACAGACTGGTTCCGAATTGGGAAAGGAGTACGTCAAGGCTGTATATTGTAACCCTGCTTATTTAACTTCAATGCAGAGTACATCATGAGAAATGCCAGGCTGGGTGAAACACAAACTGGAATCAAGATTGCTGGGAGAAATATCAATAACCTCAGATATGCAGATGGCATATCTTATGGCAGAAAGTGAAGAACAACTAAAGAGCCTCTTGATGAAAGCAAAAGAAGAGAGTGAAAAAGTTGGCTTAAAACTCAACATTCAGAAGACTAAGATCATGGCATCCAGTCCCATCACTTCATGGCAAATAGATGGGGAAACAGTGATAAGCTTTACTTTTTTGGGCTCCAAAATCACTGCAGGTGGTGACTGCAGCCATGAAATTAAAGGATACTTGCTCCTTGGAAGAAAAGTTATGATCAACCTAGACAGCATATTAAAAAGCAAAGCCATTACTTTACCAACAAATGTCTGTCTAGTCAAAGCTATTGTTTTTCCAGTAGTCATGTATGGATGTGAGAATTGGACTATAAAGAAAGCTGAGAATCAAAGAATTGACGCTTTTGAACTGTGGTGTTGGAGAAGACTCTTGAGAGTCCCTTGGACTGCAAGGAGATCAAACTAGTCAATTCTAAAGGAAATTAGTCCTGAATATTCGTTGGAATGACAGATGTTGAAGCTGAAGCTCCAATACTTTGGCCACCTGATGTGAAGAACTGACTCATTTGAAAAGACCCTGATGCTGGGGAAGATGGAAGGCAGGAGGAGAAGGGGACGACAGAGGATGAAATGGTTGGATGGCGTCACCAATGTGATGGACATGAGTTTGAACAAGCTTTGGGAGTTGGTGATGAACAGGGAGGCCTGGAGTGCTGCAGTTCACGGGGTCCCAAAGAGTCAGACATGACTGAGCGACTAAACAGAACTGAACTTGTCAAGTTTTGGCATGGTCTCAAAAATTATCTGCAATTATCTGAAAAGGCTATCAAAATTCTCTTTTCTAATTACATACCCAAGAGAGGTTGGATTTTCTTCATATTTTAACTCAAAGAACATATGACAGACTGATGCAGAAGCTTATCTGAGAATGCTATTGTCTCCTATTCTGCCAGAGATTATAGAGTTGTGCAAAAATCTTAAACCTCATTTCTATGTCCTTATCCCCCTATCCAGGGGGTGGGCAGAGGAAACATATGCTTATTTCAGGTTCCAAAGAAGACCTGCCTTCCACATTTTCTGGGGGGTTTGAGATAGTACCAGGCTATTAAAAATGACACTATCCAAATCTTAACTTGAGAAGGAACACAGAAGCAGTCAAGCAATGAGAGTGTGTGATTTCTACATTTATCAGTGCTGTATGAAAGAAAGTGTGAAAAAGGATCAATACCCATCTTCTGTATTTTCCCATGGTGTCATTAGATGTTTTATATATAACATATTCTTGTGGCTTATCCAAGTTCCAGAGGAAAAGCTATCGACTGAATTGGCATTCCTAGTTTCTTTTATAAGTTTAATTTATAAAATGTCCTCCTTGCAAATACAATCCAATTAAGTTATTTGTAACAGTTAAAATGTTTCAAATGAGGCCATCCATGAGAATAATAAGCAGTTTAAGAGAAGCTGGGAAAGGACCTCCTTTCTGCCAGGTTATCAGAGCCAAAGACAAACTCAATTCTATCTTGACTTCTTGGATCAAGACTGTTCCCTGAGTTCCATTTATTATTGCTTCAAATCTCTTCCTTTGTTTTGGCTGAAGTGATGGTTAATTTTATGTGTCAACTTGGCTAGGTGATGGTGCCCAGATATTTGGTCAAACACCTGTCTAGACATTGCTGTGATATTGTATCTATAGTTTTATTATCATGAATGTTAAATCAGTTGACTTTGAGTAAAGCAGATTAGCTTCTATAATGTGGGTGGTCTCATTCAATCAGTTGAAACCTTAAGAGGAAAAAACCGAGGTCACCACAGGAAAATGAGATTCTGCCTCCAGACCATTGTCAGATTCAAGCTGCAACTTCAACTTCCCTTTGTCTCCAGCCTGCTGGCCTGCCCTGCAGACTTTAGACTCACCAGCCTCCACAATTGTGTGCATTATTCCTTACACCCTATTGATTCTGCTTCTCTGGAGAACCCTGACTCATACAATTGGTAAGTCATGACTCATCAAAATTTTCCCATCATGGCAAGCTCATTGTAAAGAGTGGGCTCTTTAGGGTCAACAGGAGAAGATGATTTGCCTGGAGATCAGTCTAGCACTGCATTCTCCAATGCAGTTGCCACAAGCCACGTGTAGCTGTTGAGCATTTAAAATATGGCTATGCCGCCTCTCGAAATGATAATATTTTGAATATACTGGGTTAAATAAAATGTACCACCAATATTAATTTCATGTGTTTCTTTTTTCTTTTTTTTACAAAGTGACAACTAGAAAATTTTAAATTACATATATGTCTCTCATTTTGTTTATCTTTTTATAATTTTATTGATCTATTTGTTGGCTGTGCTGGGTCTTCGTTGCTTTGTGAGGGCTTTCTCCAGTTGCAGCAAGCGGGGGCTGCTCTCCCTTTGAGTGCTTGGCCTTCTCATTGCATTGGCTTCTCTCATTGTGGAGTACAGGATCTCGGGTGTGCAGGCTTCAGCAGGTGCCCCATGCAGACTCAGGAGCTGTGGCTCCAGGACTCCAGAGCACAGGCTCAGTAGTTGTGGTTTAGTTGCTCTGCAGCATGTGAAATCTTCCTGGACCAGGGATCAAACCCATGTCCCCTGCATTGGCAGGAGTATTCCTATCCACTGTGCTTCCAGGGAAGTCCTCATTTTCTCTCTTTTTAATTGAAGTATAGCTTATTTACAATATTTTATTCGTTTCAGGTGTGCTACATAGTAATTCAATATTTTTATAGATTGTACTGCATTTAAATTTATTGCAAAATAATAGCTACATCCCCTGTGCTGTACAATAATATATTTTCATTGTTTATTTATTTCATATATAGTGGTTTGCATCTCTTTTTTTGTTTGTTTGCTTGTTTGTTTTGGTTTGCATCTCTCAACCCCCTGCTCCTATCTTGTCCCTCATCCTTTCCATCTCCTCACTGGTAATCATTAGTTTGTTCTCTGTATCTGTGAATCTGTTCCCATTCATTTGTTTGTTTTACTTTTTATTTTCTACATATCAGTGATATTTGTCTTTCTCTGTCTGACTTATTCCACTACCCTCTAGGTCTATCCACATTATTGCAAATAGCAGAATTTTATTCTTTTTATGACTGAGTAATACTCCACTTTATGTATACCATGTCTTCTTTATCCATTCATCTGTTCATGGACACTTAGGTTGCTTTCATATCTTGGCAACTGTAAATAATTCTGCTATGAACGTTGTGGTACATGTATCTTTCCAATTTAGTGTTTTTGTTTTTTTCAGATATATATCCTTGAGTGGGACTGTTGGTCATATGGTAACTCTATTTTTGGACTTTTTGAGGAATCTCCATACTGTTTTTTATGGTAATTTATGTTACCACCAACAGTGTACTATGGCTATGGCTGTCTTTTCCCCACATCTTAACCAACATTTGTTATTTGTAGATTTTTGGATAATAGCCCTTTCTGACAGGTGTGAAGTGATATCTCATTGGGGTTTTAATTTGCATTTCTCTGATGATTAATGATATTGAATATCTTCTCACATGACTGTTGGCCATCTATATCGTCTTTGGAAAAATGTCTATTCAGGTATTTTGCCCATTTCTTATTGGCTTTTATTTATATTGTGTTGTATGAGCTGTTTATAAATTTTGGATATTAGTCCCTTATCTGTCATCCTATTTGCAAATATTTCTCCCATTCAGTAGGGTGTCTTTTCATTTCGTCAGTGGTTTCCTTTGCTGTGTAAAAGCTTTTAAGTTAATTAGATCCCATTTTTTTGTTTTTACTTTTTTGGCTTTTGTTTCTTTTGTATTAGGAGACAGATCCAAAAATATATTGCTATGATTTATGTCAGCGTGCTCTGCCTATGTTCTTTCCTAGGAGATTTATGGTTTTTATTGGACAGCACTGGCCTAGCATAACTCTCCAGTTACCTGATTTCAATGCTCTACCAGCCCCCCTCAACTTCCTCTAAAGGATGTTCTGACCTGCGAGTGGTTGTAACCTAATTATCTTGGGTGAAGACAGTGAGTCTTTTACTGGAATCTTTAAGATGTGATCAATCTAAGAGCAATGGTGGTATACCTGATTGAGAAAATGCCACACGAAATTGTCAAGGAGCCCAGAATACTGGGGCCAGGTGTCTGAGGACAGCAAGCGCAGACTAGTGGCTGTCCTAACAGATGGTGTCAGAGCGTTGTCAATTCAATCACCATAAACTAAAATACCAGTACCGGCCATTTGTAGAAGAACCACATTTATTTGTTTATTGTCACTTTTTAATCTATATTGTGAAGATTTTTTCCCTTTGCTTAAAATTCTGAAATGCATTTGGACTGGCTTATTATATTTTATGGGCTTCCCTAGTGGCTCAGATGGTAAAGAATCTGCTTACAATGCAGGAAACCCGAGTTCGTTCCCTGGGTTGGGAAGATCCTTTTGAGAAGGGAAGGGCTACCCACTCCAGTATTCTTGCCTGGAGAATTCCATGGACAGAGGAGCCTGGCAGGCTAGATAGAGTCCATGGGGTCACAAAGAGTCAGGCACAACTGAACTTTAGAGGTATGATTTTCTTGACTTAACGGGTTGAATGAAACTATTTGGAATCATGAAGATACAATTCCAGTGGATGAACTTGAGAATTTCAAAATTCTCCATGTGGTTGTTTCAGCTCCATTCTCATGAGAACGCCAAATGTTAACAACTTCTCTGGAGAGAATTAAGAACAAGAAAGTAGTTAGTGAAGTCAAAGATAACAAAGGTATAAGGCCTGTCCACGGCCTTCTTATGTGGGCTGGAATGGAGAAGATGATGTGTTTTTTTCAATTGTAAGATGCCATGGTCCTATTTCATAATAGGGTACGATTCATAAAACATTCCAGAAATTTCCAATTTATGCTAGATTATTTTTCTTATAATGCCTGTATTTTGTTACTCATGGTCTCATTTTACTAATCTTTGGGAAAATAGAAACATTTTCACACTAAGGTCAGGCAGAGTGATAGATAAAAGAGATTAGAGAATACTAGAGATCTAGGTTATAGTTCAAGCTCCAGAAAATTTACTTAGTTTCTCTGTAATTTATATTTCTTGGCTTCTCTAGTGACTCAGTGGTAAAGAATTTGCCTGCCAATGCAAGAGATGTGAGTGCAATACCTGGGTCAGGAAGAGGCCCTGGAGAAGGGAATGGCTACCTGCTCCAGTAGTCTTGCCTGTAAAATCCCATGGACAGAGGAGCCTGGAGGGGCTACAGTCCATGCAGTCACAAGAGTCAGACATGATTTATCAACTATAGCAACAACAACGATTTACATTTCTTACTCTGTTAAATGAGAAGGTCAATTATATGTTCTTCTAGGTTCCTCTCCCCTGACTCTAATATTTAATGAGACTGGAAGGAATTCAAGAGACCATCTTTGAAAGTCTGCATTGTACAGCCTCTTCAGTAATTGAAAACATTAGCCAAATTGACTTTGAATTTTCTTTTAGTTCACTGATACTTTAAGCCTTTTCTACTCAAAAAAATTAAATGTATACCATAAAATGCCTTTTTCTTTTTTCTTTTTTTTTACATTCTCAGGTGTGGCAGAGGGTGTCTTAAGGCCTTATCATCATTAAGGGCCATCCCACAGGGTTCAATCGTACAGATCAAACTAGTTGATTTGAAATAACCACAGTTTTCATTTCAGGCCAATTAAGCTGCGGTTGCATGGACACCATCTGGATTTTCCAGAAGGATCCAAGGTAAACACAGCCGGGCGCCAGACCCAGGTCCTGCTGAGATGAAATGCCCTAGAGGCTGGACCCAGAAATGCAATTAGCAGACGTAGTTGACAAGCCCAATAAGAGGGAGATTCTCCATTGTGAATTTTAAGCCATGGGGAATTAAAAGGTCAAAACTGAGCAAGTGGCAATGGTGAGATCTTCAGCCTGAAAACTGGTCATGTTGTCAAAAGCCCAGTTTGCAAGCAAAGCCCTGAGATTATCATGAAGAAAACAGTCCAGAAAGAACTCTGCAGCAGTGTTAGAGACAGGAGTGGGGTGAGTCTCTTGGCTTAAAAACCCCGAGATAAGGGACTTCCCTGGTGGTCCAGCGGTTAAGACTTCCAATGCAATGGGTGCAGGTTTGAGCCCTGGTTGGGCAGCTAAATCCCACCTGCCTCATGGCCAAAAACCCGAAACATAAAAACCCTGGGGTACATAAACATTCCTCACTCTTCTGTTAATTTTGGAAATAGAGAATAACCTTGCTTAACACTGTTTCTCAAGTGTTCTGAAATTTAACGATTCTAGAAGGAGCTGAAATTTGTAACTAGAAGGTGCAAACAAGGGCAGAGTGTCACTGTTGAGGTTTATCATCTTTATGTGGGTATATAATATTTTGACTGGAATTGCCAGAAACCTCTGGGACATCTATATCTTAATCCACTCATTTATCTTAACCCACTTCTTTTATGTACAGTAAGGATCCATGATAAGCAGCTCTTTGGGGAAACTTGAAAATCCTGTATTGACTAGAACTTAGACTCCACAGAAAGAATTTAGGCTGTAGCATCAATATCACCTATAAATGTCAAGAGTTTGTAGTTTTATGTCAAAGGCTTTCAATTATTTTAACATTTCCTTGAATTTGGTTTTTTACCTTAACTTATGAAGGTGAAGAAAGTTGAGGATTTATCTACTGGATGAACTAAGAAGTTCTGTAGGTAAAAAAAAATATAGTGCCAAAGTGAGCATTTCATGGTATTATTTCACTGTGTTAGAAAAGCATTGTCCTTTACACAACACCCAGAGGAAAACTAGAGACATGTGAATCAAGCAATTCTCTGCTGTAAAATGAATGCCAAATTGGCAAATAATAATAATTAAACATAAAAGTTAATATTAATGACTTTCTGTCAATTTAAGGCCATTTTTTCTAATAAGGTGCTGCCACAGCACAATATTTTTAAATAGTCTCATTAACATCACATAATATTAGTAGTAACTATCAGCCTCGAAGATAGACTGAGGACCATATGAATAAAAATTTGAAGATGGTATGATGCTGGAGGGACCACACCTGCAGAAGAAATTGAATTAAAATGTATAAAATTAGAGCAAAGGATGAGATCAATAAAAGGAGTTTAATCTAGATGAATAGAGAAGAGCTCTCAGAAGATAGTAATGATTTAAGGTCTGAATTAAGCAGAGGGAAAGGATTAAGGAGGAATACAGCAAAGAAAAGTATGACCTTATGTGAGGTGATTATTTTAAAAGACTGTCAAAACAAATCAGGTACTCAGGACCACCAAGAGCTCTTTGTTTCCTGGAGGCCTATTACTTGATACTCTCCTCCTCTCAGTTCATATTTGGACTCTGTGCACACCTCCCCAGTGGGAGAAGGCAAGGTAGTGTGGCCGAGGATGCCAGTAGAAAGGAAAAGCAAAGCCAAAGCACCTGCAAGTTTACAGGAAGGGAACACACCTGAGGGATGCTGGTAGAAGAGATGGGCCTGACACAGCCCTCTCTCCTGAGCGTGTACAGAAGTTGCCACATTGGCTTTACACGGCATAGATCAGCAGTCTGTAAAGGAAATCTAAGATGCTAAGATACCTGCTTGACATTCTGAATGAAGACTTTCCAATGGAATTGCACCATCCAGCTTGGGTCCATTAATAATCAGCCAACTGGGGGCTTCCCTCCTGGTCCAGTGGTTGGGCCTCCACCTGGCAATGCAGGGGATACTGGTTTGACCTCTGGTGCAGGGAGGGCCCACATGCCGCAGAGCAGTTGGGCCGGCGCACCACAACTATTCAGCCAGCGCTGTAGAGCCCTGAGCCGCAACTTCTGAAGCCCATGCGTGGGCTGCAGCTGGAGGCAGTGCTCCAACTCACCACAACTTGAGAAAGCCTGCATGCAGCAATGAAGACCCACCACAACCAAAAAATGAAATCGATGAATAAGTCTTTATTTTTTTTAATGGTTAAGATGATAAATTTTCAAAAAATAATCAGCCAGTTGGTGAGAAATTTCAAGCTCACTCTCTCTTCATTCTAACAATCTATTTCTTTAACTCAGTGATTCCCAAACCTGCTTACATCTGATTCAGTGAGGGAGGTGTTTTCAAATACTGATTCCTGAACCATCAACTCAAACGTACTGAATCTGAATATTTGGAGATTGGGCTCATGCTTTTCATTTTTTAATTTGCTGAAGCAGATCAGTCAGATGTGGCCAGATTTGGGAATTCATAGCTTTCCTTTAGAGTTCTTAGAAATGTAATTTCTGAGGCTGCTAACATGTTGAATTAGGTTTATATTTATCTCTTTTATAAATTTGGTGGAGTTTTTAAAAAATCGCCCGTTTCCTGTATTAATAGTCTATGAGAGTGGTTAAATAAATGATTTGAATAAATGGCAATATCAATACTGGCACTATCTTTTAATTTGTTGATTAATGAGCAACAGCAGTGATGATAAACAGTTGAAATATGGAGCAGAATTTATCACTTTCATCACCTTTAATGACTGTTGACTTCAATCATTTCACTCAGCATGAAATGAACCTCAGAATTTACTGCTCGTTTCTTGAGTACTGAGATGCTGAATCTCAAGGGTCCTAGGGAAGTGTAATAAATATAAAGGATTTTTGCTAGGCTGATTTCTTACAGCTAGTTTCCCTTAAAGGCTCTCTTGAAACTGCAACCAAATATTGGCTTTAAGGTACCAAGAACTGATGGAAAGAAAACCTGTGACAATGACACATAAAAGTTAAGGCAAATCACTTTGACTTACAAGGAACTCTGCTTCCCTGTCCCCAGAATGAGGGTAATACCCACTGGTAACTCTGCTTCACAAGTTGAATTAATGGTGTAATAGCTATGAACTCACCTGAGCTCTGCTGAGCTAAGAGCTCTTAAGAAAAAGATGTTAGATTAAATAAGTAGTACATTTTAAGGAAGAGAGAATATGAGAGTGTCAAAACGTATTTATGAAGTACCTACCATGTGTCATGTACTCTATAAAGCATTGCTTCCTAATATTTAATTTGCTGAAATACCTTGTTAGTGAAAAACCAGGTAATTAAGCATTTAGGGTCTTTTAAAATAAGAAGCAAATTCTGCAGGGGAACATATACTAATTTATGTTAAGTTTCTGTGAAGAAATGTCTGTGGGTAACATTCTAGTTTGACTGGAGCAAAATGTATTGGACATTATCTAATCTTGAGGTCCTTGGACATGCAAAGTACTCATCTGATATCAAAACTCTTCAGCACTTTATTTCTTTGAATGAATTGCATTATCTTGCTGGAAAGAGCGCTGTGCCATGCTGAGTCACTTCAGGAGTGTCTGACTCTTTGTGACCCCATGGCTATAGACTGCCAGGCTCCTCTGTCCATGGGATTTTTCAAGTAGGAATACTGAAGTGGGTTGCCATGCCCTTCTCCAGAGCATCTTTGCCACCTGGGCATCAAACTCGTGTTTCTTGCATTGCAGGCAGATTCTTTACTGCTGAGTGCTGGGGAGAGGGACCAAATTAAATCAAAGGATCCTATCAGTATTAAGAAAATATGTTCACAGACTTGTGGACGCAGCAGGGGAAGCAGAGGGTGGGACGAATTGAGAGGGTAGCTTTCAAATGTATAATTACCATATATAAAATTGATAGGTAGTGGAAAGGGAACTCAGCCTGGTGCTCTGTAACGACCTTGAGGGGTGGGATGGCGTGGGAGGTGAGAGGCAGGTTTAAGAAGGAGAGGAGATGTGTGTACCTATGGCCGATTCACGTTCTTGTACTGCAGAGACCAACATAACATTGTAAGGCAATTATCCTCCAGTTAAAAAAAATGACCCATCTACTCCAGATGTTAGAAATACTGTATATGCTTTCTACTTAATAAATGAAAAAAAAGAAAATATTCTGAGAGAAGTAGGTGTAAGGAATATTGGACAAGTCCAACTCACAGAAATAAAAAAGGAGCTTCCTTTGATTGTTCTGGGTGATCAAGGGAGGGAGAAGAAACAGATGCTAATTAATAAACACAATGTATAAGTTGCATTATGTTAAAATGGTAAGTGCTGTGGAAAAATATAAAGCAGAGTGAGGGATATCAGCTATCTGAATTTGAGGGTATGTGGGTGTGGTGGAGGGTAAATCACAAATTTAAATCAAGTGGTTAGTTTGGGCTTCAATGAGAAGGTGACATTTGAGCAAAGACTTGAAGGAGGTGAGAAATTATCTATGTGACTATCTTGGACAAGAGGAAATAGCCAATAGGAGGGCCTCAGGGGAGAACATGTCTAGAATGAACAAAGGAATACCGAGGAGACCAGTATGAATAGAAGAGTGTATATGAAGGGATGTGTGTTTGTGCTAAGTCACTTCAGTCGTATCCTACTCTTTGTGACACCATGAACTACAGCCCACCAGGATCCTCTGTCCATGGGGATTCTCCAAGCAAGAATATTGGAGTGGGTTGCCATGGCCTCCTCCAGAAGATCTTCCCAATCCAGGGATCAAACCCGCGTCTCTTATGTCTCCTGCATTGGCAGGCAGGTTCTTTACCACTCGCACCACCACAGGAAATGTTATCAGAGCAGCAACGAGGGCTTGAGGAGATGCGACCTTGCAGGCCTTTGAAAGGAGTGTGGCTTTGATTCTGCAAGAGAGGGAGCTATTAGATGGGGTTGGGCAGAAGAGGAACATCTGACTTACATTTATAAAGAATCCCCTTTAGTCTCTGTAATAAGAACAGACTGTAGCAGAAAAAGGGAGGTGGAGGGGAGGAAGACCAACTAGGAGCCTATGGAAGCAAGAAATGGTGGTGGCTTGTACCAGGATGGTTGTGGAATGCAGATAGTGAGGAGTGGCTGGAATCTGGATACCTTTTGAAGGTAGACACAACAAGGCTTCTTGACTGAGTGGATGTGGGTTGTAAGAGAAAGAGAGAAAGAAAGTGATGGCCCCAAGTGTTTGTTCGAATCGACTGGAAGGAAGGCACTGCCATCAGCTGGAATAGGGGCAGGCTGGTAGAGGTAACGCAGATCTGGGGATGGGGAATACCAGGAATACAGTGTGAGTTATGTTGAATTGTCTGTTGGCCATCTAAGTGGAGATTTGAATAGTTAACAATTTCTGGAGTTTTAGATCAGTATCTGGACTGGAGATATCATTTGGGAGTACTAGTTTCCAGGCACCTAGTGATAACTGAAATTCAGATAAACAACAAGTGCTTTTTAAGTATAAGTATGTCCCAAATACTGCTTTGGTTGGTTGGTTGGTTTGGTCTCTAAGTCACGTGCAACTCTTGTGACCCCATGGACAGTAGCCGGCCAGGCTCCTCTGTCCACAGGATTCTTCAGACAAGAATACTGGAGTGGGTTGCCATTTCCTTCTCCTCGGGATATGTAATTAATTCCTTAATATAAGTATGAACTATTATGATTATATTAATAATTAATGGAAACAATATTAACATAATTATAATTAATATTGTATATCCCAAGTAATAGTCAATTCTTGAAGTTTTTTTTTTTCTGAAAATAAAAGAGAAATGGGATGATAACTGGTGGGAAAAGTGAGATCAAGAGAAAACTTTAAAAATTAAAGAAGCTGAGGCCAGATGTCCTCCAGACCAGTGGTTCACAAACTTCTGTGTATGTCAGAGGGTTTGTGGGGACACACTTTGATGGGCCCCCTCCCTTAGGGTTTCTAGTTTAGTAGGTCTAGTATGAGACCCAAGAATTTGTATTTCAAACAGGTTCCCAGGAGTCAACTGATGCTGTTGGCCCAGGGAGCGCATTTTGTGAGCCATCTAGCTATGCCCTGCACATAATGTGAACAACTTTATTCAATAACATTTAGAACACCTATCTAATTAAACAGAAAAGAAAATGAAATAATTGGTGAGTATTATATGAGGAAGGATAAAATTTCATTTATCTGCCTGTGATTGGATTGTGAACAAAGAAAGCCTAAGATTCTAATAAAACTGCTTACAATGAAAAAAAATTGGGGGTAGACTATCTACAATTAAGATAAATACATAAAAGTCATTGGCCTTTCTCAATACTAGCAGTAACTAGTCATTGATAGAACTGACTTTAAAGTCTCACTTATTGTAACAGGTAAAAACATTATCTATTATTTAAGGATACACTGATAGGGAGTGAAAGTTTACATGCATCGCACACAGCCTTTTGGGTGATAATTATATCTCTGGGAAGCGTGAAGATAAAAGAATGTCTTCTTCATATTCTTTATTTTTTTATATGTTAAATAAGGAAATCTTAGATATATCAAAATGCTAAAATCTAATAAGAGGAGGGAACTTGTTGCCTTGAACTTGTTGCCTGAATATTTTCTGTAGTTTTCTACATATTTTAAATGTTTAATAAGACAATTTGAAATTTAAAACACCTCCTCAAAAATGATGATATGGGGACTTCCCTGGCAGTCCAATGGTTAAGACTCTGCACTTCCATTGCAAGGGTCAACAGTTCAATCTCTGGCCAGTGAACTAAGATCCTGAGTGCTGTGCAGTGTGGCCAAAAAGAAAAAAGTGATAATAAACAACAGCAACAATGTCTAAGAATTTTTTAATAATAAAGAACATTACCTACATGAAAGAACTGTAAAATATTTTTTAAGATAGAAAACATCTTCTAGATAAGTGGACAAGCATGTCATTGCTTCAGACAGATAACATTCATGTTAATTCTTATAAAAATCAGTATATAACTATATGCAATTTCTATTATCACATTGAGTTATTTTAAGAAGCTGGATTAACTGAATTTAAAGTGAAAGTGAAAGTTGCTCAGTCATGTCCAACTCTGTGAGACCCCATGGAATTCCAGTCCCTGGAATTCTCCAGGCCAGAATACTGGAGTGGGTAGCCTTTCCCTTCTCCAGAGGATCTTCCCAACCCAGGGATCGAACCCAGGTCTCCTACATTGCAGGCAGATTCTTTACCAACTGAACTATTAAAGCTCATATGAAAGCAAAAGGACGCATGTTCAAGAATAAAGAAAATTGTGAAAATAAAGGCTTGTGATAGGGAGACATTCCTTACCAAATCTTAATATATATTATAAAATCATTGTAATCCAAACAATATTAAAAGAGGACTAGAAAAATTTATCAGTGGATTAGAAATTGATCCCCAAATAAATGCAGATATAAATGAGATCTTATAGAAAGGTTGATATTTCAATTCAGAGGTAAAAGTTTGATTTATTCTGGAGATGATAGTACAAACTGACCATCAATCTAGAAGAAAACAAACTCATGTTATAACTCCCACCATATACAAAAATAGGATTCCAATGGCTTGGGGATTTAAACATAAGAAAAAAAGAAAATGAACTTGCAATTCACAGAAGAGATAACTAAATGTTTTATGAAAATATGCTCCAAGTCATTAAAACTCAGAGATCAACAAACTGAATAAAATGTGGTTTTACCAATAACTTGAATATGATGTAGTTTTAAATAAAAGGAGCCAAAGTGTCACTTACTAAGATAGAAGAATGAAAAAATCAGGTTGCTTAAATGTGACTTTTTTTTTTAATCAAACAAAAATTTACAGCACACAAGTATCCTTGTTTTTGCATTTCTGTATGAGCTTAAGTAACGAGGTTGACTAAAGTACACTGAACAGTTACCACTGCTTAACCACAGGGTGAGGATGGAAGGGACTGGGAGGCATTAGTAACATTTCTTTACACATATTTGGATAAACGCCAAAGATTTATTGGGAGAAATGCCTTTGAAAGATACAGGGGTGAGAGAGTGGGAACAGGCAGGGAAACCTTCAGATCATGATGCAAGTCAGACTCCGTGAAAGGAAACAGGGAAGGAAGGAGGCGCGGGTAGAAAGAGGTTACAACTGAAGGGCAGCTCTGAGAACTTCCCGGCCAAGCGGGAGCCCCAGCTGGCCACGAGGAGCGCCCCGTGTCGGCCCAAAGGACCAGCTCTAGGACCCATGCCACACTGGGGGGCTGTCTGGGAGCAGCCTGGGAGAGCCTGCCCTCGGCGTCTGCCCCGCGCCGAGTCCCGGGGAGCACTGCTGGTGGAGGCTCACAGCAGATTCTAGAAGCGAGATCGGGCAGTGTGATTCCATCGACTCCCTCAGCTCTGCGGCAGGTCTCCTACACACGAACCTCCAAGCTGCAAACTCTCAAAGATTCCAACGTGTCCCCGTATGCCAGCCGTTGTACTGTACCTTTTCAAGGTACTCCGCATGCGTTCACACCGTCACTTCAGTTGTGTCCGACTCTAGGCGACCCTGTGGACTGTAGCGCGCCAGGCTCCTCTGTCCATGGGATTCTCCAGGCAAGAACACTTGAGCGGGCTGCCTTGCCCTCCCCCTGGGCATCTTCCCAACCCAGGGATCGAACCCGCCTCTCCTGCACTGGCAGGCAAGTTCTTTACTACTAGCGCCATCTGGAAAGCTGCTTCACGGTACTCCGCTGTAAGATTTAAAATGCTTTGGTTTTGTATTTGTTTTTTATTTTTTGTGCATGTGAAAAGTATTATACACCTATTACAATACAGTACTACATAGCCAACTGGATTCGTTGGATACCTAGGCTAACTTTGTTGAACTTATGAACAAATTGGCCTTACAAACATGCTCTCGGAATGGAACTCATTCAAATGCAGAGGACTTATTGTATTTGGGAGAAGGATTATGTATGTAGTGATGGAGGGGTTGGAATTGACTCAAGGAGACTCGGTGGTCAGACATTAATGAAGGACTTTATGGAGAGTATAGAAATATCACATGAGAATTTCACTAGATTCGTCTCCACGTGCGGTGCTGTGTAAATCTTCCCCACCATCTCCCCACTCAATCAACTGTCATTTCAGTCTTGCTCTGTCTAAAAGCAACAAAGAGATCAGTCTTGCTTCAGAAGCCTTCTGATTTTACGTGAAAATAAACGGGAGCCCAGTTTGCAATTTAAAAAAAAAAATGCAAAGCACCAATTCCAGAAAATTATATCTTCAGATAAAACACTGCTCTGATCTTTCCCGTGCCTGACGCTTTCTTCAACTGGCTACTAACTCTGTCCTCTTAAAATGCTGCTCTGCACACACTTCTCTTGAATAACCTGTTAATGGGTTTTCGACTCCAGCGAGTCTCCACTCTCTCCTGCTATTCTTCTCCACCAGCCACCTGCTCCAGGTCTCCTACCCACAAAGAGAAGAACTTCTCCTCCCGCTCTGCCTTTGCTCACAGCCTCCGTCTCTCACTGGAGGTCTGCAGCCCAGAGTCAGCCAACAGACATGTGATGTTTGGCTCACACCGTATTTTAATTTTTTTTAATTGTTGTCAACATCTAAAAGTAATAAATTTCACAATAAAGTTCAGATTTCTCACTTTTCCTTGAAAACAGAAAGGTCTGGTAGCACTGGGGTGTCCCCTAGCAGTGTTTAATCACCGGGCAGAGGAGCTCTTTGCAGACAGAACCTGGGTTCCCCGTGATCCCCCACAGCCTGGCTCATTTCACACTCGGCCCTGGTAAGATCTTGAGTGTGCAGCCCTGGGTCGCATGGTGCTCTGCCCACAACACACTTCCTGTTTCTCTCTTTTTCCTCCCATGGACACCTTCTGTCCCCATCGGGTCACCGAATCCTGGATTACCATACCTCCTTTTTAGGGCACTTGCTACCTACACAGATCACCCTGCAGTTGAGACTCTGCGGGATTCTACCTGTGTTGGTGTCCTGGTTGCTTATGTATTTTTGCGAGTGGACCCAGAGTCAAGCGTGGTGCCCCACAGCCAGCGAGGGAGTAATAAATGTTTGTTGGTGGTGCCTCTTCTGCCTGAGTAACACGTGTTCCTCATGCTTTTGGAGGTTGCTGTAAATCCAACCTGAAGCAGCTCAAGCGGCTGAGGAGGGCCTTTTTGGCTTGTACACTGGGAATGCAGGCAACCAGCTGGGACAACTGAACCAGGAACTTTAATGCTGTCAGCTTTTTATTTCTCTCCCACTTTGTGGGTTTTTTCTTTTCATCTCTTACCCAGATACCTCTGCATGGTGGAGTCATTGTTACCTACTACCTACCTCAAAAGAGATTTTTTTCTAAGACTTTATTTTTTAAGAATATTTTTAGGTTCCCAACAAAATCAAGAAGAAGGACAGAGATTTTCCATATACTCCCTGCTTCTCTTCATACCTCCCCCACTGTCCACATCCCCTGCCAGAGTGGTACGTTTGTTTCAACTGATGAACCTACACGGACACATCATAGTCACCCAAAGTCCATAGTGTCCATTAGGGCTCACTCTTGGTGTTGTATATTCAGTGGGTTTGGATACACATGTAATGACACATACCCATCGTTATAGTATTGATATCACACAGAGTATTTTCCCTGCTCCCAAATCTTCTGTGATCTATTCATCCTCTTTCATCCCCCCAACCCCTGGCAATCACTGATCTTTTCTGCTGTCTTTCTAATCTTGTCTTTTCCATAATATCAGGTAGTTGGAATCATGTGATATGTAGCCTTTTCAGACTGACTTCTTTCACTTAGCAATATGCATTTAAGTTTTCTCCACATCTTTTCATGGACTGATGACTGCGTTCTTTTTATCCCTGAATAATATTCCATTGTCTGGATGTACTACATTTTACTTACGCGTTCACCTACTGAAGGATGTCTTGTTCACTTCCAATTCTTGGCACTTATGAATAAAGCTGCTACAAACATCCCTGTGCAGGTTTTTGTGTGGACATGAGTTTTCAGCTCCTCAGGGTAAACACAAAAGAATACGATTGCTGGATCATGTTGTAAGAAACAGCCAAATTGTCTTCCAAAGTGGTTGTACAATTTTGCATTCCCACCAACAATGAAAATGAGTTCCTTTCACTCCACACCCTCATCAGCATTAGATGTTGTCAGTTTTCTGAATTTTGACCATTCTAATAAATGTGTAATTGTATATCTTTGTTTAAATTTGCATTTCCCTGGTGCTGTATGGTACGGAGCATCTATTCATATGCTTATTGCCACCTGCTTTTTTTTTTTTTTTTTTGATGAGGTATCTGTTCAGATTGTTTTCCCATTGTTTAATCACTTGTTTATTTTCCTATTATTTAATTTTAAGGGTTCTTTGCATATTTGAGACGACAGATCTTTATCTGATGTGTCTCTTGTAAATACTTTTTTCCAGTCTGTGATTTGTCTTCTCATTCACTTGACATTGTGTTTTGCAGCAGAAGTTTTCAATTTGTAAATTATATCCTTTATGCATCATGCTTTTGGTCAATTTTCAAATAACTATACTGCTGCCTAGGTAGTGTAAGTATCTTATAATAACAAACTATTTCTAATTCCTCCTTCTCATCCCTTATTTCATTTGCTGTCATTCATTTCACTTATATACAAGCATGTATGTTATAGACGTTTTCTTTTTACCTTCATTTAATTTTTTCTCTGATGATCTTCCTTTCTTTACATAGATCTGAATTTTTGATTTATTTTCCTTCTCTCTAAGGAACTTCTTTTCACATTGCTTGTAATTTTTCACCGGGTTTACTGGCAACAGATTCCCTCAATTTGGGTTTAAGAGTCTATCATTCCTTCTGGATTCCCAGGTGACTGAGCGGTAAAGAATCTGCCTGCCAATGCAGGAGACGTGGGTTTGATTCCTGGAGGAGAAAATGGCAACCGGCTCCAGTAATCTTGCCTGGGAAATCCCATGGACAGAGGAGTCTGGTGGGCTACAGTCCATGGGGTCACAAAGAGTCGGACACGCCTGAGCAGGGGCATGTGCCCCCCTCCCCACCCCCCACACACCCCTCCTTCACTTTTGAACAAAAATTCATAGGGTAGAAAATTCTATGTTGGTGGGTTTTTTTCTCTCAACACTTAATACTTCACTCCACTCTCTTCTTGCTGCCATGGTGTCTAGGTGAAATTAGATGTAATTCTTATCTTTATTTCTTTATAGATAAGATTTCTCACCCCTCTGGCTTATTTTAGGAATTTTACTTGTCTTTGATTTTCTGTAGCTTTACAATGATATGACTAAATGTAGGGTTTTTTTGTCTGCTTGATTTTGGAGTTTCTTTCTTTCTTTTTTTTTTTTTTTGCCATTTATCCTGTCTGGTATTCTCTGAGCTTCTTGGATCTGTGATTTGGTGTGTGACATTAATGTAGGGAAATCCTCAGTGATTTTTGTTTCAAATATTTCTTCTGCCCCTTTCTCTCTTTCTTCTCCTTCCAGTGTTTCCATTATGTATATGTTATATATTTCATTGTTGCCCCCACAGTCCTTGGATATATTCTGTTCTGTTTATTTTAGTATTTGTTCTCTTTGCTTTTCAATTTTGGCAGTTTCTACTGACATGTCCTCAGACTCAGAGATTCTTTCCTCAGTCATGTCCAGTCTACTAATAAGCCCATTATAAGGCATTCTTCATTTCGTCATCGTGTTTTTTATTTTTGGCAATTTTTTTTTTGTTCTTTCTTGGGATTTCCATCTCTCCACTTAACGTTGTCCATCTCTTCTTGCATGCTGTCTGCTTTATCCATTCCAGCCCTTCCCTTTTAATCATAGTTGTTTCAAATTCCTGATCTGGTAATGCCAACCTCCCTCCACGTCCAACTCTGATGTTTGCCCTTTCTCTTCAGATGTGATTTTTTTTTTTCTAAATAGTAGGCCTTGTTATTTTTTCCTGATAGTTGGACACAATACTAGGTAAGAGGAACCACTGTAAGTAGGTCTTCAGTAACATGGTGATGACGTGGGGGGGAGGGGAAGTATTCTATAGTTCTGTGATTAGACCTCAGTCTTTTAGTGAACCTGTGCCTCCAAGCTGTGAACTTCACAAGGACTTTTCCATTGTTTTTCCCTCCCCCTTAGAGGGAACAGGATTGCTAAATTGGGTAGGAGTTAGATCTTTCCTTTCTCCCAAATGAGTTGTACTCTGATAATTCCTCAGCAAGTTAAGCTCTGACTAACTAGCTTCCCTTGAGGGGAGGCCTTGTTAAAAAGAACAGAGTTCTCTGGCATTTTTCAAAAGTTTTTTTTTTTTTTTCCCTTCCCTATGCCAGTAGCTTCAGGGAATTTTTCTCCAATATTTACTGTTAGAAGCTGGTCGAGCTCCTGGAGGTAAACCCACAAAAGTATAGGGGGGTCTGAAGACTGGGTACCCTGGCATTTTTAACTCTCAGAGTTGTCCTCATTAAGCCTGCACCAATTCAACAATTAGGCGGTAAATCCCACAGTGGTTTCTGCTTGTGAGTCCGGGAAGCCCTGACAACTTGTGTTTGCCTGTCTGTCTCTCCAGTCTTGAGGGCAGAGGTTTGCCCTGCGTTTTCCCCTTGCTTATGGATGCAGGGAGAGCTGCTGACTTTTCAGTCTCATCAGCTTTTTACTTGTTGTTAGGATGAAGTGACAACTTCTAAATTCCTGCAGCACTGGAAACTTGAAGTACAGACAGGATTTTTTCCACAGAGAAGACATACCTGCTGGCCACTCTGGCTCTGCCTCTGCAGAGCTGCTTTTCTCTAGACCATTCAGAAGTTTCCAGGACAAGACTCAGATTGTCTTGTGTACATGATAAGCGATATTATGATAGGCATGTCCAAAAGCTCGTGTTTAGGTTGGAGAAAGAAGAAATGTCTAAAGCAAAGGACATGCATTTCCTAGAAGACAGGAGGAATGTTGGCTGAGTTATTAGATAACCACAGGGTGATAGCACATTGAGATGATTTCCTTTGCTTTCCATCTATGAGACATTTACACCACTTATGTATCAGTTATCTTGAATATGATTTACATAATTCCTGACCTTCTCTTTGGGTGATTTGAAGAGAAGGAGCTTTTGCTTTGTTTTTTATTTTATTTTAATCTTCTCAAAGAAATGATTACACTTGTATATCAGATTTCTCAAGAGAAAAAAACAATAGGATGGAGGCATGAATAGATAGATTCTGAGAAACTGATTATGAGAACTGGCTCATGCAGTTATGAAGGCTGAGAAGTTCCACAATCTACCATGCAGGAAATAGGAGCAAATTCTCCCTTCCTCTGCCTTACAGACTACTCTCATCCTCAGAGGACTGGGTAATGCCATCCACACTGGGGAGGGCCATCTACTTTACTGAGTCCACTGATTCACATGCTTATCTAATCCAGAAACATGCTTTCAGACACCTATAACTGATTCACTTTGCTATACACCAGAAATTAACATGACATTTTAAAGCAACTATGCTCCAATTAAAAACTTTTTAAAAAGAAAAGGAAAGAAATAATGTTTAACCTGGGCATCCTGTGGCCAGTCAAGTTTACACATAAAATTAACCATCACAACTTAGTTTTTAAAAGTCAATTATCACAAGGCTTTTAATTCAAGAAAGGAAAGCAATATCCACCCTGCCCCTCTATCCTGATTTCTGCTCCTAGGAAGAACCATTTTGAAATCTTTTAGCTATCATCTCTAGCGTTTACCTACACATTCTTCAGAAACATAACTCCATTGTTGTGTCTTGACTTTTCCACTTTCAGATTCAGTGTGTTAGCCTCCTAGTAGTGGAAGCTCTAGGTCTCTCCCAACCCCCTCTCCTCTCCACACTGTGTGTGTGTGTGTGTGTGTGTGTGTGCGTGCGTGCAGAGTCATGTCTGACTCTTTGCAATCCCATGGACTGAAGCCCACAAGCCTCCTCTGTCCATGGGATTCTCTAGGCAAGAATATTGGAGCAGGTTGCCATTTCCTCCTCCAGGTGATCTTCCTGATCAAGGATTGAACCTGGGTCTCTTGCATTGGCAGATGGAATCTTTACCACTAGCACCACCTGGGAGACCCTCTACACTCTTCTTACATCCTCCCAATACAGTTATTATACATTTTAAAATTAAATCATGAAAAAAAACTGTTACCAGTGGAGGCATGTTGAATATTGTGAATGTCTTTTATCATTCTTGCCCAATTGTTTTCTTTCCTGCAGAAAACCATGCCCCTGGCTTTCTATGGAACTCTCACGTGTCACCGCCAAACTGGAAAACTGCATCCCTCTCCTTATTATGATGCAATACGTCAGGCGACCTCGCAGTTCCATTTTGCCCCTTTGGTGCTTTCCTCCCGGAGACCTCTGTCCTCTTTCTAGGCTGGCTGCACAGCCAGCGCTCAGGACTTCCGGTCCATCACCCTGGGAATTCCCAGCGCCTCTCTCCAGTGCTGGATGGCCCGCTTCCTCTTTCTCAGGTTATTATATCACGTTGGTGGGGCACATCCTCCAGGAACTTCCTGAGAAAGAACTAGAAGGGAAATTTGTTGAGACCTTGCCTACCTTAAAATATCATGTCTACCCTCAAGCTTGATGAGTATTAGAGAAATGTAGAGAATTACAGATCGGGAGTCTTTTCCAGCAAAGTTTATAAAGGCATCGCTAGGTGCCTCATTAGCACAGCAGGTAGTGCTTCAGTCTCAAAAAGGCATTGCTATTAATATTTTGCTTTTTGCTTGAAGTGTTAAAAAAATAGATCTTCAGGAAGTGAGGGAGTGGGCCCCTGAGGGAAGCACCTACCACATAATGAATACCCAGGGTAAAGTTCCCACGGGGCAAGAGGTGGGAACAGTAATGGCCTGTGGAGTTTGGGGCAGAACTTGTAGAAGTTAGATGTGGAGTGCAAGAGGTACTCAGTGGCCAGGTTATATCAGGTTTCAGAGGTTTTTTATAAGGATTTGGCTTTTATCCTGAATAAGTTGGGGAGGGACTGAAGGGTTTTGAGCAGAGAAATGTCATGATCCGAATTATATGTGTAAAGGATCCTACTGACTGCTGTGTAGAAAAAAGACTGAGTGAGCTAAGGGCAGAGGCAGGGAGACCAGTTAGGGGGTGATTACAGGAAGCGAGCCAAGTGTGTTCCAGGTAGTGGCGTTGAAAGCTTTGAACAGTGTTGCTGAAAGCTTTGAACAGTGTTTAGTGTCTGATTATGTTTTGAGTGTGGAGCTAATAGGAAATGCTAATGGCTGTAAATGGGATGGAGGAAGAGTGGAGTCAAAGAGGACGCCAGTGTTTTTACCTGAACAAATGGAAGGAAAGAGTTGCTGATGCTGAAATGGAGAAGTCTGTAGCAAAAAGAGGGGCTTAGTTTTGGATCTCTCATTTGGAGATACCTACTGGGCACGAATGGACATCCCAAGTGGGCAGCTGGACACAAGAGTCTGGAGTTAAGGGGAAAGGTCTAGACTAGATGTTTAAGCTCTGACGTCATCAGCAAATAAATAATGACAAAGTTGGTGATATCAACAAAGGAGAGAGGGAATACAGAAAAGAGAAGAGGTCTAAGGACTGAGCTGTGGGGCATGTCAATATAGTCAAGATCAGAAGAAGAGTCCGCCAAGGAGACTAAGAATGAGTGATCAGAGAGGTAGAAAGAAAACCAGCGGAGAGTTTCAAGAAGAAGAGGGTGATCCATCGCTGGTTAAGTAAGAAAAGACTGAGAATTAACTTTTGGAGTTAGCAAGGTGGAAATCATCAGTGACTTTGATTAGATCTGCCTGCAAGAGTTAAAACATTATTGCAGAGTGTTCAACAGGAAGTGGAAGAGCAGAAATAGAGATAACTCTTTACATTTTGTCCTAAAGAGGAGTAGAGACATGATGTAAGGAAGAGGGTTTTAATTTTTCAGTGAAAGGTGTTATAGCACATTTGTTGGCTGGTGAGGGTGATCCAATAGAGGAAAAAAAACTAATGACACAGGAGAGAAAAGGGACCATTGCTGGAATGTGTAACCAAGTGGATGATATCTAAAGGATTTTTTTAGGTTTAGTACACTAGCTTCCCAGGTGGCACTAGTGGTAAAGAAATAGCCTGACAACATGGGAGACTTAAGAGACACGGGTTCAATTCCTGGGTTTGGACGATCCCCTGGAGGAGGGCACAGCAACCCACTCCAGTAATCTTGCCTGGAAAATCCCATGGACAGAGGAGCCTAGGTGGGCTATGGCCCATGGGGTCGCACAGAGTCAAACACAACTGAAGTGACTTAGCACACACACATTCTTTATATTTTTTTCCTCCAAGCAGGTACAATGGAGGTTCAAGTGCCCCATGTGGATGCTTTTCCACACCTTAATGTGTTCTGTTTTTTACTCCCAGTCATCTTGGCCAGTGTTTACCTAAATTCTCTTCAGCCTAGTAAGTCTCAATTATGCAAAATAACCCTTGGCAACCCTTGGCAACAAGCAAGGGGAACACACACCTTGTAGAAGTAATATTTGTATCAAGTACGTCTTCAAAATTTAGAGTTGCCGATTGAAGATGGAGACTAGGCTGCGTGAGGGGTTATTAAAAGGTAACAGAAAGTACAGAGATTGTTTTAGCTCAGAGCGTGGACAGTCTACACACAAGTGGAATATGCAAGAGATGCAAGTGAATGCGGTGTTGAGAATGAAGAGGGCTACTTTTCAGATTTCTCGGAGAAATAGGAAGCAAGGTCACTACCTTTCTTTCTTTAATTTGTTTTTTGGCCATGCCACACAGCATGTGGGATCTGGTTCCCCAACCAGGTATTGAATCCACAGTGGAAGGATGCAGTCTTAACAACCAGACCCCCAGGGAAGTCCCCTGGTCATCACCTTGAAAAGAGCGTGGAAGAGGGGAGTATATAGAAGATGCAAACAGTCCTTTAGGAGTATGGGGCAGGAAATAAAGTAGGAGAGTGGACCATAAATAGACTAGGAAAATATGATGGGATTTTGACTAGTACCAAAGGCTCATGGGAGATGAGTGGTGATGAATTAAAAACGGGACGACCTAGCATGGATACATGTGTTAAGTAGCATGCATGTGAGACCATATAAGGTAGAAAGTTGGATTAAAACCAGGATTAGGCTCTTGTCAAGAAAATACAATTAAAGGGCAGAAGAGCAAGAGAGTTAAACGTGTATGCAAAGGACTGTTTATAATGATAGAGTGTGCAGTCTAAGTTAAGTAAGCACCAGAGGTGGATGAGCGACTATGAAAAAGTGGTAGGATAAGATTTATTGATTTTCGGTCCTAAAGGAGTTGAAATATTTAAGGAGTCAGGATGGGAGTGGGAATGAATTGGAAAAATAGGAAAGCTTGCAGTTGAATATCAAGTTAATATCAACGTGGTTATTTGGTATTGTTCAAGTCTAGGATCTGAGTAGTGAGAAGCCGCCTGAAAAAAATGGTGGGACTTAATTAAACAAATAATTGAAGGAAAGGAGGTCAAGGAGCTGAGAGGTCAGGATTCTGGAAGGAATATCTACTTTGATATTGAGTTGCCAGAATATCCATGAGGGCGTAGATACTGGAGAGTGACTGTAAGCCAGGAGGTGATCTTCTCCCATCCATTGTATTTGTACTCATGGGTCTATTAACCTGGAGATTCATATCCTTCAGCTCTGAGAGAGTTTCTTGAACCATTTTTTTTTTTTTTTTTTTTTTTTTGGTAATTTGTTTCCTCTGTTTACTACACTTCCTCTCTCCTGAAAGCCTGTTGTTAATGACAGATGCCCTGATCCGATGCTCTAACTCATTTGGCCCTCCCATTTCCCCGTCTCTTTTCATCTCTTTGTTCAGCTTCTTAAGACTGGTCTTCTAACCCTTTCATTGATTCTATTATTTCTACTATCTGTCCTACTTGTATTTTCCAGCAGCTATTTCTTAGTCTAAAAATTTTCCTTTTGAGATGTTAATTTTTCATTTAACATCATGTTCTTATTTCATGGATGCAATATTTTATATTCCTGAGGTCATTAGTAAATTTGTCTTAAATGTTATCTATTTTTCGCTCATTGTCTTTGTTTACCCCAAGTTATCTTTGTCCATTTGTCCATTTGTTTTAATCTCCATATTTTATTAGACTTTCCACACTTGTCTGGTGATATTTGACTGTTCATATCAAAGAGTGAGGCACTGTCATAGTTGGGCTATTATAACAAAATACCAGAGAGGAGGTGGCTTAAGCAACAAAATTGTATTTCTCTGGGAAGTTCGAGATCAAGGTGCTGGCAGATTCAGTTTCTGGTGAGGACCCACTTCCTGGTTCGTAGAGTGCGCTCTTCACACGCATCCTCACGTAGTGGACAGGGAGGGGAGCTCTCTGGCATCTTTTTCAGTCTTACTGCCATCTCCTATCAAACATGGTATCATTCATCCTCTTGTTGCCAGCTGGCCAGTGATACTTTTGGCCCCTTCTTGCACAGGAGAAGAGAAGAATTTTAGCATCCAACTACCGTTTCTTTTTTCTTCAGTCCCACCCTGAACTCCTTCATACAGAGATAACAACTATTTCCAATTTCTGAGCCTTTCCAGGGTCTTCTCATAGGGATCTATTTGCTTTTTGATGGTTTCCACAGCAAAGCAGACTCTTTTGCTGTTCAGTTAACTTTGTTACCACTCATCCTTCTGCCTTCTGTCTTCCAACATTTTGTTGTTAGGTCTTATCTGCTGTTGTCTCTTCTATTCTCTTGATCCTTGCAGGTTCTCTAAAAAATTTTTCTACTCCTTGTCAGTCATTGTGTACTTTCAGGAGGAGGTGTGGTAAATGCACTTGTTCCACCCACCATGTTTAACAGGGACTTCCTCCTGGTTTTCTCAGATGGATTACTGAATAGTATGCATAACAGACAGTCTTTATGTCCTGTCCCAACTCCCCTTTTGAGTTGACCTGTAACTGCAATGAACATTGCCTAACAGTACTGACAGGTTCTCAACAGAAGCAACTGCATCATTCTGCCTCTGTAATCAAGGATTTTCTGTGGTATCATAAAACACTTGCTCAGCCCTTACATAAGGTATCCTAGAATTTCTGGGCATTTGACACCTTTCACCCAATGAAGAATGGAATCAGTGGGTTACTAGCTAACTTTCCCATACCTTGGTGAGATTATTATAAGACATTCTTTATGGTGTCTCAGAACTCCCCAGTGGAATTGAGCCCAAGTTGCCTATTAGTATTCATTAATTCAATTCAATCCAATTTGATTGTATTTTCTCCTTTTCCTTTCTCATCTTCCATACTCTCTCATGCTTCCTGAAATCCTTTCTAAAATAAATTCCTTGTATCCAAGGCCTTGTCTCAAAGTCAGCTTCTGAAGGAACTCAAACTAAGGGAATTGGTAGTGGAAGTGGCCCTGGAAAGTATATTCTCAATGATATGGAGGTAACAGAAATCCCATTGAAGGCGGTAAGTTGGGTGATGATAAACCCTGGCACTTCATAGAATCATAATTACCCAAACATGCACCTGTGGTATACAGGAATGAGGTCAGTGTAAAAGGAAATGCTTTGATCAGGCAATGGTGCTATGCCTGGAAGTAAGGGGGGTTGTGGTAATCCTAGGAATTGAAGAGGTGTCTGGCTTTTGTTCACTGGCCAAAAGCATTGAGGAAAGAGAATGATGCAAATACATCACCTGGTTATCAGTTCACAATGGGAGACTGAAACTACAGTACAAAGCCTCCTTGGAGGGCTCCCAGGTCACTCCTTAGCGCATCTACATTTGGTAAAGTGGTGATTGAAGAAACCAGGACCCGTCAAGGGCAAGATGACCAGGACTCCGCTGCTCAAAGATGAAGGTCTGGTCATCCTACCAGCAAGCAACTTAGATCAGTGGAAGTACTGGCTGAGAGAAAGAGAAATCTAGGACGCCTGGCAGAGGGGAGAGACGGTGGGTATAGATTATGGCCTTGGACCAGCCACAGCAGGGGAGAGTACGGCTTCTCTGACTCTGCTGTTTTCAGTCTTTGGAGGGCTCCAAGATCAACCCTTAACCAATAAAGTTTGAGTCAGAGGATAACTGCTCCAACCTCCCTACCCTCCGGTGAATTAGTTCTGGGATATGTTCTACTCGATTTCTCAGGGCTCTCCCAGTGGAGCTGAACCCCAGCTGTCCAAAGGGGTAGTCTGCTCATTAATGCACCCGTTCGACTTTCCTCTTTTTCTTTTGTCCTTTTCCCAATCCATCCCTCGAGCTTTCTGTGATGACCAACTAAACAACCCACAGTCCAGTGCTTCTCACAGGATCTGCTTTTGGGGGAGACCCAACAAAGACAAGGAGCTCTCACTGTAAGTCTCCCTACCTATATTTATTTGTTATCTGCTTTGAAAAAAATTTGCTGAGAAAATACCATTTTAGTTGATAGGCCTGCCTAAGTAATACTTATTTGTAGAAATAGTAAAAGAACAGCTTTTAAAGTATGTTATTTTCACTAGTTTATAGAGAATGAGGAAACTGAACATTGAAAAAATATGCAGGAATACATACTTATACCATAAGAAGAAGAATATTTGAATAACTATGAAAAGAGTTGGCAGGGCTGTCAGCTATCAAGGGATTATTTTGAAATTGGTATCATTGGCCAACTACAATGATTAATGAAATCAACATTTTCATGATGCAGGAGAAATAAACATCATAATTCAAATTTAATGGGCGTTTTTTTCTTTGAAAGCTGTTTAAGCTATTAGGTTATAAGGGCCCATTTATCTTTCATTACAGAAGAGTTTTCATATACATGCATACACACACATACACATCTTCATACTTTACATATTTTCAAAGAGCAGTTCTACAGACTCAGACATTTTAACTTTGGTATGGCATGCAGTATTTCCTCCAGAAGGTAGCTTACATAGAAATCCCATGTTGGGAGCGAGTGTTCTGATTTTCTTCATAGTGGCAGGAATATTGTTAATCTTCATGTATCACACACCGCATTTTGTGATAGCTCTAAGAGGCTATGGAGGTGAAACCAATAAGAGGTCTTCTCCCAGGTTTTCCAAGCAGAGACAAGGGTGGAGGGAAGCCCTTTGTTTTCTAGTGATGATGCCGGGAAGAACCGTGGAACTCCACCACGTGGAGAAGGTCTGAGTCAGTAAGAATGAAATCAAGGTGGAGTTGTTGTTGTTGTGCAGTTGCTCAGTCATACCTGACTCTTTGCAACCCCATGGACTACAGCACGCCAGGCTTCCCTGCCCTTCACTATCTCCCAGAGCTTGCTCAACTCATGTCCACTGAGTCGATGATGTCATCCATCCATCTCACCCTCTGTCTTCTGCTGCTTCTCGTGTCCTCAATCTTTCCCAGCATCAGGGTCTGAAAGTTGTGGAGACAGGTGAAATAAAGCCTCAAGTCCTTGGTTTCAGAGCCTGAGGTCCCCACTGCCATCTGCTGGCCTCCACTGCCTTTGGGGGCTTGACCGTCCCCACTTTCCTTCTATTCTGGAAGCTCCCCTAATGAATATCTTTCCCATTATTCCTCTTTTGTTCTGAAGGTAAATCAAGTGGGGTATCTGGTGTTTACAACCAACAACTCTGATGAATGTCTGGCATTTACTTTTATTTGATCAAATAGTTATAAAATCACTGTTTAGTTAGGCAAAGCCTTCTACTACTTTTCCACTTGGATTTCTCAGTCATAGATTTCTCAGGTATGGAAGCTCCCTTCCTGGGTTTTTCTTACCTGTGGCTCTCTCCTCTCCCAGCTTAGATATTGACTAAAGCCGTCCAACACTGCTGGCCTGGCTCCAGATTACAGAGGTAGGTGGACACCATCTCTCAGGTGCTGTAGCAGACCCATCTCCCTGAATTGTCACATTACTGAAGCTCAGGGTTCTCAGGAGTACCCGAGCCATTCCTAGGACTGTCTTGACCTTTTAATCCCAATGATAAAAGCAAGAGAGCTCACCAAAACAGTTCTTAACACAGCAGGACTGACAATTCTTAACATTTTTAGTACAGTTCTAGAGACCTGCTTCGAAGTTGTTTTCAGGGGCGTTTTCTATCTCACTGAGTATTCCCTCATGCTTTTGATCTTTTTAGAGTTCCACAATGATGCATGAGTATCAGCCATTTTCAGTTTGATCGTCACTCTGTGTCTTAGCCTGCTCAGGCTGCCATAAAAAAATACCTGTGTAGACTGTGTAGTTTAAAGAAGAGGTTTGTTTCTCATGGTTCTGAAGACTGGGAAGGGCAAGATCACAGTGTAGGCTTTGATTCAAGTCCCAGTGAAGGCTTTCTTCCTGGCTTGTAGAAGGCCACCTTCTCATCGTGTGCTCACATGGTCTTTCCTTGGTCTGTGGGCACAGGGCAGGTGAGGAGGGGATCTCTCTCTTCCCCCTTTTATAAAGCCACTAATCCCATCATGGGGACCTCCCCGGTGGCTCAGATGGTAAAGCGTCTGTCTGCAATGCAGGAGACCCGCGTTCGATCCCTGGGTCGGGAAGAGCCCCTGGAGAAGGAAATGGCAACCCACTCTAGTATTCTTGCCTGGAGAATCCCATGGACAAAGGAGCCTGGTAGGCTACAGTTCATGGAGTCGCAAAGAGTTGGACAGGACTAAGTGACTTCACTTTCTCACTTTCTTTCTTAATCTCAGCATGAGGACCTAACTCTCATGACCTCATCTAACTCTAATTGCCTCCCAAAGTTTCCATCTCCAAATAACATCAGATTAGGGTTTAGGGTTCCAACATATGAATTGGTTGAGGGGGGGGAGCGGATGCAAATACATAGTCCAAAGTAACTCTGATCAAAATTTGGATTTTAGAGAGGGAAAATGTGATTGGTATAGCTTGAGTCCTGTGCCATCCTTGGCTAAGAGGTGGGCTGAGCACCTATTTTAATCCCAACAAATTTTTTCCATTGGGAAGTGGTAATTTTCTAAGGGAATTCAAATGTTATCAGCAAGAGGAAAGAGTGCCAAGCAGTTAAATAACCACAAATGCCCACTGCAGACAGCTTCCAAGATTTCAACAGAACTAAACTGAAAGCAGGGCTTCCCAGGTGGCTCAACTGGTAAAGAATCTGCCTGCAAGGCAGGAGACCCCAGTTTGATTCCTGGGTCAGGAAGATCCCCTGGAGGAGGGCGTGGCAACCCACTCCAGTGTTTTTTGCCTGAAAAATCCCCATGGACAGGAGCCTGGTGGGCTACAGTTCATGTGGTTGCAAAGTGTTGGACACGACTGAGCAACTAAACGCAACACACAGGACAAACTTAACCCAACTGGGTTTGTCAACTGCTTCGTGAAATAGCACATTCACCTGTAATATGTAAATAAATGAGAATGTTTCTTGTGAAATTCTCACTGTCATTTTTCACTTTAGTTAGCCTTAAGAGGGATGTCTAGAATCTTTTTTTCTTTTCAGTTTTTCAGCAGAAAAGAAAAAGCACTTCAAAATTCCAGGAGATTTTTCTTTTAAAGTATTTCCTTACTGGATCTATCTATCCCAACGTGGAAAATTGTACATCACACGTGGCTAAGTGAAAACAAGCAAGTTTCAGAACAGTATGTAATGTCATTTTGATAAAATATTTAAAATACAATGTCACTTAACAAGTTACCCCAAAGTCTTCGTGGACTTGGTTTGATTACGTGGCAAATTTGTAATAGTGCTGTGGTTAACAGAATAATGGTCCCTCAAAGGTGTCCACGTTATCATCCCCCAAACCTGTGAATGTACTGCCTTGCATGACAAAGGGAACTTTGCAGATAGGATTAAATTAAGAATCTGAGATGGGAGGATTAACTTGGATTATCCAGGTGGTCCAAGTATAATCACAAGAGTCCTTATAAGTGACAGAGAGAGGCAGGAGAGTCAGTGTCCGAGTACGAGGTGTGAGAAAGGCTGGAGCGGCTTTGCTGGCTTTGGAGAGAGGAGGGAGCCAGGAGTCGAGGCTGCAGGAGGCAAAGAAGCGTATTCTGCCCTGGAACCTCCTGAGCGGAACTCAGCCCCGGCAGCATCTTGATTTTCACCCAGAAAGACACATGTTGAATTTCCAACCTCTAGAACTGTAAGATAATAAATTTGTGGGGGATTTTTTGGAGCCACGATGTTTGTGGTAATTTGTTACATCAGCAGGAAACTGATGCAAGTGGTTATTCTTGGGAACAAGGTTTTGCAGGAGAGGGAAGTGAAAGGAAACATCAAAGGACATTGAAACTTCTAAACTGGGAATTTTTGCAAGAATATATCATTTGTATGCTAACCACTAATACATATTTCTGATGATACTTTACAAATAGGTTGTTTAATAACTCGTTTTCGAAAGAATTTGCTGAATTTGTCAAAATTCTTAGCTTTTTTAAGGAGAGAAAATTTGCTACTTAATATTCATAAACTTTTATGAAGTGTGTATGTATATATATATGTCATATATATATGTATGTGTATATATATGGCTTGTATTAGTCAGAGAATGTGCTAAGCAGTATAGTTATGTGTACATGTGTAAATATACCTATTTATTTATTTATTTGATGAAGGTGAGGGTTTCTTTTTTCCTTGTGTAACTTGAAGACAAGAAGTCCAAAGGAAAGGGGTCCAGGGCCAGCTAGAGGCTTCAAGATTATAAGTTCCTCGGTCTCCTTCTCTCTCTCTTGTTCTGCCATCTGCAGAAAGCATGGCTTTCATTCCCTAAGTTGCCACATGGCTATAAAATGGCCACAGGAGCTCATGACATCTGTATTCTTGGCAAGAAAAAGAAAGGATAGGGTGGGGGGAAGGAGACAAAAGAACACATTTCTGCTGAGTCTGCCCCTTTTAAGGATCATTCTTTAAATTGGCATTGACAATAAGCCAGTCTTGTAGCTACCTCTGTCCACAAGGGAGGTTGGGAAATATAGGTTTTCAGCTGGGTACGTGGACATCCTCCAGCAAAATCAAGGTTCTCTTAGTGAAGAAAAAGAAGAGGGATAGATTTTGGGTAAATAATTAGCACCTGTACCTGTGTTCTGGCTTCAGTAACAACCAAATCATAAAGCACAGGCCTTTGTAGCTATGTCTTTAAGGATAAATATTATGCCATAATGAACAGTCCTTAACCATTCAAGGCAATGTAAATAGACATATCATAAACATTTTATAACTGTTCAAAGCTAACCTTTGTAGAACCAGCAATAAACACTTAAAACCTAAAACAATCAGTTCTACTCTGAATTGATTTATAGGACATCAACTCAGTATATTCAGGCTTACAAGTAGCCCTAAAAATATACTAAAAATAGTTTTTAAAATGTACCCCAGTGTTCACAGCAGCACTGTTTACACTAACCAAGACTCAGAAGCAACCTAAAAATCCATTGACAGATGAATGGCTAAAGAAGGTGTGTCACATACATACAGTGGAATATTAGTCAGCCATAAAAAAGAATTGGACCATGAGAGCTGGACCATAAAGAAGGCTGAGCACCAAGGAATTGGTGCTGGAAAGGACTCTTGAGAGGCCTTTGGACTGCAAGGAGATCAAACCAGTCCATCCTAAAGAAAATCAACCCTGGATATTCATTGGAAGGACTGGTGCTGAAGCTCCAATACTTTGATCACCTGATGCAAAGACCTGACTCACTGGAAAAGACTCTGATTCTGGGAAAGATTGAGGGCAGGGGGAGAAGGGGACAACAGAGGATGAGATGGTTGGATGGAATCACTGACTCAATAGACACAAGTTTGAGCAAGTTCTGGGAGATGGTACTGAAGGACAAGGAAAACTGGCCTGCTGTGATCCATGGGGTCACAAATACTTGGACACAACCTAGCAAATGAGCAACAATAGCATAAAAAAGAATGAAGTAATGCCATTTGTGGCAACGTGGAAGGACATAAAGATTATTATATTAAGTGAAGTAAGTCAAACAGAGTAAGATAAACATAATACTTATATGTGGAATCTTAAAACTAACACAAATGAACTTATTTACAAAACAGAAACAGACCCCCACCCAGACTTAAGAGAATGAATTTCTGTTACCAGGGAGGAAAGGTTGCGAGGGATATACTGGGAGTTTGGGATTGACATGTACACACTGCCATATTTAAAATAGATAACCAACAGGGATCTACTGTATGTGTGCTAAGTCGTTTCAGTCATGTCTGACTCTTTGCGACCCAATGGGCCATAGCCCACTAGGCTCCTCTGTCCATGGACTTTTCCCGGCAAGAATGCTGGAGCAGGTTGCCATGTCCCCCTCCAGGGGATCATCCCAACCCAGGGATTGAACCCCGTGTCTCTTAAGTCTCCTGTGTTGTCAGGCGAGTTCTTTACCACTAGCGCCACCTGGGGAGCTAGTCTACTGTATAGCACAGGCAACTCAATGTCTTGTAGTAACCTAAAATGGAAAAGAAAATGAAAAAGAATATATATTTATGCATATATATTGCTGTACAACTGAAATTACCACAACACTGTAAGTTAACTGCATTTCAACTTTTAAAAACAATTTAAAAAATCGTTCTAGTTTAAGATGAACTTCAGAAGGAATATAAAATACCCCTCTTTGAAATTCTATGCAAAATGTTTGTGTTTGAGCATTTTTTCTAATTAAATGTTGCATAAACCCTCAAAGGCATTGATGACCCAAACAGGCTAATAACCGTGGATCTAGGTGGTGTGCCTATTTGGAAGATGCCAAACATTTACCTGGGCTTTCGTGGGCACTCAGTGGGAAAGAATCCACCTGCCGATGCAGGAGACGCAAGTTCAATCCATGGGTTGGGAAGATCCCCTGGAGGAGGCAATGGCAACTTGTTCCAGCATTCTTGCCTGAAAAAGCCCATGGGCAGAGGTGCCTGGCCGGCTCACAAAGAGCCCATGGGCTCGCAAAGAGTCAGACGCGACTCAGCAACTAAACCACTACCACCACCAAAACAACTTACCTAACTGAATTTTAATTGAGTGTCATACAAACATTATCAGGCCAAACGAAAACTAGTTGATGGAGTTAAGAGGGCTGGGGACACAGCTGGAGGCCCCAGGGGTGATCAGAGACCAGCATCAGACAGCAAAAGGCTCTCCGGCCTTTGAAGAAGCAAGAAGGAAGCGGGTCTCAGGCCCCTGGAGATAGCCAAGGGGGCATCCTCAGAATAAGTGACATCCTAGAGAGGGCAGTGTTTCATTTTGAGTCTGAGAAATAAGAAAAGAACAGCATAGACCATCTGTTTGATAGATCTACAAACACAGATATTTGGCATTTAGTATTAAAACTGTTGATCAAGCTCCCAGAGATGATGATGAACAAGTAGAAGCCTCATGTTCCGCGCTGCCCAAGTGATCCCTGGAGGGGAGGGGAGCTCTAATCCATCCATCTAGTGAATCAACCCACATAGGTTTAAGACTTCAGGAGCCTTGAGGATTAGGACAGAGTTAATTCACTAATTTAATCAAAAGGGATCCCCCCAAACAAACACACAAAAATGTAGTGTATTTGCAACATCATGGTTATCTGGCTTTGTAAACACCTGGAATTTTATCGGGAAAGAGCGCTGCTTTGGAGCTCCATCCTGGTGTATCCAGCACACCAGGCCCCTGCCTCTCCTGTGGAGGGGTTGTTGCTGCTGATGTTTAGTCACTAAATCACGTCCAACTGTTTGTGACTCCGTGGACTGTAGCCCGCCAGGCTCCTTTGTCCCTGAGATTTCCAAGGTAAGGATACTGGAGTGGGTTGCCACTTCCTCCTCCAAGGGATCTTCCCCACCCAGGGATGGAACCTGTGTCTCTTATGTTTCCTGCTCTGCAGGCGGGTTCTTTACCACTGAGCCGCCAAGGAAGCCGGGGTAGAGAGGAGAGGCTACCAGCTGGAAGGTCTCCAAAGTGGGGTGTGAGCCTGCCCCTCAATGGATTCGCAGTGTAGTCACTGCATTGTGAGAAGAAAGTGTTAGAACTTTTCAAAACTGATTATCTTAGCAAGAAGGGAGGGACTTGCCCGGTGGTCCAGTGGTCAGGACTCCGTGCTTCCACTGCAGGGGGCACAGGTTTTATCCCTGGTCAGGGAACTAAAGTTCTATAAGCCACGCTATGTGACATGCCCCTCACAAAAGGGGAAATAAGCATTATGAATATTCAATATACGGACTCAGAGTGGCCCCAACACCAGCCCTTGGGAGAGATGTGTGACTGTCAGCCCTCACTCTCTGTGGGGGATGTGTCCACAGAAAAGTAGGAGCTTCACAGCTGTGGCATCCCACTGTTCCCAGTGTCTGGCAACACACAGACATTTATTTATGTTAGGTTAAGTGGATTTACAGAGCATAATGGGCTTCCCAGGTGGCGCTAGTGGTAAAGAACCGGCCTGCCAATGCAGGAGATGCAAGAGACGTGGATCCAACCCCTGGGTCTGGAAGATCCCCCGGAGAAGGACACAGCAACCCACTCCAGTACTCTTGCCTGGAGAGTCCCATGGACAGAGGAGCCTGCCGGGCTACCGTCCACAGGGTTGCAAGAGTTAGACACAACTGAAGCAACTTAGTGCACACGCATAGATCATAGCACCTAATTTTATGTAAACTAGCCTCACAATATATACAAAGGACTTTAAAAGATTACAGGAAAAAAAAAACCTGCTGCTTGAAGATTTGCCTAAGGCAGAAGCAAACCAGATAATGACAGAGCTGACATTTATGGTCCTAAAATCAGGTTTCTTTAGTCACATTACACAGGAAAAATAAGGACGATCTAGTTGGATTGAAAAAGTGGTTCCCACCAAACTGAAAATACCCAGAAGACTACCAGAACTATGGAAGGCTATCTACATTCAAGCACCTAAATTTTACTTTGGGTATACCTACTGGCCACCTGATGCAAAGAGCTGACTCATTTGAAAAGACCCTGATGCTGGGAAAGATTGAAGGCAGGAGGAGAAGGGGACAACAGAGGATGAGATCGTTGGATGGCTTCACCGACTCAATGGACATGGGTTTGGGTAGACTCCGGGAGTTGGTGATGGACAGGGAGGCCTGGCGTGCTGGGGTCGCAAAGAGTCGGACACGACTGAGTGACTGAACTGAACTGAACTGAGCTTATATTGCAACTGTGAAATGTCTTTTTCGACTGTGACAGCTGTTAAAACCAATGACAAAATGAACTGAACTTAGAAGCACACCTTTGAATTGCTATATAACAAAATGTCAAACCACAATTCTCAAAAATAATAAAGCATATTCAAACGCATTGCACTGATTAAAAATAACATTTTCAAGAAAAAATTTTGTCACAAATAAACATAAATGTTTTTAAATATTGTTCATTTCCAACTTAGCTCATCCTTTAAAAATACCTATTTTGTATATGCTATGATATGCATATGATTTAATACAGCAATACATATATAGAACAAAATATAAATAGACATCTTTGGGGGTTACTACTCAAAATGTTATTTACTACTAGCCTGTGCAATCAGAAGTGTTTAGAAATCATTGTTGAAGACGATAGAGGGTAGTTGCAATTTATTCATAAAATAATCTAATCCCTCTCAATTTAGTGATCTTCCTGGATGATCTGATGCTTTAACCAAATTAAAATATGATCTCGCCTTCCTTTAAACTCCCAAGCTGTAACTCGAAGATAACTGTGCTGTGATTTCTACTAATTACACTTATTTTCTTCTTGAATTACAATTACTTGAGTAGATGAGTGGTCCTCCTATGGACTTGAGAAAAAGCATACTGTGGACAGAATTTGGGTTTGAATCATTTCATTGATTGCTTCAGTATTTATCTCCCCTAGCACTTAGCACATAGGAGGTGCTCATCAAAAATTTATTTGGAAATTAAGAGAAAATGAGTGTCTAGAAGGCCTTTAGGACCAAGGATCACAGCAGGCAATTTCATTATTTGACAAGTCATTGAGGTAAACCACTCTGCACTGAGTCTTGCCGGGAGTGAGTACTCTTCCATCAGCAGGAACTTTTTTCATTCTCTGATCATACAGGTAACTGTTTATGCCAAAGACTGTTCACTTCGGCTCAGAAATAAAAAAGCAATATATTGGCCACTGTTTGTGGCTTGGAGATGCCTAACCGATGTGGGATCTTAGTTCCCTGACACCAGGGTTTGAATCGGTACCCCCTGCAGTGGAAGCCAGAAGTCTTAACCACCGAACCACTAGGGAAATCCCATGAGTTTCCATTTTATATGACTGTGTGTCTGTTCAGCCATTCAGTCCTGTTTGACTCTTTGAGACTCCATGCACTATAGCCCACCAGGCTCCTCTGTCCGTGGCGTTTTCCAGGCAAGAATACTGGAATGAGGTGCCATTTCCTACTCCAGGGGATCTTCCCAACCCATGTCTCTTGCGTCTCCTACACCAGCAGGTGGATTCTTTACCACTAGCACCACCTGGGAAATCTCTTTGATTGATCAAGTGCAATAACTCTATATTGTCCTCAGCCTGACTCTTACATGGATGGTCATAAAAAACAAATTCAATATCATCTTTAGCTAATTTATATATAGATGTAAGTTTAAACTTTTTTTCTTAAAAAACTTTTTCAGTCTACGCTGGATCTTTGTTGCTGCCTGAGGGCGTCTATAGTTGTTGCACAAGGGCTCTTCTCTCGAGTTGCAACCCAAGTGTTTCTACAGTTGCAATGCTTGGGCTTCTCCAGTTGTAGCGCAGGGACTCAGTAGTTGTGGAGATCAGGTTCTCAAGTTGCCCCACGGCATGTGAGGTCTTAGTTCTCTGATCAGGATTGAACCCTCGTTGCCTGCATTGGAAGGTGTATTCTTAAACACTGGACCACCAGCGAAGTCCCAGATGTAGATTTAAAAAAAAAAAAAAACTTGCAATGGGCAGATAACCTCACTCTTCAAAATAATCTTAATAGCTCCATTCCTTATAAAATATGCAGTAAGTTCTAATGGACTCCTTGAGAGTAGGAACTAATGGAATCTTGCTTTATGTGCTGACATGAGAATGTCTTACTTGACTTCAATGTATCTTGATTCAGTCGCGTAACTGATTCTCTCTCTTTTTTTAATGTCAAAATCATTTTCATATGACCTCTCTGCTTCAAACAGGTCCAAAGGTTCCCCTTGGTTCTTCAGTAATGTCCCAATTTGAAGCCCCAGGTTTAGTAAAAATTTCTCATTTGCCTTTGCAAGAAAGTCAATGATAATTTTCCAGTAATTTGGGGGGCAATTTCTGCCCTACTAAATTCTGAAAGATTACTCAATTATAAAAAATACATGGAGATGGCTCTTCCTAAAGAGACATGTTCTTTTATGATTTCCACACCAATTTGCAATGTTTGTAACAATGCACGGCAACTTATTTTTGATGTTCTAAGGAAATGATAACCTGGAAGGACATTGGGCTGCTCTTGTATGAATATAACTCAACTGCCTTCCAGATCTTGGCTTTGAGATTAGAATTGTTTTTCAGAAGCAAGAAATGGGTTGAGCTGAGCCATCCGTAACTCTACATTAATAGTTCCCATTGTCACCTCTACCACCCAGGAAGTCACTTGGTTAATATATAATGCCAAGGAGCCTGATATCAAAAGTCCTATTTCCATGCAGGACAGTTGGCTTATATAAAGTCAACATAGCATGATCACAGCCCTAGCTACCTTCTGCCCTCTGCGACACACGTCTCCATTCATATGGAAATGATACAAAGCTTGGGTACATCTAAAAGTTATGCCACGAAACAAAAATCTTTGCAAAATTGGAAAAATTTTTATAATGGTTTTAATTCTGTTGGCAGGGCTGGCTCATTTTATATGGCCACTGGGCTGGGCTAAAGGATGCCAGATAGCTGGTAAAACATTATTTCTGAGTGTGTCTGTGAGGGTGTTTCCAGAGAAATTTGCATTTGAATCAATAGATTGAGTGAAAAAAATTGCCCTCACCAGTGCTGGTGGGCATTGTTCAACCTGTTGAGGGCCTGAATAGAACAAAAGTCAGAAGGGCAAATTTGCTCTCTGGGCTTGAGCTGGAGTATCCGTCTTCTACCCTCAGCCGTCAGTGCTCCTCCGAGTTGTCAGATCTTCAGACTCAGCCTGGGACCTATGCCATCACCCCACCCTGGCTGCCTGCTCTCATTCTTGGACCAGGGGGCTTGGAAATGGGAGCCACACCACTGGTCTCCCTGAGCCTCCAGCTTGCAAACAGCAGACTGTGAGACTTCTCAGCCTCCATAATCATGAGAGCCAATCCCTCATGATAAATCTCTGTATCTAATAGAAAACAAACAAAAGTGGTAACCATTGGGAGGGGTGGGGGAGGAAAAGGGGAGTGGGAGGCCCAAAGTACTGAGTGTATGATGAGCTCAAGGATGTACTGTACAATGTGAGGCATATAGCCAATATTTTGTAATAACTAAATGGAAAGTAATCATTAAAAATAGTATAAAAAATTTAAAAATCAATCGCTATATCTGTATCATCTATATCTGTAGCTAAATCATCTCCTACTGGTTCTATTTCTGTGAGGAACCCTGACTAATACAAAGGTGCTCTTCAGCAGATGGCCTTTTTTAAATTGAAGTACAGTTGATTTACAGTATTGTGCTAGTTTCAGGTAGGCAGCAAAGTGATTCAGTTATATATTTTTTCAGATTATTTTCCATTTTAGGTTACTGTAAGACATTGAAAATATGGTTCCCTGTGCTATACAGTAAATCCTAGTTGCTTATCTATTTTATGTCCAGTAGTTTGTACCCATTAATCCCACATCCCTAATTTATCCTCCCCCCCTCTCCTTTCCCCTTTGGTTACCATGAGTTTGTTTTCCGTGTCTGTGAGTCTATTTCTGCTTCAAAAATAAGTTCACTTGTATTATTTTTAGATTCCATGTATAAGTGATATCATATATCTGTCTTCAGATGACCTTGAATGAATAAATTCTATCAACTAGAATCACTAAGTTAAGAATGGAGCGCAAGCTAATTTTTAAGGGGATTCATCCAGCCTCACCATGAAAAGGTTACTAAGTCAATATTGAGTCCTCATATTCTGCTTTTTGGAAAAGCAATAAAAATGGAGGATACTGGACGACAACAACAACAACAAAAAACGAGTTTTTCCTGTCTTATTCAGAGTCAACACACTATAAGTTTTCTATAATGGTAAATTTTTATAATAATGAAAAGAATGCATTCTCATGTACCAAATCTGTAAAATTTCAAAAACTATGGAGAAGATTTCCATTATCTATAATCCCACAATTCATTCATTTGCTTAATTGAGCAACACATATACAAAACTGCACACCTTACTATGAGCAGGGCAGCATGTTTCAAAGCTCACCAACCAGAAATGTTCGCCTCTAACTGGTTTTCTTCTGGCCCCTTTTCTCAATGCACTCTTGATAATCAAACAGGAATCAGGGACTCCCCTGGTGCTCCAGGCATTAAGACTTCGCCTTTCAATGCGGAGGGTGCAGGTTTGATCCCTGGTTGGGGAGTTAAGATCCTACATGCCTCACTTCCCCCAAACCAGAACATAAATAGCAGAAGCAATACTGTAACAAATTCAATAAAGACTTTAAAAAAATGAAAAAAAAATAAGAATCAGATTTTATATATATTTGGATTCTCTTTTTCAGTTAGCATAAACGTTTTTTAAACTATCAAATAACATTCAAAGATACTATTTTAACAGCAGTGTAATATCACATCACGTAAGTTTACACTGATTGATCAAGCCATTCTGCTTGGGAACATATATGACTTTCAGTGTTTCATCATCATAAATCTGCAAGTATATCTGGTTATCTTTGAAAATTTTTTCTAGGGTTTGGATTGCTAGATCCAAAGCCTTGAACATTTTTATGGTTCTAGATGGGAAATAGATGGGCTCCAAAATCACTGCAGATGGTGAGTGCAGACATGAAATTAAAAGATGCTTACTCCTTGGAAGGAAAGTTATGACCAACCTAGATAGCATATTAAAAAGCAGAGACATTACTTTGCCAACAAAGGTCTGTCTGGTCAAAGCTATGGTTTTTCCAGTGGTCATGTATGGATGTGAGAGTTGGACTGTGAAGAAAGCTGAGTGCTGAAAAATTGATGCTTTTGAACTATGGTGTTGGAGAAGACTCTTGAGAGTCCCTTGGACTGCAAGGAGATCCAACCAGTCCATCCTAAAGGAAATCAGTCCTGGGTGTTCATTGGAAGGACTGATGCTGAAGCTGAAACTCCAGTACTTTGGCCACCTCATGCGAAGAGCTGACTCATTGGAAAAGACCCTGATGCTGGGAGGGATTGGGGCAGGAGGAGAAGGAGGCGACAGAGGATGAGATGGCTGGACGGCATCACTGACTCAATGGGCATGAGTCTGAGTAAACTCCAGGAGTTGGTGATAGACAGGGAGGCCTGGTGTGCTGCGATTCATGGGGTTGCAAAGAGTTGGACACGACTGAGTGACTGAACTGAACTGAGATATACAACACTCAGTTGCATTTTGCAAGATTGAAATGGTTTATATCCACCAGCTGAGAGAATGTCTGTTACACAGTGAGGTCCCATCCCTCAAAACAGTGAGTGTGTGCATGCTTAGTCATGCCCGACTCTTTGTGACCCCATGGACAGTAGCCCACCAGGTTCCTCTGTCCATGGAGTTTTCCAGGTAAGAATACTGGAGCGGGTTGCCATTTGCTCCTCCAGGAGGTCTTCCTGACTCAGGGATCGAACCAGCATTTCTTGAGTCTCCTGCTTTGGTAGGCAGATTCCTTACCACTGCACCACCTGGGAAACCATATGAATATTACCATTTTTTAAAAAGTCTTTCCCAACTGGATCAAAACAGGTTTTTCTTTCAATTTACATTTCTTAATTGACAAGGTAAGTCAAGATACAGTGCATATATATATATACATATGTACATACAATATATATCCCTTCCATGTGCACATGAGGACAAAAGTATTTTTGATATTGCCTCTCAGATCTTTCTGTAAAAGAATGTGATTAGAAAAATGCAAGCCATTCTCATTTTAATTCTTTCCTTTCATTTTTCTCATTTGAAACTCATAAATTTAATGCGCTCTACATTTATAAAACTTGCTTAATGTATGGTGTATTTATATAGACTTGCATCAAAAACCTCAGCTTGTCAGCAAGTTGTACTTAGGCCCCCACAGGTAAGTATAGCGCTGTTCTGAGCACTGAGACTAACATAATATAGAACAGACACCAGCTTGTGATCTAGGGGAGACAAGACATGTAAACATGCAATTATCTAAATATGTACATAAATACAGTTCTGTAATTAAAGAGTGAATATGGGAGGAGGGGAGACTTTACCAGTGGGTTGGCGATGTTTACTTCTTTCTTCCCCATAATATCCTGGCATTTTAACCTCCATACCTAGGACATGAATTATATAATGCAGGGGCAGTCATTCAGGTTACATATCACATGGGCATAAAAAATAGTCATTAATATTAACACCATCAGTAAACTGGCCAGAGATATCTCCTCACAAAAAGGACCAGACTTTTCACCCTGTCAGGAAAAAAATGGTTACAAATATGAACAAAAGAGAAAAACAAATGAAAAAGAGAGAGAGCAAATACTTCTGGACTAAATTTACCTTACATAAAAAGAACAGATCCAGAGTTAAATATAAGTGTACTCCCCCGTCCTCAATCAGAGAAACAAAGTGTGAAATATGATTTGTGTTTTAAAACTCATTTTTGCTTTCCTATTCACATTCTTACCCACCTACAACACGTCTTGGGTCCCCCATCCCAGCAAACACTCTTATGTGTATTAAGCAACATTTATAAGCATGTACTAACTCATTTGATTCTCATAATAACCCTATGGTGAAAGTGCTATTAGGATCGCCCCCATTTCACAGATGTGGAAACTGAGGAAACAAGAGACTAAATTACTCTCCCAGGCAGCTGGGATTCAACCTCAGGAAGTCTGGTTTTACAGTCTATCTTCTCAACCTTGCAAGTTGCACTGTCTCCTTGGCTGGATGGTGAACTTTGTGCATTTGAATAGCTAAGGAGATATGTAAGGAATTAGGAAAGAAAGAAAAGTTTTAAAAGTTATCACATCATTTGAGAACTTGTAAAGAGAAGAGAAAAGAAAAGGGGCAGCCTGGGTTAGTTGTGCAAAGGCAATGGAAGCAGTGGAAGAATAGGAAATGGAAAAGAAAGGCAGAGAGACATCCACCTTCACCCCGCTCAGCTCCTTGGTGACAGGATCTGGTGACTCGGAGATGGAACAGGGCATTCCTGCTTTTAGGCAGCACATCGAACTTCAGTGGATCCCCCAGACTGCCTCTGCCACAACCCCACCAGAGCCTCTTTCCACAGCGATTACGAAAGAGGTGGTGGAGGAAGTGTTGCTCACTAACTCAGGCCAAGGAGCTGCCCCAATAAAAGTATTAACCCCATAGTAAGATCACATTCTGACCCTCACAGGAAACTTTAGGAGGTGCCCTTTACCACCTGTTGTTGTTTGTTGTTTAGTCGCTAAGTTGTGTCCGACTCTTTGTGACCCACGGACTGCAGCATACCAGGTTTCCCTGTCCTTCACCATCTCCCAGAGTTTGCTCAAACTCATGTCTGTTGAGTTGGTGATGCCATCCAAGCGTCTCATCCTCTGTCGCCCCCTTCTCCTCCTGCCCTCAGTCTTTCCCAGCTTCAGAGTCTTTTCCAATGGATCGGCTCTGTAAATTGGAAGTTATTCCTCTCTTGGGCAAGCTAACTGCTGTGGGAGGTGGAAATACATGTAGAGTTTGTGAAGACTTGGGTTTCTGCAATGAGTTCTCTTGAAACATGAATGTCTAATGGGGTGGTTCAAACAGTGCATCCAGGATTTTTTTTCCTCTGTGACCTTGGACCTCAACTTTCCCTCTTCTCTTAAATGACTGCAGAATGAGGAAGAGATGGTAAGCACTGGACAGCCACAGGGAAATGTCCTTCTAAAGAACTTGGTATGGGGAATGAAGGAAAATGAAATTTTCCTCCAAGAGCAAACAACCAAATCAACTATTGGATAGCACAGGGAACTGTAGTCCATATCCTGTGATAAATCACAGTGGAAAAGATTTTTTTTTAATTTTTAAAAGAATATATATATACACACATATAAGTATTCAACATAACTGATTGAATCACTTTGCTGCACAGCAGAAATTAACACAACATTGTAAATCAACTATATTTCAATTTTTAGAATCGATATATATAAACATTATATGCAGCAGAGATATGCAGAGTCATCATGCTGAACATACTAACCTGAATGAAGATATTAACACAGCTAAAGGAATAATGGTCAATTTGAAGTAGCGATCAATACTATGGGAGAAGGAAAAGGAGAGAACAAAGAGGAAAATTTATGAGCTCTGTTTGCATTTTGAAAGTTTGCTAAGCATTGCCCTCAAGGTAGTGAACGAAATCGGGCCTGCTCTGCCTTCATGGAGTCCCATGCCAAGCTCACAGCATCCATCTAAAAATAATGGAGGGAAAGAGGCAACCTAATCAAAAACATCCAGTAGTCCAGGCATTGGGTTTGCCCATTTGTGGCTACCAATGTTATTCCTCTTCCTGTATCAGCTGATGCTCATAGATGGAGGACCCTAAACCACCCAGCTTGCAGACTATTGCAAAGACCAGGTGGGTGCGCTCGCTCCACCCTTTTATTCTTGTCTCCCTGAAGGAGGCGGGGCTACCCGGACATGGGACAGCCTATCAAGTCCTGGCCTCATGCGCCAGGGGGCGGGGTCATGGAGTCAGGGAACCGCCCCTGCACCTCAAAGACATTTGCGCACTTGGATCCGCCTGCCCAGCGCTGGGGCCCCCGTGAACCTCACATCCCCAGTAGCCTGCATTCTGCCTTCTCCTGCTCTGGCTTTTTGGGGTGCATCTGGGGAGGTGTCATAGGGTGTGAGGGAGTAAGTCCGTTTAACCATGCCCTTCAGTTTGGATGAGTTGGAGCCTGGGGGCTTCAAAGGACAGACACTGCTTTTCTCCATGAACATTCCATGTTTAGAACATTCTCTTCTCACTGACTGCGGGGTGAGGGCCAGCAACGGTCACCTCCAAGAGATGCTTCAGGCCATTCTGACCTGCGGGCAGTCCATCGTTGGTCGTCACCGTCCCCCATCCCTACCCCTGGCCCCAATTTCTTTTGTTGTTGTTATTTTCACTGTTTATTTTGTTTTGGTTTATTTTTTATTTTTATTGTTTAAGCTTTATTTTATATTGGAGTATAGTTGATCAACAAGTTGTGTTAGTTTCCGGTGTACAGAAAAGTGATTCAGTTATACACATGCATGTATCTATTTTTTTTCAAATTCTTTTCCTGTCTAGATTGTTACCTAATATTGAGCAGAGTTCCCTAATATTGTGCTATACAGTACTCATCTCCTTTTCTAATTTAGTGTTCAGCACGCAAGCTTCAATTGGGCTTTGAGTTCCATGCTTCTGCTTCTGCTTGCTTTGGTGGTCCAGGCTGTGTCACTTATTCTCATCGTAATTTAATCGACAGACACTCTGGTTGTCCTCTCTGTGAGCTTTAGACAGGTTGCTGATGAAAGTGGGCATCTGAGCCTGTGGAGGGCAGGACTGGGCAAATGCCACCAAATTAGTAGCATCCTGTGCACTTGTGCATGAGCAACTAGCTTCCTGTTACCCTCAGAACCATCAGTAGCTGCTGTCCTTTTATATGTAAAACTGCAAGGACAAACTTGTAAGGTCGCTGAGAGGATGAACCATAATGCAGGCCGAGCATCTAAGAGGATGCCTGACACCAGGTAGACAATAAATATGGGAGTTATTGCTGTTCTTGTTTGCATTTTAGAGATAACTGTACATGTCTTGAATTACAGTCAACCTCCATTATCTGCAAGTTCCACATCAACAGACTCAACCAAGCTCAGACCAAAAATACTAAAAAAAAAAAAAAATTTCAGAAAATTTGAAAGAGCAAACCTTGAATTTGTCACAGGATGGCAACTATTTACCTAGCATTTTCATTGTACTTAAAATTAGTCACATGGCACTTACATGGTGTGAGGTACTATAAGAAATTTAGAGATGATTTTAAGTATATGAGAAGGGACTCTCCTGGCTGTCCAGTGGTTAATACTTCATCATCCAGTGCAGGAGGTAGGGGTTCCATCCCTGGTTGGGAAGCTAAGTTCCCACATGCCTCACAGCCAAAAAGAAAAAAAGAAAAAAATCCATAAAAACAGAAGCAATATTGTAACAAATTCAGTAAAGACTTTAAAAAATGTTGCACATCAAAAAAAGTCTTTTAAAATAAATAAATAAAGTATATGGGAAGATGTGTGCAAGTTATATGTGAATACCTCACCATTTTATATAAGGGACTTGAGCATCAGTGGATCTTGGTACCTGCAGGCATCCCAAATCCAATATACACTATGCTCTTAAAAGGAGTAATAAATAACTTCTGTCCACAATAAGTAGGAGACATTCTTTCTCATAATAGGAGACATTCCCAACATATCTATAGGCAGTAAGGTAGCAGTGAGGCCACAATATTTCTAAAGACCTGCAATTCTCTAGCCTCTTATAACTCAGGCAATTACTTGGTCCAAATGGCTCTGTCCAGCTCAACTCTCTTGCTGACTATTCGTGTTCTAAATTATACCCGGGTGCCATCTGCTTTAAAGTGGCCTGCATTTATGGCTTGCCTCAATATCTAATTCTAACCCTGCAAAACACATCATGAATGTATAGTCCATGTTCCCTGTGCACACACACGATTAGGGTATATTTTTCACAACCTTCTCGTTAACCCCTCAGAGGCGTTCATTAATGCTCTGAGAGGGTCACACCCAAGGGCCATCTTCGACCACTATCCCCAGTAAGAAATCCACCACAAAGTGCATACGCGTGTACACGGGCCCGCACATGCACATGCAAACACACACACCTATATGACTGAAACAAAGCCCTTATAAAATGATATTATCTTTACTGTACAGATTAATTCTATTTTCTATTTTTTTTTCTTTAAAAAAACTGCTGACTTAAACCTAGGTTAACTTAGGACCCCACTAAGGACCTCACTAAGGACTACCGCACAACTGCACTCATCTCACACGCTAGTAAAGTAATGCTCAAAATTCTCCAAGCCAGGCTTCAGCAACATGTGAACCGAGAACTTCCAGATGTTCAAGCTGGTTTTAGAAAAAGCAGAGGAAAGAGAGATCAAATTGCCCATATCCGCTGGATCATCGAAAAAGCAAGAGAGTTCCAGAAAAAACATCTATTTCTGCTTTATTGACTACGCCAAAGCCTTCGACTGTCTGGATCACAATAAACTGTGGAAAATTCTGAAAGAGATAGGAATACCAGACCACCTGACCTGCCTCTTGAGAAACCTGTATGCAGGTCAGGAAGCAACAGTTAGAACTGGACATGGAACAACAGACTGGTTCCAAATAGGAAAAGGAGTACATCAAGGCTGTATATTGTCACCCTGCTTTTTTAACTTACATGCAGAGTACGTCATGAGAAACGCTGGGCTGGAAGAAGCACAAGCTGGAATCAAGATTGCCGGGAGACATATAAACAACCTCAGATATGCAGATGGCACCACCCTTATGGCAGAAAGTGAAGAGGAACTAAAAAGCCTCTTGATGAAAGTGAAAGAGGAGAGTGAAAAAGTTGGCTTAAAGCTTAACATTCAGAAAACTAAGATCATCGCATCTGGTCCCATCACCTCATGGGAAATAGATGGGGAGACAGTGGAAACAGTGTCAGACTTTATTTTTGGGGGCTCCAAAATCACTGCAGATGGTGACTGCAGCCATGAAATTAAAAGACGCTTACTCCTTGGAAGGAAAGTTATGACCAACCTAGACAGCATATTAAAAAGCAGAGACATTACTTTGCCAACAAAGGTCTGTCTGGTCAAGGCTGTGGTTTTTCCAGTGGTCATGTATGGATGTGAGAGTTGGACTGTGAAGAAAGCTGAGTGCTGAAAAATTGATGCTTTTGAACCATGGTGTTGGAGAAGACTCTTGAGAGTCCCTTGGACTGCAAGGAGATCCAACCAGTCCATCCTAAAGGAAATCAGTCCTGGTTGTTCATTGGAAGGACTGATGCTGAAGCTGAAACTCCAGTACTTTGGCCACCTCATGCGAAGAGCTGACTCATTGGAAAAGACCCTGATGCTGGGAGGGATTGGGGGCAGGAGGAGAAGGAGATGACAGAGGATGAGATGGTTGGATGTCATCACCGACTCAATGGACATGAGTTTGAGTAAACTCCAGGAGTTTGTGATGGACAGGGAGGCCTGGCATGCTGCGATTCATGGGGTCGCAAATAGTCAGACACGACTGAGCGACTGAACTGAACTGAACTGAAGGACTCAGGACTGGCTGTTTTAAGACACTGTTGTGAGTCCTGTGGGTAGAAGTCTACAACTTGTGTTGTTCACACAGCCTTGTTTGTTATCATATTTTCTTCTTGCAAGTCCTAAGAGTGACTTCTGCCTACTCTGGGGCTTTGCTATTATTGTTTGTTTGTTTGACATTTTGGTTAACAGATGATAATATCGCATCATTTTAATATTGTTAATATTAGAAATTGATAAAATGTGGTTCTCGGGAAAGTTTAATTACTCAAAAAATAAATGATTCTGGGAAGCTGGGTATATTGAGCCAGTCCACTGTTTGGAGCTGGATTATTATTGTTTCTGTGCTTCACTGTGCTTATGAAAGGATCATTATCAAAGTACTAACACTGTTCGCCAACCCAGGGCCAGGCTGGGGACCCACGGGAGAAGAGTGTAGGCCCTCCCGCCCACCCAGCCCTGCTCTCCGTGGGCCCCTGGCCACTGGCATGGCACAGCTGAGGGATAGCTCAGGTTCTGGGAGTCACATCTGGGACACAAACCCACAAATCCTGACGCTGCAACCTTGAGCACGCCATCTCATTTCCCTGAGCGCCCGTGCTCTCATCTGTGAAACGGGTATCACACCAAATTCATGGACTCTGCCAGGACTGAGTGGGATCACACTGTATGTACAGTCATAGAACTCACTGTGATATCACCTATCACAGTCCGCAGTGCCCTGTACGTGCATGCATGCTAAGTCACTTCTGTCATGTCCAACTCTTTATGACCCCACAGACTGTAGCCCACCAGGCTCCTCTGTCCATGGGAATTCTCAAGGCAAGAATACTGGAGTGTGTTGCCATGACCTCCTCCAGGGGATCTTCCTGACCCAGGGATACCTGCGTCTCTTAGGTCTCTCTTATGTCTCTTCGTTGGCAGGTGAATTCTTTACCACCAGTGCCACCTGGGAAGCCCCAGCGTGCCCCCTTCCCTCCTAAGTCCCTTTCAGTAATTTGAAGGTTTTTGTTTGCTTGCAAGTTTGTTGTTTTGTTTTGTTTTTTTCCAGGATACTTATCTTTTTTTTTTAGAGTAGTGATTTTTCTTTATTTACTTTTTAAAATTACATTCACTTTTTAAAAATTTTATTTATTTTTAATTGCAGGATATGAGTCAGGAGTAGTGCCATGAGAAAGAACCAGTATTTATCATTTCCCCCTTTCTTTCTGTTAATTAATCTCAGCATCAGATTAATCATAATCCTTGATTCATGACACACGGTCATCCTTGGATGTCAGGCATAACCTGCTTTTGCTTATTTGGTGAATTAACTGTTTTTAATAATGTCATAAGCACCTAGGAGCTCACTACATTTAACGAAAGCTAGGGCCTTTATCACAGTATCTCATGAGGTTCCAGCCTCCCTCCTCTGCATCCACCCACCTAATCCCCTTGCCTCCCTTCACCCAAGGAAACCTTCATTTTGTCTCTTTAATTCTTTCGAATTTAGAAAACCTGCTGTCTTGGATGGAGGCAAGTTCAAGGCCATGCTGAGCTGAACCTTGGATGGACTCTGGACCCTTCATATGCCAGGCAGACACACGGGGTGGAGGTGGTCGTCTAAGTCACGTCTGACTCTTTGCAACCCCCTGGTCTGTAGCCCTCCAGGCTCCTCTGTCCCTGGGATTTCCCAGGCAAGAACACTGGAGTGGGTTGCCATGCCCTCCTCCAGGGGATCTTCCTGACCCAGAGTTTGAACCCTCGTCTCCTGCATTGGCAGGCGGATTCTTTCCTGCTGAGCCACCAGGGAAGCCCAGTATGTTGTAATGAATATCCCTACTCCCAGAGCCTCTCAGCAGAGACGCAGGAAATTCTAGCTCTACAGGCATAAAGAAACAGAACAGCTTGCTCAAGGCCCTCTGTGTTTTCCCTCCTCTTCTCTCCCCTCTCTCATCCCCCTTCTCTCTTCCTAGGGTTGATGAATGGTTATATAATATCTCTTTGTTGATAGCTCTTAATTATCCACTTTGTGACATTTAAAAAAAAAAAACTCCTAGGTAAAGTTCCCCCTCCATCCTACACATTACCATAGCATTATCTCCTTTTCTGACTCAGCTAGTATATTCTCAAAAAAGCAGGTGAGTGCCAACTCATTATAAAATTAGCTGCATCAAGTATACAAGCATATACATTGCAATGCTATTCATAAATCTGAGATGATCAGAGCTACCACTCTCCTCTCTCAAGATACAAATAAAATTTGTATTTGAAGCCTATTAACTTGTTTTCCAGCTTTCTCCTTTCTCAGATAGACCATCTCATTTTTTCCCCAACTGCCTCAAGAATAAGGACCACTCCACCTACATTCCACCCACTAGTGCACAGATTATGGGCTGCAGGAAACCCTGCCTAAGAAATTGAAGGAAGTAGAAGGAAAATGAATTTCAGAACTTCTCCCAAGTGTCATCAGAGACCGTTGTCACTTTTGTTTAGCAAGATCCAATTGGTGCCCCAGAGTAAGTCCAGAGCACTTGGAAAGCCCTTGAGAGTTAAGTTGGTTAACACACTTATGTCATCAGGTAGCAAGCTCTGGAATGGCAGAAAGAAGGGAGAAAAAGAGAAGGTCTCCAGAGCAAGAGAAAGAGAGAAAGAAAGGAAAGACGATCAGTGTGATGTTCCGACAGTCACTGAAGAGCTTCAGCTGGTGATGTCTAGTGTGGAACTTCATTGGAAGTTGGCTCATGTCCTGAACTGCACTAAGGTCATCATCCATCACCCACAAACTCTCAGAGTGTGTGGATGTACCCAATAGCCTGACGGTAGTGGTGTGTTGGGAGAATGAAGCAGGAGAGAGAGTGGCCACAGTAAGACTTGAGCACGTTGGACAGAACACTGCAGCATGGGGTGACTTGGCTGTCGGGGCGGCAGCACTCAGGGTCTGCCGCAGAGCGGAGACTGTGTTTCCTTCTTTCAACAGTCTTTCTGAGAGCGGAGCATGAGGCTGGAATGATGCTAAACATTAATAACACACAGGCTCTCACCTTCACAGACCCAACATGTAGAGGTGAGGGGAAAAGGCAGCTCTTCTGACTCCATGGATAAGAACAACAAAATAATTTACAGGGACTTCCCTGGTGGTCCAGTGGTTAAGACTTCACCTTCCAGTGCAGGGGGTGTGAGTTCAATCCTTGGTTCAGGAACTAAGACCCCCACATCCCTCTCGGCCGAAAAACCAAAACACAAAACAGAAGCGATATTGTAACAAATTCAATAAAGATTTTAAAAATGGACCACATCAAAAAAAAAAAAACCTTTAAAAATAAAATAATCTACAAAGACACACATGCATTAATAGCATTGAGGTGTGGAAGAGGATCTCAGAAGAGGTGATCCTGAAGTCAGAGTTTCTATTAAGAATTCTTTGGTTGCAAGTAACAGGGAAAGCAGGCAATCATATCCAGGGCCATAACTTGCAGAGCTCTGGTTTTAACAAATAGAAAGTCTATACATGTATATGTAAAGAGACACAAGGATATGTAGCTATTGGTTCTAGCTTGGGAACTCCTGGTTGTCATTATGATCCCAGGCTCTTTCCATCGGTCAGCTCTGCCTTCCTTCATGCTTGTTGTCTCATGACACAGAATGACTTCAATAGCTCCAGCACTGAGTCCACCCATGCTCAAGACAAGAAGAAAGAGGAAGAGGCAACCCCAGCAGCTGTCCTCTTGTATTTGTCCCTTTTGTTAGAAAGCAAAGCTTTCCCAACTGTCCCAAATGGATGTAGATTTCTCCTGGCTTCATTGGCCAGGACTGAGTACACAGTCAATCACGTCAGCAAAGAAGGATGCAAAAGCAACCATCTCTCTATTTTATAGGGAAACGAAGAAGGGAGAAGGATCTGGGAGCATGATTGTGTCCATTCCAAGCATCTGCCGTAAGTTGGATTCTAATGAATGTATGGAATAGAGAAGGAAGTGTATTCAGGCTAAAGAAATGATGGGTAAAAGGGCAGAGTCGGGGAAGGAGCAACATATTCTAATTGTTTATGCGGGTTCATGTTCCTGGAGCCTGGATGTGAGCAGGGAAATGGGAAACGGGGAGAAGAAGGCAGAGTTGAAGCAGGATGACTTCTGTGGGTCTTGCCAATGAGTCTGGGTTCTCCATCTTTTTGTATCCCTAGCACATTAAGACTACTTTGATAAAAGCAGATGCCCAATAAGTGTTAATGGTTCTTGAGATGAAAAGAGAAAACAAACTAGCCTTGATGGTTGAGAAAATCCTAACTAATTAAAAAGTGAGGATTGAGTCAGGTTTCTTGTTTGTGGCTCATGTTGTCCCCTTGTCATCAGTTTTATGATTAACTCCTCAATCAAACCAAGATAAAAGGGAACCAGCTATGCCTGAGGAATGCCCATGCTCCAGAATGGAGCTCCTATCAGCAAGCCCAGTGCAGCCCTGAGCACTGCCCAGACTCCTCAGTCCCCTTCCTACCATGTTTGTGGACCCTTCTTGTCCTTGACCCACCATCACTTCCAACAGTCAGCACCTGCAGTTTTCCTTTGGAGGACTAGCATTTCTACTAGAACCACATTGCCCACAAATACATTCAGTTGGAGGGCTTCCCAGGTGGCACTAGTGGTAAAAGAATCCGCCTGCCAGTGTGGGAGATGCAGGCTTGATACCTAAGTTGGGAAGATCCCCTGGAGGAGGGCATGGCTAACCACTCGAGTATTCTTGCCTGGAGAATCCCATGAAGAGAGGAGCCTGGAGGACTACCATCCACAGCGTCACAAAGAGTCGAACATGACTGAAACAACTTAGCACGCGTTCCTTCACAGAGAGCTGGAAATTCCTGAAAACTGCCCCCAGTCGCTTGGGATGACAGGGGTGGGATGTGAGACCTAGCCCCTTGCCCTGAAGCAAGACAACTCTGAGGTATCACTCGTGGCTCAGACAGTAAAAAAAAAAAAATCTGCCTGCAATGCAGGAGATGCCATTTTGATCCCTAAGGTCACCTGGAAGAGAAAATGGCAACCCACTCCAGTATTCTTGCTTGGGGAATTCTTCCAAGCTTGGAGAATTATGGACAGAAGAGCCTGGTGGGAGGAGTCCATGGGGTCACAAAGAGTAGGACACGAATAACACTGTCACTTTTCACACTTAGAGTCATTTCCCTGGTGGCATTGGGTGGAAACCACCCTCTGCCTGGCTTTACTGAGATCCCATCCTTGCTTGGACAAGGCCAATGGCACCCCACTCCAGTACTCTTGCCTGGAAAATCCCATGGACGGAGGAGCCAGGTAGGCTACAGTCCATGGGATCACGAAGAGTTGGACACAACTGAGCAACTTCACTTTCACTTTTCACTTTCATGCATTGCAGAAGGAAATGGCAACCCACTCCAGGGTTCTTGCCTGGAGAATCCCAGGGACGGGGGAGCCTGGTGGGCTGCCGTCTATGGGGTCGCAGCGAGAGTCGGAACGACTGAAGCGACTTAGCAGCAGCAGTAGCATCCTTGCTTGGCATCTTTCCCTCCCCTGTCTGCTTCTCCTATACCTTTACAGGTCCTTCCTGGAAGAACTTCATTAGTAAAGCACTTGCTTATGAATCCTTATCTCACTAAATAGTTGTTCCAGGGGAGTTAGAACCAGACACTCTGACTATCTTGTATTACCAGGTAATACTTTACAGATTTTGGAATTAGTAGGGTCAGTTGCCAGAAACAGAAACTACCCAGATGTGTTAAACAGAAGGAATTTAAAATGGGAATTAGGCCCTTACAAATCACTGAAGCAATAATGACTGAGAATTTCCTCCAAATTAATGTCAGACACCAAACCATGATCTAAGATGTTTCAGTTTATTTCAGTTCAGTCGCTCAGTCATGTCTGACTCTTTGCAACCCCATGAATCTCAGCACGCCAGGCCTCCCTGTCCATCACCAACTCCCGGAGTTTACCCAAACTCATGTCCATCAAGTCGGTGATACCATCCAACCATCTCATCCTCTGTCGTCCCCTTCTCCTCCTGCCCCCAGTCCCTCCCAGCATCAGGGTCTTTTCCAATGAGTCAACTCTTTGCAGGAGGTGGCCAAAATATTGGAGTTTCAGCTTCAGCATCAGTCCTTCCAATGAAGTTTAGAGAACACCAAAAAGGATATATGGCAAAGAAACAAAACCCAAACAAGATAAACAAAAAAACACCTAGGCATATCAACATCCAACTTCAAAAATCAAAGATAAAGAAAAAAAAATCTTAAGGAGACCAGAGGGAAAAAAGACCTTAACTATGGATAAGCAAGAAGCAAAGATAAAAATCATATCCAAATTAGATCTTCAGAGACCATACAGATAATAAAGGAATTGAGGGAAATAAAGTGTTGAGAGAACAACCAACCAACCTAGGATTTTTTATCTTGCAAAAGCACTCTTGAAAAAATGAGGGAGGAACAAAGACTTTCTCAGACCAAAACTGCGAGAATTTCTTATAAGTAGACCTGCCTTGTAAGAAATGTTAAAAAGTTCTTCAGACAGAAGGAATATGACATAGCTCAGAAACTTAGGTCTACATAGGGAAAAGAAGAACATCAGGGAATGAATAAGGGAAGGGAAATAAAACTTTTGTTTTTCTTATTTTTAATTGATGTAACAGATAAGTTTGTTAATAATAGCCACTATGTATTTGATTATGTTTATATATATATGTATGTCTTATGTGTGTATATATGTGATATATATTTGCTTCTGTATGCTTAAATATAAGTGAATGAATCGCAGAAATTATACAAGGGACAAGAGGGAGGAAATGAAATTATTTTGTTATGCTAAGGCACTTCCCAGGTGGTGCTAGTGGTAAAGAACACGCCTGCCAATGTAGAAGACTCAAGAGACATGGGCTCGATCCCTGAGTCAGGAAGACCCCCTGGAGTAGAAAATGGCAACCCACTCCAATATTCTTGCCTGGAGAATCCCATGGACAGAGGAGCCTGGTGGGCTGCAGTCCATGGGGTCGCAAAGAGTTGGACACAACTGAAGCAAAACAGGCAAGCAAAGTACTTACACCATTGAAAGTGGACTTTTTAATATGCTAAGAAATGAGGTAAATAGACTTGTTTTAAATGCTCAATTAAAATCACAAAAGGTAGAAAAAGTCTGAAAAACAAAGATGGAACAAAGAATAAGGGTAATGAACAGAAACAGTAATAATGTGACAGATACGAATCCAACTTTATAAATAATCACTTCAAACGTTAATGGTCTAAATATACCAGTCAAGAGGCAGAAACTGCCAGAGATGATCAAAAAGGAAGACCCAACTCTATGGGGTCTACAAGAAACCCTCTTGAAAAGTAAAGATACATGTAGAAGCATCCTGTAATCCTTGGACTAGATTTTAGTCTTTCAGTGAGGCTGTGCCTCTGGACTGTGAACTTCACAAGCATTTCTCAGTTTTTCCTCCCCTCTTGGGTGTGTCAGGATGGCTAGAAGGTTGGATTGAGGTATTTCCCTTCCTCAGGTCAGTCAGGCTTTGATAATACCCCAAGCAATTAGGCTGTGGTTAACTAGCTTCACCTGAGGGCAGACCTTGTCAAGAAGAACAGAACTCCCCAGTGTTACTTCAGAATGGTTCCTCTTTCCCCTCCCTCTGCAGGAAGGATGAGGGGATTTTTCTGTGATATTTACTGTGGGAATTTGGTCACGCTCCTGGAGATACAACTCATAATATTGTGGGGGCCTCCTGATGACCTGGTGCCCCTGGAATTTTTAACTCCTGAATGTTCACTTGTTTGTCAGTTAGGAAGGGAGTGATAAACAGGCGGAGTATAGAGAAATTTTAGAGCAGTGAATCCATTCTGTGTAACATATAAAGGTGGATAGGAGCTTCCGTGGTGGCTCAGTGGTGAGGTATCCACCTGCCAAGGCAGGAGACACAGGTTTAATCCCTGACCCAAGAAGAGCAGCTAAGCCTGCGTGCCACAACTCGTGAGCCTGTTCGCTACAGCCCTGGAGCCACAACTACTGAAGGCTGTGCGCTCTAGAACCCGTGCTCCACCAGGGGAGAAGACTCCACAGTGAGAAGCCGGTACGCAGCAACTAGGGGGGAGCCCCGCTCGCCACAACTAGAGGAAAGCGCACGCAGCAGCAAAGATCCAGCACAGGCAAAACCAAATAAGTAAACCTATTTTACAGTGTATATATAATGATGGATACATGTCCTTATACATTGGTCCAAACCCATAAAAGGTACAACGGACACCAAGAATGAGCCCTAATGTTAAGTGTGGACTCTAGGTGATATTGATGTGTCAGAGTAGGTTCGTGGGTTGTAACACAGGGACCACTGTGCTTCAGGATGTGGGTAGTTGAGGAAGTTGTACGTGTATGGGGCCATGTGGGAACAGAGAGTACTTTCTGCTCAGTTCTGCTGTGACCCCAAACTTCTCTAAAAGACTAAGTTTATTCATTTTTAAAAAAAGGAGGGGGGACTTTCCTGGTGGCCCAATGGTTAAGAATTCACCTTGCAATGCAGAGGACAGAGGTTCGATCCCTAGTCAGGGAACTAAGACCCCCACTAAACCCACATGCCACAACTGGAGAGTCAGTGAGCCGCAACCAAAGATCCCACATGCTGCAACTGAGTCATGGCACAACCATATGGATTTTTTTAAAAATATAAAGTGGTTCATATCTTCAGTGTCCAAAACACATGGTTTGATGGGGGTGGGAGCAGGTTTCAGAACAGTAGATATAGAATGATCCTTATGTGTGTGTAAAAATGTCTAGAAGGTCATAACTCAGTGGTTAACAGCGGTTCTCTCTAAGGGAGAGAATTCGGTTGTGGGAGACAGAGAAGTTGTTGGATGGTGGACTTCCACATTGTATTCTATTGGGTTGGCGAAAAAGTTTGTTCTTAGATGGTATGGAAAAACTCAAACAAACTTTTTGGCCAACCCAATAAATACTTCCTCATGATTTAAACTTACATTTTCAAAGCATGTGTTATTTTTTTCCCCCTAAATTGAGGTTAGTTTTTATTTTTGCAGTTTAGATCACCATTTGTGATGCTGAATATAATTTTTGTAATCCCTTTTAGGCATCCAGAGATCCCAAGGGTGCCCTTGAGATAACTCAGGGCATTGTGGTAGAGGGGCAGTTTGAGAACAGGGTCTTACCTAGCGATTAGTGGATCTTTACTTCTATTGGCTTTCTGTATTGACATTCCAAGATGTATTTATCTTCATGAAATTTTTTCTAAGGGTTTTTAAAGATTAAGTATAGAAAATTAAGCTTCCCTGGTGGCTCAGCTGGTAAAGAGTCTGCCTGCAATGCGGCCGACCTGGGTTCAATCCCTGTTTTGGGATCCTCCCCTGAAGAGGGTAAAGGCTACCCACGCCAGTATTCTGGCTTGGAGAATTCCGTGGACTAGTCCATGGGGTCGCAAAGAGTACATGACTGAGCAACTTTCACTTTCAGTTTTTTGGACTTTCCTCATGGCTCAGCCAGTAAGGAGCCTGCCTGCAATGCAGGAGATCCGGGTTCGATCCCTGGGTTGGGAAGATCCCCTAGAGAAGGAAATGGCAACCCACTCTAGTACTCTTGCCTGGAAAATCCCATGGACAGAGGAGCCTGTAGGCTACAGTCCATGGGGTCGCAAAGAGTTGGACACAACTGAGCAACTTCACTTCACATAGAAAATTAAACATGTTACTTTTATAATCAAAAGTTTCATTTTAGAACAATCAGAAGAATGAAAAAGAAATGGATAAATAAAGGAGTCTTTCCATGCAAGCCTCTTTGGGATCTCCATTGTCTTTCTGGTCAAGAAACAGTACCATCTCCTGATAGTAAACGTTAAGCCGTGTGATCCACGTAAGTAAATTTCTCCCGTGCCTTGTACGAATCACTTTTCATTCCTTTTTGCCCTTTCCCCATTGCCTCCCAGCCCCCATCTCCTCTTCCCTTGAGTTTCCCCTCTGAGCTTCTAAATCCCTGTGCTCCTGTCACCCTCTTTTCAGCATCCCCTCTGCTTTTCATTCTGCCTTCCGCCACCACCCTCAACCCACCCCAGCCCCACTGCACAAGATGGTTACATTTCATGCAGAGAATGTATTCCTGGAGACCTCCTATAATTCAAAACTTACATAATTCAAGCCTGCTTTTCCCACAGGATTGAATAGAAAGTACACGCAGGAGGGAGATGAATCTTGAAGCGTATAAATCTGAGAACGTGGCAATGTATATTTCCTTTAAGACTGCTTTTTATTTTCCCTGTATTTCCTCTAATATTTTGAAGTGCTCTCTCTAAAATTAACAGCACAGAGCATCATGGGAGTTGTCTGGCCTTCTCAATCGAGATTTAGCACATCCAAGTTCTGTTCCAAAGTTCCCGACTTTCCTGAGTGTTTTACAGCTCTACCACTTAATGAACTCTTGGGTGACCTTGTTACAGGATTATAGGCTCGATATAAAGAACATTTTAAATTATAATGGCAGCAAATGTTAAAATAACAGAGGAAAAGCCATAAGGTCTCTCACAGACATTCCCACGCAGGTAAAGAGCTGCGGTTCAGTGGGCACTTACAAAGGATGGTGGTTACGGTCTGCCGTCCTGTGACCACAGGACCACAGCTTCCAGACTGCTCAGCCTCCCGACTCTGATGGCGTGTGACTCTCGATGAAGGGCTTTAATGGCGGGGGTGGGGGAGGGGAAGGAGATTCCAATTAGCTTAAATTTTGAATATAAAGCAAGACTGCCAATGTTTTACACAGCACTTGTTCAATTTTATGTAGCTTCAGTAACATGCCCTGGATATGTGTGCTAGTTGCTCAGTTGTGTCTGACTCTGCAACCCCATGAACTGTAGCCCGCCAGGCTGCTCTCTCCATGGAATTCTCCAGGCAAGCATACTGGAGTGGGTTGCTATCCCCTCCTCCAGGGGATCTTCCCAACCCAGGGATCGAACCCAGGTCTCGAGCATTGCAGGTGGATTTTTTACCATCTGAGCCACCAGGGAATATATTATATATATGCGTGCATTCATGTTAAGTTGCTTTAGTCGTCCAACTCTTTGAGACCCTATGGACTGTAGCCCGCTAGGCTCCTCTGTCCATGGGATTCTCCAGGCAAGAATACTGGAGTGGGTTGCCATGCCCTCCTTGAGGGGATCTTCCTGACCCAGGGATAGAACCCATGTTTCTTGTCTTCTGCCTTGGCACATGGGTTCTTTACCACCAGCACCACCTAGGAAGCCCATTATATATATATATAAATGTGTGTGTGTATTTTTGTTTTTTTTCCTCCATATGAAGAAAATGTCTCGTTTGTTAGCTTCAAGGCTCTTCTAGCTTCAACTCCAACTTTATCTCATTGTTCCACTCCAGCCATACTGAAACTGGTTTTCGCCTACCTCAGTACATTTTTATTAGTTTTAAATAGCTCAATTTAGAAATGAAGATAAGCAAGCAAAACTAAAATAAAATTCATCAATAATTTCACACAGAGATAGTCATTATTAACATTTGGTCATGTTTCCTTGAAGTCTTGCACTGTCTACATGAACACAGAAATCAGACTATGCATGTATATTTGTATGTGTAATTTTTTAACCACAAAGTGATGATTCGGTGATACTGTTCTACAGCATACTTTTTTCTTTGTAAAATCTCGTTAATTGTTCTTCATCATTTCTTAGGAACTTAATAGGCTTTGATTATTTGGGTATCCCCTAATAGATCAGGATAATACTATATTTTTCAACATTTAGACTGTTTACAAATGGGAGCTCCTGTGAACAATGCTGAAATGAATATTCTTGCTGCTAAATCTTTGCAAACTCCACAACTATGTCTTTAAAACAAATTCCTGCAAGTAGAATTTCTGGGCCAATGGGAATGAAAAATTTCAAGGCTTTAAATATACATTGCCAAACGGCCCTAGGAAGTTGGAAACAATTTGCACTCCCCTTAGAAATATCTGTGAGTCACTGCATACTCATATGATGTGAGTCCTCTAATTCATTTATCTTATTCTCACTCATCTATCTTCCAAATTCAGTTTATGATGTAAGGAAAAACCTAACGGCAACCATATTAATTTGTTATATTTTATTTTAAAAAATTTTATTGGAGTATAATTGATTTACAATATTTTATTAGTTTCAGGTGTACAACAAAGTGGATCAGTTATACATCTGCATATATCCGCTCTTGAGAGTCTCTTGGACTGCAAGGAGATCAAACCAGTCATTCTTTGGAATGATTTCAGGAAATCAGTCCTGAAAATTCACTGGAAGGACTGATGCTGAAGCTGAAGCTACAATACTCTGGCCACCTCATGTGGAGAGCTGACTCATTGGAAAAGACCCTGATGTTGAGAAAGATTGAAGGCAGGAGCAGAAGGGGACAACAGAGGATGAGATAGTTGGATGGCATCATCGACTCAATGAACATGAGTTTGAGCAAGCTCTGGGAGTTGATGGACAGGGACGCCTGGCGTGCTACAGTCCATGGGGTCTCAATGAGTGGGACATGGCTGAACAACTGAACTGAACTGATACCCACTCTTTTTTAGGCTCTTTTCTCCTGCAGGTCATCACAGAGTATTGAGTAGCGCTCCCCGTGCTCTACAGTAGGTTGTTATCAGTTATCTATTTTATATATAGTAGTGTGTACATGTCAACCCCTGTTATATTTGAAAACAATTTCCTGTTAGTACAGCATGCCACAGAGTCCTCAGCGGACTCTGCTCCTTTCTCTCTTAGGCAGTAAGTTCTGAGAATGCACACAGTATACATGTGTAAATCTCTCTCATATAGGACCACATAGGAACAGGCTCTTAAATGTCAAAAAGCATTTATTAAGTGGGCTGATAAATGTATTTCACTTGCAGGCTTGATGTAAGTTATTTGTCTTTCCTTGGGTTCCTGTTGATGGCTTATTCATAGTAATGGATGGCATGGCTGAGTTTGTGTGTGTATGTGTATTGTTTTGCCTTGATTGTTTAATTTTTAATTGATGGATATATGCTTCTAGCCTTTTGATGGGTGCATTTTATAAAATATTTAAGATCGATGAATTAATCTATGGGACCTCAGGGACTGGCTAGGTCAGTCCCCTTGTGGGGGACTGAGTCTATTCTGGTGAAATGTAAAACACTGGCACTCAATTATTTCTTATATCATCCAGTACAAAGTGACAGTGGTAAGGTCACTGGTAAATACACACACAGTGGGACCCAAGTTCATGTGGGAGATAACCGTCTCTTCTCACAAGCCTGTTTCTGTGTCTAATATTTAAGGCTGGCATTTTGCAATGAGTCCCACTCAGAGTTCTTTCTCTTTCAGGCATGTAAATCATGTGTATTTTGTTTCGTAACTTCTAGGCAAGGAACTGGAGTTAGCAAAACAGTCACTTTCTCCCTCTACTTCTCTCTCCTGGGATGTCTGGCAATCTATCAAGAGAGAAAGTGTGTTACTTGCTTAGTCATGTCTGATTCTTTGTGACCCCGTGGACCGTAGCCACCAGGCTCCTCTGTCCATGGAATTCTCTAGGCAAGAATACTGGAGTGGGTAGCTGTTCCCTTCTCCAGGGGATCTTCCCACCCAGGGATCGAACCCAGGTCTCCTGCATTGCAGGTGGATTCTTTACTGTCTGAGGCACCAGTCTTGAAGCATCAAGAGTTAATCAATCCAATAAGGGATGGATCCATCTCTTCATCTAAGTCATCCGCTCAGAAAATGCCCAGTGAGTTAACAAACGTCTCACACCAAGAGTCTAGGCAAAAGTCTCATGACAAAGAGTCACAACAACTACCACAACATGGCATTAGCAAGTACATACTCTCCCTGCTTTGGACACGCCCAAATCCTTCCTTCACATGCCAAGGAAACCCCTTACGATGCCATTCTCTACATTGGGGTTAGTTTCTCAAGGTACTGGCTGTTGCTGCAGGCTCTGTAGGAGGTGATTGCTGCTTTCCCCTGACACAGAGAGAAAGAGGGCAAGACAATTCTGAAAGAGAAGGAATTAAAATGAAAAACCCTTTTTCTCAGGCTCACTTAGATGCAAGAGGTCACTACTTAGTATTAACCGCCCCCACACACACACCCTAAATAATGGGAATGTACCCCTCAATTGCAGATTCTAGCCCGTTTGCCTTTGAGTTATTATAAATAAATATTTGGTTCCTTTCTTTGAATTTTTTACAGGTCCAGTAGCTGTAAAACATGTGTGCTTGCATGCTCACTCGGTAAGTCATGTCCCAACTCTTTGCGACCCCATGGACTGTAGCCCACTAGGCTCCCCTGTCCACAGGATTCTCCAGACAAGAACACAGAACTGAGTTGCCCTTTCCTTCTCCAAGGGATCTTCCTGACTCAGGGATCGAATCCACGTCTCCTTCATTGGCAGGCGGATTCTTTACCACTGACACACCAGGCAAGCCAGCTGCAAAAGGGTTGCAGCGAATTAAAAATCTGATTCCTGCACCATGATGGCAGTAATGTGATTGGGGTCTTGCCAGAAAAATCCCAGCACAGATCATGGCACCATCTGCCTATTAAACATGCCAGCATACCCAACTGTAATCTCAAGATCCTGCTGGTCCAACCCTCCGCATATCCTGAATTCCTAAACGCACTTTTGACAGAATGAAGATGATGAAAGACAAACTATTAAAGACACACCCGTCTTTATCTGAAAGTGCACTAAGTACTGAAGTTCATCTTTCCTCCCATCTGCGTGCCATTTCTCTGGTCAGTGGTGGCAGAACTCACATATGCCCATCTTAGATGAAATATATTGGTTTTCTCTCTTTACCTTTTTTTTTTTTTTTCTATTTTAGTTTTCCTGAAGATCTTGAGCATCTTGTAAACTTCTCTTTACGTGTAGACCAAATGTTTGGTTTTGAAAGCGCCTGTCCTGGTTAAAGGACTTGATGAAGTATTGAGGGAGAATGATGCTTACAGTGAGGTGGCAGGGAAGGCAAATACAGGCAGGGAAGGCCTCTCTGTGTCAGCAGATGGTACAGCTGTCAATCTGACTGGGAGACTTAGGTTTGCGTTCCCAGATGGACTTCCCAGCAACGGAGCAGTGTTGAACAATCCACTGCCTGCTAACACTCCCCTCCCATAGCAGACTTTCATTCCACACTGTTTTCCAGAAATGGGACTCACCATATCCAAGGATTCTGATGAAGAGTCCACTGTCCAAATGAAACAAGACTGAATATTATCCTTGGGTCACAACGTACAACTGGAAACATGTGTTCGGTGCCAACGAACACGTGCCATGGACTCAACTTCGTCTTGTTGATCTGACCCTAGCTTCCAGACCTGTTCTGTCCAAGATGGAGCCATCATTTGTGAAATGCATCACCACCAGAGTGCTTTGCCCTGATAATGTATTACCCTAATACATCTGTTGCTTTAATGATACTTTAATGTAATACATTATCAGAGCAAGGACAATGATGATATATGATGGAAAGAATGGTGCCATTCAGAAAATGAAGGATTCAAAAAACGATTCATTAAAATTATAGGATAACTGCCAACACATGGGGACTCTGGAAACTGTAATCTTGGTCAGTTTTCTACAGTTAGATAAACACCTCTCTAGCTACCCAGGCTCCCACACCCACACACCCACACCCCATCAGGCACCAACTTCCGTAGGACAGTGGTTGTTACATATTTTATAAACTCTTTATACATACTAACAACGTCTCCCATGAACCTTGGGTCACCCCAGGCTCACTGTATCCAGTCATATTGTTTTTACTAGAAAGTCCTCCTTATTTACTCCTAAGCCTAGGAAACCAAGTAACATTGACCTCTGGACAGTCAGAACAGCGTATCATCTCTCATTACAATAATCTGAACTCTAGTCATTGTTCAACATTAATTATTGCCAAGGCTATAACGTTTTCTTGCTACTTGACAGTTGATCTTCATCCTATCATTAACCTGAGGTCAATTTAATCCCAACCTCCATTTTCAGCACCATACAAACAATTTATTTTTGCATTTTTTTCAACCACACAGAGACATGCAATGTCAGACTGCTCCACACTGTTTTATGCATTATGGTGATTAAACATTTTTAAAGACATTCAGACTTCGAAGTTTGGAAAGCACCAGTCAATGATGGGTCTGGAAATGAGATGTTGTGGAGTATGTTTTCCTGTAGGAGAATTACATAAAAAAGGACTCAGAGAGAGTATGAGTTGAGGATTTAAAATCCATTTTATTTTCAGATTTTTGTTTGGCCTTGTATAAGCTAGCAAGATTTCTAGTCAGCCTCTACTGTATAAAACTATCCACTATGGTATAGACTCTCATACACTCAGTGTTCTTAAAGCCATGAGCAGAAGTGATAGCAAAATTTAGACAACTTTATCTGCCTATAAGATTTCCTTTTTTTCTCCTGGATATCAGAAGTCTGAACATATAGGAGAAGGGAAGCTGAAATTCCTGCTGAGCAATTTATTTGGTGTTCTCTATTCTTCTTGACCTTATGCTTATATTGAAATGCCAGAAATAATAGTTTGACACAGCAAGGACCATTGAAACAACAGTATTTAATGCATTTAACTGAAGAGAAGTAAGCGTTTCAAGTGTAATCACAGCCAATTGCAAGTTAAAGCAATGTTTTGCAGAACTTTGTTCAATTCTCCTCTGCTAAATAAAATAGAAAACTTAAAAAAAAAAAACCTGCTAAAGATATAAAACTCAGGAAAGCCTTCTGTTAAAATTTCCCAGAGAATAAACACTTTCACTTACCAAAAAGATGTTTTTATATCCATGTTTAAAAAATTATTAAAAATGGTTAAAGTCAAAGTAAACAAAATAACAAACAAAAATACCCCTCTGTAGCCATATATATTAACATAACTTTATTTAGATTTTAAGAGTTTATGTGGCTTACCAAGTAGTTAAGATAAAAAACCACTACAATATTGTAAAGTAATTAACCTCCAACTAATAAAAATAAATGAAAAAAAAATCTATTGTTCTCTGTTACAACTTTGCATGGTGACAGAGAAATGGCCTTAAGTACAGATGCTTCATCCTGGCTGAATACGTACACCCACTGTTTCTTGCTGTACCCGCCAGAGGAGAAACTGAAGCACCTCAAACTCGACAGGAAGAGTGAAATGTTTACCTTTTCCGGAACTATTTACTTAAGCTGGATTGAAAACTATGGTACCCTGAATTTGAAAATTCTGCCTTGTTTCCACATGACTCAAGGCAGAATGCGGGGTTGAGGGGACTTTACACACGCAGTTGGTGTTGACATCAGCTCTTATTTATCTCCTGACCTTGAACTAGTTTCAAATCTCGTCTCAGGGCCTCAGAGTGATTCCCAGGGAAAGCTCTTTGTTCACCCTCAAACCTTCAGTGATCACAAGCACAGGAAGCCGGTTCCTCTCGTTCTGAACGTGCATACCGATGCCGATGGCTTTGTCGCTTCCAGGGAGGAGCGCGGTGCAGGGACAGGGGGAAGCTCCCCTTTGCTGCTGCACTTAGGCATTGACCGCAAAAAACAGGTGGATGAGGGACTTCCCCGATGGTGCGGTGGCTAGGATGGTGCGGGGCACCCTGGTTTAATCCCTGGCCTGGGAGGATTCCACGTGCTTCGGAACAGCTGCGCCCCTGCGCCGCAACTACTGATTCCGCGCTCTGGAGCCGATGCGCCGCAACTGCTGAGTCTGTCGGCCCAGAGCTTGTGCTCAGCAACAGGAGAAGCCCCCACACGGAGAAGCCCCCACAGTGAGAAGCCCACGCACCACAACAAAGAGTAGTCCCCGCTCGCCGCAACCAGAGAAAGCCCTCGTGAGGCCACAAAGACCCAGTGCAGACAAAAATAAATACATAAAATTATATGTATTTAAAAAGAAAACAAAAACAGGTGGGTGACAGAAATCTTAATAAAAGTCTTCATGGCATCCTGGCAGGCTAACATTCTGCATGGTGACCCAGTAGCCAGATCTGCCTCCCATTCTGTGGGAGTTCAAGGACAAAGGGGTACAAGGTCAAGGCTTCCTGGGATGCTAAAGAGTCTGGAATGGGTAGATAAGCCTGCAGTTATCCCTTGGCCTTGGGAGAAAGGGGCTCTCCACATTAAGACCTAGGACTAACTGGAGACCTGAAGGGTCATCTTATCACTCTATCATCAAGTCTTAGAAATTACACACTTTAGCAGGAAAGGAGTTAGAATTACAATTTTAACATATAAATTGTACGTATAAATTGACCTACAGCAACTCACCTTTATGCTGATGTGTGGCAGGGGTCCACTTAGAACTTTTGTTTCACAACCAATGTAGATAAAATTATTTTCTTCTCTTCCTTACTTCTCCTCACAAATTCTCAATACCCCAAACCTCAATCTAACTGGCTTCTTCTGTAATATAAAGACATAGGAATCTTGATAAGAAAAGAAGTACATGTACGGGATCTGTAGTGGCCTTTAATAAAGGATTCTTTAGTATAGATCATGCAAACCTGTCAATGGCAACTGGCATTTCTCATGACAAATGTTGTTAAAGATTTCATTGGAATCTTGGAAACCTAATAACTAAAAAACTCTAAATTCAATTAATATTGAAATTTTAAGTTATTTTAAGCAATTTCACAGTCAAATGCTGAGTTCTTTTACTCAGTGATGACTTTCCACATTATGTTAAGAACATCTAAATTTAATATGTCAAGCAGAAAATGTTATTATCATGTATATGTATGTCTGCATACCCCAAGGGATGGGGAGCTCAAGTTAGATTTGTCTTGCTCCTGACAAACCACAGGTAAAGATGGCAGTCTAGCTGAACTTGCCTATAATGAGGAAGCAGAACCTTGGCATTCACCAGTCTCTGCATTAGGAACAACAGTCCTAAAGTAAGCAAGGAATGATCTACACGTTGATGTGTGCACAAGAATGCATGATGACATGTGGCTTCCCTAGTGGTCCAGTGATTAAGAGTCTACCTTGCAAGGCAGGGGACCCCGGTTCAATCCCTGGTCCAGGAAGATCCCACATGCCTCGCGGCAACTCAGCCTGTATACTTCAATTAGAGAGTAGCCCCTGCTCTCCGTAACTAGAGAAAGCCTATACACAGTGACAAAGACCCAGTGCTACCAAAATTAAAATTAAAAAATAAATTTTAAAAATATTTTTAAAAATTAGAAAAGGAAAGCATGATGACAAATTCTCTCCAAAGTCAGGGACCAACCTTTGTGCAATTCTGTCAAAGGATGCCTGGAATCAGATCATAAGACCTCCTGCTGACAGATTGGCAGTGGCCAGAGGCAAGAAGTAGGAGATGGGAAACATTGGTGAAGGTGATCAAAAGGTACAGACTTCTAGTTATAAGATAAATAAGTTCTTGGGGTATAATGCACAGTATGGTGACTATGGTTTTTAATGCTATATGTATATTTGAAGGTAGCTGAGAGTAAATCTCGAAGGTTCTTATCCCAAGAAAAAAAATCGTAACTATGAATGGTGATGGATGTTAACTAAATTTATTGTGGTGATCATTTTGCAATATATATATATATCAAGTCATCATGTCATGCACTTAAAAGGAATATAATGTTTCATGTCAATTTTATCTCTATAAAACTGGGGCAGGGGGAAGATCTTCTATCATATTAGCCTGGAATGAACAACACGTGATATCCCTCGAGGATGACTCTGTACATGAAACTTCCACAGAAACAACTTGGTGTAGAACACCCTAAAACATGTGGCAGCAGGAGGAGGGAAAGGAAAGGCCTATTGCAGGGGAGAAATAGCCTACTCCACAGTCTTCTCTCCAACTGCTGACAAAGAGCCAGTGTCAAAGGAAGGAGACCCGCCTTTTGCACGGTGGGTGAGGTGATGAGTTTTGGCTGCCCAAGAAAGTGAATTGAGCCAGACCAAGAAAACTCTGGGACGATGAAATTTCACTCAAGAGTGGACATAATAAAACCTCAACCTCTCATCGGTGCCCTTTGCCCAAGTTTGCCTTCAATCATCACATCCTAAAGCTCACCTTGGACACCTGTATTCACAAGCCAACTAGCACAGCGCACCATTTTCATGCAATTTGGATTCAATTGCCCAAACTCCATGCACACAGTTATCCTGCTCTCGAAAATGTTGTTTTATTCATTCAAACATAAGTGTGATATGCCTCACACAGTAAGGCAAGTTAAACAGAAAAGTATGAAAGGACAGGATGTTAAAAGCAAATAAAATGTAAACTACAGTCACTTCTCAGTATCTGAGGGGGATTGGCTCCAGGACTCCCTCGGATACCAAAATCCACAGACGCCCAATTCTTTTATGTAAAATGGGACAGCATTTGCACATAACCTACACACATCTTCCTGTGTACTTTAAGTCACCTCTAGGTTACTTATAATACTTAATGCAATATAAGTAGTTGGCCACACAGCAAATTCAAGTTTTGCTTTTTGGAATATTCTGGAATTCTTTTTTCAAATATTTTTGCTCCCCGGTTGGTTGATCTGTACATACCGAGGGTCAACTGTAATTTCTCAACAAGCTTTCATTGAGCACCAACTATGTAACCAGCTCAAAGAAGCCTCAAATTTAATTCAAAATGAAGTTATGGACCATTAAAGTTCTTGATACATACACATTTCCAAATGGCTTTCTAAAAGGATTCAGACAATTGGCACTCCCACAAGCAATGGAAGAAAACTGTTTCACTATGTGTCTTGTGTTAAAATTAAAAACTTAGGAGAGTGTGTCACACAAATTGTATATTATATAAACCCAGTGTCCTGTAGCTTTAACTATTTGACATTTTAGATGGCAGAACAGTTCTGTTTAACGAGTGCCTATTGCTTTAAGATGGGAAGCTCCATCCTACAGACTATAAGCTACATCCTCTGCCATCTAAAATGTAAGCCAAGGTGCTTATGACCACCTTTCATTTAACTCCAAAAATCTACAGACTTGAAAATTTCCCTACACATCCATGATTTTCATACAGTGATAACCATTATCTCCCCTCCCATATTCCAAGGCCTAGATCCACCCATACCTTGATGAAGTGAGTCTGTGTGCCCCAATTTTCATTAGGCAACCCAAACTCCATGACCAAACCTGATTGGACAAGGAGAGACTACCTAACCCAAGTTGAGCCAATCAGATTCCTCCTGTTAAATTTTGGAACACCTTAAAAATAAGGTTCTGAGCAGCAGGCATCAGTCAAATGGAGCCCAAATTTGGCTCCATGAAAAGTCAAACCTGGAATGATGGGCAGGCAGAAGTTCAGAGTGGTGGATGGAAAGATTGGCAGAAAGATACACTGGAAAGAGGGGTAGAGAGAACACCACACCACCACTTCAGTCCTGCTGCTGAGTGACTGCCTGATTCTTACACCGTCTTCCTATGCTTCCTGCTGCTGGATTCTAGATCTTTCTATTACCTTAAAATAGATGCCATTTTGTAAGAGAAAACCCTCTCCAAGTATTTTCCTACCCCCATTTTAAGATGCATTTCTCCCTTCTTCTCCCAACGACTTGACAAAATTTCTAAAATAAGGATTTATCATAAAATCAAATGCATATTCAATGTAATGGAGATGTTGCCTCTTGGCAGATTATTAGGTACATCTTGCATGTGATGGCATCTCAGAATTGGAGACTACAGAACACCAACGAAGGCCACTGGTTTGCTTGGTCAGTGGCATGCTATGTACCCTCATTCCAGCATTCTTGCCTGGAAACTTCCATGGACAGAAAAGCCTAGTGGGCTACAGTCCATGGGGTCCCAAAAAGTCAGACAGGACTGAGCTCACACACATACACACACATCACAAGTTAAAAAGGTCTTAATAGATAGGTCTAGGCAGAGACATCTAGAATTATATATGTATTTATTATAGATACGTTAATATATAATTATAATAGCATATATATGTATATGACAAATTTCCAGGTAATTAGAAAAAACTGGGAGCCAAGGCTTATTGTATTTATTTGAGCTCAACATTTTAAACCAATAAGCCCACTTGTCACCAAAACGTCTATACAGATGGTCCCATCTGAAACATTCTTAGGAGTTGCCGTCACCATCCTTAATTATAGAGTGAATTTTTTTAAAATTTATTTATTTATTTATTTTTGTTTGTGCTGGGTCTTCACTGCTGTGCGCGGGCTTTCTCTAGCTGTGGCGAGCGGGGACTGTTTTTCCTTGTGTTGTACAGGCAGTGGAACCTAGGCTCCAGTCACATGAGCTTCAGTAGCTGAAGGCTCACAAGGCTCAGCCGCCCTGGCGCACGGGCTTAGCGGCTCCTTGGCAAGTGGAATCTTCCCAGACCAGGGATCAAACCTGTGTCCCCTCCACTGGCAGACAAATTCCTATCCATGGTACCACCAGGGAAGTCCTATAACCAATTTTTTTTTAAGCCCTGTTTCTAGATTTTGAGAAATCGGAACTTTCTCCCAGCTCTATTCAATAGAAAACAATAAACTGAAAAAATAGAATTTGCTGACTTTTGACTACCCCCAGAATTTGACTCAGCCATTTGTGGCTTTCTCAGTAGATGAACAAGAGACCTGATTTAGAAATTGAGTGTCACTCCCTGATAATTTACAAAAGCCACACCCCCTTCCTTTTTTAACCCGCCTCCCTCTTTCCCACTGCAGGAAGGAAAGGAACCTGCTTTCATCTAAGGAATCTGAGAATTGGTCGCAGAGAGAGCCCTGTCAGACGTACAGGGAACATCCCACAGAAGACAGTTCTGAAGGGGAACCACATGTGTTTGGCATCTGTTTGCCATCCCTGTGATGACTGGCATTTATGAGCTCTGATTTCTGATGGGAGCAAACAGACCTATGAATGCACCAGGGAATCCACCTGGTGAGCACTCTTGTTGCTTTTGCATTCCTGTTCATCTGCTATGTTATGCTTCTTAATTTCTCAAACCCTCTAAGAATGTGTCACAAGAGAACATAATTCAAATCCAAAAAATTTAGCAAAACATAAGGATTCATACAGGATTGGTGGAATCATGTAAATCCTTTTGCCCATTTCCATGGGAGCCAAAGTTTGATGTTGATTCATATAACCCACTCCAGTATTCTTGCCTGGAGAATTCCTGGACAGGGGAGCCTGGCAGGCTACAGTTCACAGGGTTGCAAAGACATAGGAATGACTAAAGTGACTAACACACACACCACACACAACCTAAAGGCTTTTTAATTGTCCTAACAAATCTGTTGCTTTGTTGGGTGGGATAATCTTATACAGAGATAATGCTTCTTCATTTGCTTGCTCTCTTCTGAAGGCTAGAAGATCTGAAATAGAAATGGAATGAGAAAGCACCCAAATTAAGAAAAAGCTCACATTCTGCTTCACAATTCACCAAAAGACATAATTAGACAAAATCTGTAGTCCAGGCCAAATATTTAGGGTCACCACTTTCCCAAAGAAGATAAAAGAAACTTTCAAAGTACTGGCTTCCCTCTGGAACTTTCTTCTAAAAAATGTATGCTCTGGCATCGTATGAAAATGAGGGCTCAAGATTCTACCTTTGGAGCTCAGCAGTGCTCCACGTAAGGGCCGAATCACTTCTGAATCCCTGGCTACTCTTTCTCAATCCAGGGTCTGTCGAGACAGACTTCGCTCTGTAGAATCTAGGTTGGTTCTTGCTGCAATTCCCATAGAACTGAGCAACATGCAGCAGAAATCTCAGGATGATGTGGTCAGTGGTTTTGGGAGGTGATGATGGAGGCCTGAAGAGCAGAAGTCAGGAAAGGCTTCAGAAGAGATGAGTATTGAAAGTCAAACGAACCTGCAAAGTCCACGTGGATAGTTTCATGATGACCTGCGGAGCAAAGTTCCCCCACCTCAACGATGTATGGTCCCCGTTTTAGTGGGGAGACAGACAAAATATTCTGGGGGCCAGATTCAGTTTGTGGGCCTTCCAGTGTATGTCCCCTACTCTAAAGGTGGCACAGAAGGCATTTTAGGGAATCAGACAACATCCATAAAAACACAAAATCAAGGAAGGGCAGGTATGTCTGAGGAAGGTGCAGAAGTGTGGGCAGCTGGCTGCAGTGTTTCAGGGGGTGCAGGAGAGAAGATGACAGTGGTTGGCTGGCATTGGGGAAGCCTTGGAAAACTACTATAACCAATGCTAGATTCTATCCTGAAACACGCAGACATGCAGCCCAGACATGTCTCTAAGCAGGGGGATGACATGAAAACATTCCCTGTTAGTAAGATAATTGCCACCAGGGCTGTAGAGGAGAGAGGTTGGAGGCAGAAAGACTGGTGGGTGATGTTCGGGACAAGGAGTAGGGATTGTGGCCATGGGGGTGGAGAAGATGTGTTCAAATTAAGGGATATTTCTGAGGCAGAAGAGATAAAGCTTAGATATGGGAGAGAGAGAAGAAGACATTAGGAATGAGCCTAAGGTTTCCAGCTTTAGGAAATGCTTTGGTGAAAACACCAGTAATCAAAATTGTGAATCAGGAAAGGATCAAAGGGAGAGCGCTCATTTCTGTCTCATTTCTGGGGTACATTCAGTTGTAAGTACCTGAGGTTTAACCGGGTGGCAATATTTTTTCTTCTCCCTCTTTATATATTTTCAATCTTTAAACATCCCAAACTTACAGAAAAGCTGTGATTACAGTACAAAAGAAAAATAAAACTTTTACCCCTTTAACCCTATTAATTATGTCTAAGTAAATTGTGGATCTGATGAACCATCAGTTCAGTCGCTCAGTCGCGTCCAACTCTTTGCGACCATAACCGAATGTAGAGAATACAAAATTCTTTAGTATGTATTTCCTAGAAACAGGAACATTCCCCCACGTAAGCAGAAGATAGCCACGAAATTAGGAGATTAACTCGAGACATTGCCCATGTGTCTGTGCACGCAGGCTCAGTCGTGTCCGACGCTTTGCGACTCCATGGACTGTACCGTGTACTGTAGCCCAGCAGGCTCCTCTGTCCATGGGATTCTCTAGGCAAGCAGATTGGAGTGGGTTGCCGTTTCCTCCTCCAGGGGCTCTTCCTGGCCCAGGGATGGAACCCGCGTCTCCTGTAGCTCCTGCATTGGCAGGGAGGTTACTGCCATCTAGTCCTCCACTCTCAGTCAAGTTTTGCCAAATGTCCCTTCAGTCGTTTTCAGCAAAAGGATCCTGTCCAAAATCCCAAGCTCCATTTCGTTGTCAGGCCTCCTTCTGTCTGGAACCATGCCACGGTCTTCCCTGGCCTTTCTCCTCCTGGAGTCTTTTGAAGATGACGAGTTTGTTATTTTGTTATATGTCCCTCGATTTGGGCTTGCCTTTTGTTTCCTCCTGATGTGAGATTCAGCTTATGTGTCTTTGGCAGGAAAATCACCATGATTCTACCTTCTCCTCATTGCAACATATCAGGTGATTTCAGTTTGTCCTATTACTGATGATGTTGGCTTTGATTGCTTGATTAAAAGTGGTATCCACCAGTTTTCTTCACTTTAAAGCTATGCTTCTCCCCTATGTAATTAATAAGTAAATTTGCTATTTCTCACAAAACTTTCAATTTATTCATTCATTCGTTTATATCAGAATGGATTCATGATTTCTTTACTCAGTTGGTAATAATCCACTGCTATCATTATTTATGGATGTCCTTAGACTAACCCAGATTTGGCCAGTGGCAGTCCCTTTAGGCTAGTTTCCATGTCTTTTCTTGACATAAACCTACCATTCTTGAAACACTTCCTTGCTTTCTGACATAAATAAGATATTCCAGACTCATCTTGTACTTTCCCTACCAGCCCTGAAATCAGTCATTTCTCTAAGGATCCTTGGTTCCTTTGGTGAAAGAACAACATTTAGGAGGTGCATTCTGAGAGCTGGATGTGCTCAGATGAGTGGTTTCAAGCCCTCTCCATGTACAGAACTAGGGAATACATGTGTGTGTCTACAGCTGTACAGGCTTCCTGGGCAGCACGAGCGGCAAACGACCTGCCTGCCAGTGCCGGGGATGTAAGATACATGGGTTTGATCCCTGAATTGGGAAGATCCCCTGGAGAAAGGCACAGAAACCCACTCCAGGATTGACTGGAGGATCCCATGGACAGAGGTGCCTGAAGGGCTACAGTCCATAGGGCTGTGCAGAGTTGGACACGACTTAAGCGACTTAGCAGGCATGCACGCACACCTATACACATACAAACAGAGACTCTTACACACATTTATATATATATTTTTATTTATTTATTTATTTTTGGCCATGTCATGCAACTTGTGGATTCTTAGTTGCGCCGCCAGAGATCGAATCCGGGCCATGGCCATAAAAATGCCACGTCTTAACCACTGGACCACCAGGAAATTCCCCATGTCTCTATTTTTTTCTTCTATTCACATTTTTGATACACACTGTTACTGCTGATTCCAATCCAATAGCACGGTGTTTGTTCTAATTTTCTTCTTTTCTGTATCTGTAAGTCCATTCTCCAATAGTAAAAACAAAACAAAAAAAAAACTGGCTCTCTGGTCACTTTTGGTTAGTCCACCTGTGTAACCCAAACCCCAGCTCTCCTTTGTCCCCTCCCCTGCACAGGCGTCCTCCGACACTTCCTGCAGGACGGCCTCCCATGGGTACCCTGCTCAAGGTCTGGGGTATACCCCCCGCCTCACCTCAGGTTCAGACATCTACCTTGTTCTGCCCCCAAGTAACAGCTCCAGGACCAAACTGTTCAGGAAAAAAAAGAAAGGAACAGAGGAAAGGGGAAGAGAAAGAAAAAGAGGAATGTAAAATACAGGCTTAGCCTAAAGGAGAAAGGGATTCACAGCCATAAGAACTCCTCTCAATCTTAAGGGAAGTGGATTCCTCTCGGCCAGAAGAGCTTCACTAGGAGCACCAGGAAAAACAGAAGTAGAAATCACTAACTGTTACCTGGAATAGGCTTCTGTGAACCTCACTTAAGCCACCCAATGATTAGCTTTTGATCCATTTCACAGACTTGTATATTAACAATTAAAGACAAGTTCACTGGAAGGGATGGTGATATGATGGCTTTTTCTGATGTTACAACTGGACATGACATCTCCTTGACATTTCAATCAACAGATCATTTGAAGACCATTTGAGAAAGAAATATGAGCACTTATCATTGTCAAAAACCTTCTATTGATACTTTCTGATATGATCAATAACATGTCAGCATCAAAACTTGCAGAATGGCTGTCATTGTCTTGGAGAAAGCTACAGAGACGGTAGTGACATGGCCTTAAAAATTGCTCCATCGCCAGTGCTGGGGTTAACCCAGAGGACTTTACATAGCAAGCCATAGGTATCAATGACTACTTTGAAAAGTGATTCAGAAAATTCAGACACTTATTGTGGTCGAGTTCCTTTACTAATAGATGCATGAGAATGCTACATAATAAAAATAACACGTAAGTCTAAAAGAGCTTTTTCAGTAAATATAAAATAAAAATTGCTAAAAAATAAAAATAAAAAAAATAAAAATAAAAATTGGAAGTGATAAGAAATCACTGAGCTGTTGTTTAATTGACATGGTTATTTTCACCAGTGGTACATAAAATAATGATGTATTTTACAACCAAGCACTTCCTTTTTGAATAGCATAGTAAGAAATAAAGTGGCATTGGTGAAGAAGACAGAGGAAAAAGCCTTTCAAGGTATAGAATGAGAACAAAAGCTGAACGAATAGGAAATTGTAGTTTGAAAAAAGAACAGAGGTGTTTCAGAGGTGGGGTGATTTTTGGCTATAACAAGGTCCAGGAGATGGTCTTGGTAACGGTTTGGGGAGACAGAAACCAACATCACTGGCCTACAGGAGGTTAAGGAGCTATAAGGTAGGATGACTAGTGGGTCCTCATCTGGACACTGATGTAACCCAAATTGATGGTAAGAATTGGGGTGAAGAGCAAAACAACAAATAGAAATTCTAATTGCTCCACATAAGCAGGAAACTCGCTTGGAGGTCAGAAGATTGCAATAAATAAGGATGAGGAGAGGAGGCAAACTTGTTATAAATTTATTTATGAATTTCTGAATTCTTAGGAAGAACTTTTAAACCTGTCTACTCAGATGACATTATATCTACTACTGTGGGCAAGAATCCCTTAGAAGAAATGGAGTAACCATCATCGTCAACAGAAGAGTCCGAAATGCAATACTTGGATGCAATCTCAAAAATGACAGAATGATCTCTGTTTGTTTCCAAGGCAAACCATTCAATATCACTGTAATCCAAGCCTATGCCCCAACCAGTAATGCTGAAGAAGCTGAAGTTGAATGGTTCTATGAAGACCTACAAGACCTTCTAGAACTAACACCCAAAAAAGATGTCCTTTTCTTTATAGGGGACTGGAATGCAAAAGTAGGAAGTCAAGAAACACCTGGAGTAACAGGTAAATTTGGCCTTGAAGTACAGAATGAAGCAGGGCAAAGGCTAACATAGTTTTGCCAAGAGAACACACTGGTCATAGCAAACACCCTCTTCCAACAACACAAGAGAAGACTCTACACATGAACATCACCAGATGGCCAACATCGAAATCAGATTGATTATATTCTTTGCAGCCGAAAATGGAGAAGCTCTATGCAGTCAGCAAAAACAAGACCGGGAACTGACTGTGGCTCAGATCATGAACTCCTTATTGCCAAATTCAGACTTAAGTTGAAGAAAGTAGGGAAAACCACTAGACCATTCAGGTATGATCTAAATCAAATCCTTTATGATTATACAGTGGAAGTGAGAAATAGATTTAAGGGACTAGATCGGATAGACAGAGTGCCTGATGAACTATGGACATTCGTGACATTGTACAGGAGACAGGGATCAAGACCATCTCTATGGAAAAGAAATGCAAAAAAGCAAAATGGTTGTCTGAGGAGGCCTTACAAATAGCTGTGAAAAGAAGAGAAGCAAAAAGCAAAGGAGAAAAGGAAAGATATTCCCATCTGAATGCAGAGTTCCAAAGAATAGCCAGGAGAGATAAGAAAGCCTTCCTCAGCGATCAATACAAAGAAATAGAGGAAAACAACAGAATGGGAAAGACTAGGGATCGCTTCAAGAAAATTAGAGATACCAAGGGAATATTTCATGCAAAAATGGACTCAATAAAGGACAGTAATGGTATGGACCTAACAGAAGCAGAAGATATTAAGAAGAGGTGGCAAGAATACACAGAAGAACTGTTCAGAAAAGATCTTCGAGACCCAGATAATCACGATGGTGTGATCACTCACCTAGAGCCAGACATCCTGGAATGTGAAGTCAAGTGGGCCTTAGAAAGCATCACTACGAACAAAGCTAGTGGAGGTGATGGAATTCCAGTTGAGCTATTTCTAATCCTGAAAGATGATGCTGTGAAAGTGCTGCACTCAATATGCCAGCAAATTTGGAAAACTCAGCAGTGGCCACAGGACTGGAAAAGGTCCGTTTTCATTCCAAACCCTAAGAAAAGCAATCCCAAAGAATGCTCAAACTATAGCACAATTGCACTCATCCCACACACTAGTAAAGTAATGCTCGAAATTCTCCAAGCCAGGCTTTCTGCAATACATGAACTGTGAACTTCCAGATGTTCAAGCTGGTTTTAGAAAAAGCAGAGGAACCAGAGATCAAATTGCCAACATCCACTGGATCATTGAAAAAGCAAGAGAGTTCCAGAAAAACATCTATTTCTGTTTTGTTGACTATGCCAAAGCCTTTGACTGTGTGGATCACAATAAACTATGGAAACTTCTGAAGGAGATGGGAATACCAGACCACCTGACCTGCCTCTTGAGAAACCTATATGCTGGACACGGAACAACAGACTGGTTCCAAATAGGAAAAGGAGTATGTCAAGGCTGTATATTGTCACCCTGTTTATTTGACTTATATGTAGAGTACATCATGAGAAACTCTAGGCTGGAAGAAGCACAAGCTGGAATCAAGATTGCTGGGAGAAATATCAATAACCTCAGATATGCAGATGACACCACCCTTATGGCAGAAAGTGAAGAGGAACTAAAAAGCCTCTTGATGAAAGTGAAAGAGGAGAGTGAAAAAGTTGGCTTAAAGCTCAACATTCAGAAAACTAAGATCATGGCATCTGGTCCCATCACTTCATGGCAAATAGATTCGGGGAAACAGTGGAAACAGTGTCAGACTTAATTTTTTTGGGCTCCCAGATCACTGCAGATGGTGACTGCAGCCATGAAATTAAAAGACGCTTACTCCTTGGAAGGAAAGTTATGACCAACCTAGACAGCATATTAAAAAGCAGAGACATTACTTTGCCAACAAAGGTCTGTCTGGTCAAGGCTATGGTTTTTCCAGTGGTCATGTATGTATGTGAGAGTTGGACTGTGAAGAAAGTTGAGCACCGAAGAATTGATGCTTTTGAACTGTGGTGTTGGAGAAGACTCTTGAGAGTCCCTTGGACCGCAAGGAGATCCAACCAGTCCATCCTAAAGGAGATCAGTCCTGGGTGTTCATTGGAAGGACTGATGCTGAAGCTGAAACTCCAATACATTGGCCACCTCATGTGAAGAGTTGACTCATTGGAAAAGACCCTGATGCTAGGAGGGATTTGGGGGCAGGAGGAGAAGGGGGTGACAGAGGATGAGATGGCTGGATGGCATCACCGACTCGATGGACATGAGTTTGAGTAAACTTTGGGAGTTGGTGATGGACAGGGAGGCCTGGCGTGCTGTGATTCATGGGGTTGCAAAGAGTTGGACACGACTGAAGGACTGAACTGAACTGATATTATGGTAGATTAGATGCACTGCAATGACAAAAGTTTAGTCTAATTTTCTGACATTCACCCATCTTGATACCAAGTAAGATTCCTAGGGAATTCAATCTTGATAGAGAACCGTGGATTAAACCGAATAGACTTATGCAAATATCTGAGTTTGGGTATTTCAAACTCCACATAATTAAAGTCTTGAACCGATTCCTGTATAAATGTGGAATTTAACAAATAGTCCAGTAGCTCAATGCACTCTATCAGAAATGCTCATTCAGATGAAGATATATTTGCATATTGACCAGTAATGCCAAATAGTGGCTTGTTGACTTCATGGTTGATATTTAAAGGAATCGGTAAAAAGACAAATACAGCATTTGGAAGCCTGAGACCATTCTAGACTATACTATTAATATTCTCTTGCTATTTTACAAGTTAAACCACTGGTACGGAGTTAAGTTAGTTGGGCTACATCATAAATTAACTTCAAACAGCAAAGCCAAATAAGTAAACTCAACTTTAGAAATGATCTCTTGGCTCAGACTTCACAGAGAGGTGGTAGAAGGTTAATCCTTAGCTTATTGGAGGCCAAAGATAGTGAGGTAGTCCTGAATGTTAGAGAAAGCATCCAAGAAGGTGTACTTGTGTGAAGGTATTCGTAATAATAGTGAGGGCATGGTCATAAGAAAACGGACAAATTAAATCACAGCGTGAGATTTCATGAGATTCCACTCAGTCGTGTCCGACTGTTTGCGATCCCATGGACTGTAGCCCGCCAGGCTCCTCTGTCCAGGAATTCTCCAGGCAAGAGTACTGGAGTGGGTTTCCATGCCCTCCTCCAGGGGATCTTCCCAATCCAGGGATGGAACCCAGGTCTCCCTCGTTGCAGGCAGATTCTTTACTGTCTGAGCCACCAGGGAAGCCATGAACTTCCACAAATGTGTGCTAACACCCGATGTACATATGAACCTACGTGCAAAGCAGAGATAGAGACACAGATGCAGAGAGCAAAAGTATGCACATCAAGGGGGAGGTGGGAGGTGGGATGAATAGGAAAATTGGGATTGACATATATACACTACTCTTTAGAAAATAGATACTAATAAGGACCTAGTGTATAGCAAATAGGGAACTCTATTCAACGCAGGGCTTCCCTGGTGGCTCAGAGGTTAAAGCGTCTGTCTGCAATGTGGGACACCTGGGTTCCATCCCTGGTGAGCGACTTCACTTCACTTCACAACGATGACCTAAATGGGAAGGAAATCAAAAAAACAGGGGGTACATGTATATGTATAACTGGTTCACTTTGCTGTACAGTGGAAACTAACACGATATTGTAAAACAACTATATTCCAATAAATTTTTTATTTAATAAAAATAAATTACAGTATGAGTATCAAAGCATTATTTATGAGAATCATCACAACAACTCAAAATGTACCAAGAGTTGGGGCAGGGGCATTTACCAGCTGTCGAACCTTAAAGCCTCCTCTTCCTAGAACAGCACTGATGGGACAGACTTCAAGGCAGATGATCTTTGGGAGGATTGTGCTTCCCTGGTGGCTCAGCGGTAAAGAATCCGCCTGCAATGCAGGAAACCTGGGTTCAGTCCCTGAGTCAGCAAGATCCCTTGGAGAAGGAAATGGCCACCCACTCCAGTATTCTTGCCTGGAGAATTCCATGGACAGAAGAGCCTGGTGGGCTACAGTCCATGGGGTCGCAAAGAGTCAGATCGAATGAGCAACTAACATTTTCTCTGATTTTTCAACCATTGTGTGTTCTTTGCATCAGGTGGGAAATGGTCAAAAAGAGAGGTTTTTGTCTCTCCAGAAATGAGTTGCACAGGAAATAAAAGTCAAAAATGTGGTAAATGAATATTAAAGAAGAGTCATTAATGCCCCATGTTTTAACTGTTATAGGAATAGTCTTAGGATGGGAAGGTTCCCCACCCCCCCACTACAAGGGTAATAAAGGATCCACCAAAAAAAAAAAAAAAAATCATTACTGGCTGCATGGAAATGAAAACACTCTCATTATTCATTTCTTTTTCCAAGAGAGAGAGAAGGACAAAGCATTCAACTTCCAAGCTTTTAAAGTAATCGTGAGTTCAATAAATATAAGTTGCAAGACTAATGTCTTTAAAACTGCCTCTATTATGGCCAATGAAGGAAAGAAAGTGGGGGCAGGGGGGCAGGCATGAGAAAAATGAGGAAATGAAAGAAAGAGAAGAAAATAAGTTGATTATATTCAGTCAGTGGCTTTTCTTCTTAGACATTGCTACTTCTGCCCCACTTGAAGGACTATTGGTGGGGCGGGCGGGGCGGTTTGCTATCTCCTTTCTCTACTTATCCCACAAATATCTTCAGTTCCCTCCCCTGCCACCCACCACTACACTTGTGTTAATAAAACAGAGTCACTCTGGGGGTCTTCCCTGGCAGTCCAGTGGTTAAGACTCTGTGTTTCCACTATGAGGGACGTAGGTTCGATATTTGGTTGGGAGACTAAGGTCTTGCATGCCGGGTGGCCAAAAGAAAAACAGAGACATTTCAAATACTCTTTAGGGACCTTCAGCTCCAGCATCACCTAAGTTTTCGCAAACGACATTGTTTTTAATTTTCCTGAGAAGTTCAGTGGTTGGATTTAAACAGCCCCTGTTATTTGGCCCCAACTCAATATGTTTCATCTCTTCTTTTTTCCCTCTTGTCCCAGGAAAGATGCTGCCCTCCCAGTTCCAGCCTCACCCGTTCATCTTTGTCCTGAATTCTTCTGTGGCTCTGTCCTTTCAACCAGTTCCTTTTCCTCTAAATATTTGTATTATGTAATAGAAGCAACAAGAAGAAGAAATAACACCTGTATGATATATTTAGTATAGGAAATGTTCTTGCACACGTAACTTCCTTTAAATCCCCACAACTTAAAAAAAACAAACAAACAAAAGAAAAGAAATGGGTATTATTGCTTTCCCAATTTTAATTTTTAAAAGTCTTTTAGAAATATTTATTTATTTATCTATTTATTTTATTTTTATTTACTTTTGGCTGCGCTGGGTCTCCATTACTGTGTGAGGGCTTTCTCTAGTTCCAGAGAGTGGGGGCTACTCTCTAGTTGCGATGTGAGGCCGTCTCATTGCAGTGGCTTCTCTTGATGCAGAGCACCGGCTCTAGAAAGTAGGCTCACTAGTTGCAGCACCAGGCTTAGTTGCCCATGGCATGTGGAATCTTCCCAGACCAGGGACAGAACCCGTGTCCCCTGCACTTGGCGGGCAGATTCTTAACTAGTGGACTGCCAGGGAAGTCCTGTTTTCCCATTTTTAAATCTCTGAGAGATAAGGGGCTTGCTCACGTTCACAAGTGATGAGTGCCTTCATGAGGACTCTAACGCAAACCTTCCTAATTCAGGCCCATCCTGCCTGCCAGCCGCCTCCTCTTCCTTGCAACTATGAATAGCAGGGTTATCCATGTGGGGAGGGCACACCTGCCTCCCCAGCCAGGCTGGAGGAGTGCTAAGCTGGGAATTCCCTGTGGCTCTCCCAAGGACCCTGCAGGACTGAGGAGTGGAGAGCTCCCAGACCATTTCTGCCAGAGTGGGTCTCACTCATCAACTCCAGGATGCTTCAGAAAGATAACCACTGTCCATGTACCATGACTTGACAAGGTTGGGAGGTCCCCAGAAGACCCATCACTCTGGTTTGCCTAGGCCTCTTCGGGCTTCCTGGGCTTCCCAGGTGGCACTGGTGTTAAAGAACCCTCCTGCCAATGCAGGAGACACACGAGACCCAGGTTCAATCCCTGGGTTGAAGAAGAGTCCCTGGAGGAGGAAATGGTGACCCACTCCAGCATTCTTGCCTGGAGAATCCCATGGTCAGAGGAGTCTGGCTACAGGGTCCATGGGTGTGCAAAGCGTCAGACATGACTGAGCAGCTGAGGGCACTGTGGGTTTTAGTATTGAAAGTTCAACACTTCCTCAGTGTGTATGCCCAGAAGTGGGATTGCTGGGTCATATGGCAGTTCTATTTCCAGTTTTTTAATAAATCTCCACACTGTTTTCCATAGCGACTGTACTAGTTTGCATTCCCACCAACAGTGTAAGAGGGTTCCCTTTTCTCCACACCCTCTCCAGGATTTATTGCTTGTAGACTTTTGGATAGCAGCCATCCTGACTGGCGTGTAATGGTACCTCATTGTGGTTTTGATTTGCATTTCTCTGATAATGAATGATGTTGAGCATCTTTTCATGTGTTTGTTAGCCATCTGTATGTCTTCTTTGGAGAAATGTCTGTTTAGTTCTTTGGCCCATTTTTTGATTGGGTCATTTATTTTTCTGGAATTGAGCTTCAAGAGTTGCTTGTATATTTTTGAGATTAATCCTTTGTCTGATTCTTCATTTGCTATTATTTTCTCCCAATCTGAGGGCTATATTTTCACCTTATTTATAGTTTCCTTTGTTGTGCAAAAGCTTTTAAGGAAACCAGATCTGAAAGAGACACATGCACCCCAATGTTCATCGCAGCACTGTTTATAATAGCCAGGACATGGAAGCAACCTAGATGCCCATCAGCAGATGAATGGATAAGGAAGCTGTGGTACATATACACCATGGAATATTACTCAGCCGTTAAAAAGAATTCATTTGAACCAGTTCTAATGAGATGGATGAAACTGGAGCCCATTATACAGAGTGAAGTAAGCCAGAAAGCTAAAGAACATTACAGCATACTAATACACATATATGGAATTTAGAAAGATGGTAACGACAACCCTGTATGCAAAACAGAAAAAGAGACACAGAAGTACAGAACAGACTTTTGAACTCTGTGGGAGAAGGTGAGGGTGGGATGTTTCAAAAGAACAGCATGTATATTATCTATGGTGAAACAGATCACCAGCCCAGGTGGGATGCATGAGACAAGTGCTCGGGCCTGGTGCACTGGGAAGACCCAGAGGAATCGGGTGGAGAGGGAGGTGGGAGGGGGGATCGGGATGGGGAATACGTGTAAATCTATGGCTGATCCATATCAATGTATGACAAAACCCATTGAAAAAATAAATAAATAAATAAAGGAAAAAAATAAAAAATAAAAAAAATAAATTAAAAAAAAAAAGAAAGAAAGTTCAACACTTGGGCCTACACGTAAAGTCGGCCACCCGCAGAAAGCTCTAAGCAGGTCTGTGCCCCTCCGAGGGTGTTTCTCATACACTGTCTTCTATGACTGTATTTCACATTCTCTCAACAAGCATTTATGGAGCCCCTGCTGAAGTCAAGAGCACTACAGTAGGCCTGGTACACAAAGATGAACATTTTGTATCTTTGCTTTGAGGGGCTTGCAGTCAATTGGGGAAGAGCGTATGCATTCAAATGAGCATGAGAACTGAAGTGTGATCGTAAAAACAAAAACAAAAGTAACTCTGAGTCTCATAATAGCCACAAGAAAAACGGATTTCAGGAAGGAGAGGGTGACCAGTAGAATAAAATGCTATGGAAAGGGCTAGAAGGATGAAGCTTAAGAAGAGTCCCCTGGACCTGGTGTCTAGAACCGATGAGAAAGTAACAATGAGGACAGAGAGGGCAGAAATCAGCAGGTAGCAAGGACAGCAGCCAGACCCATCCTCTGAAATTTGAGCAAGAAGACTTCTGCTTTTGACCATGAAAGAGTCACTGGAACCAGACTAGATAGTGAAGTCGCTCAATCGTGTCCAACTCTTTGCGACCCCATGGACTGTAGCCCACCAGCCTCCTCTGTGCATGGGATTTTCCAGGCAAGAGTACTGGAGCGGGTGGCCATTTCCTTCTCCAGGGGATCTTCCCGACACAGGGATCAAACCCAGGATTCCCGCGTTGCAGGCAGAAGCTTTACTGTCTGAGCCACCAGGGGATCCTGGTACCAGACTAGCCCTCCCACCATAAAAAAACTAGAAAACTGGGCAAAAACATAGGAATCAACTTCAGACATCGGACAATGGGCAACTGTCACCCCTAGGAGAAGGAAGCCCAGGGGAGCCCGAACTTTCTGCCTGGAGGCATTCACTGGATCCCAATTCTGGAGGGGAACCCAAGCAAAATGCTGAGTTGAGGAGACAGGCTCAGGGCTCAGGGAAGCAGTCTCCTGACCTCACTGCCTTAGCTCTACTTTTCCTCCAAAGCACAAATCACCATCTGACTTTATAAATTTGATTGCTTTCATTGTGATTATTTTCCATCTCCCTGTGATTCCCTCTTCAGAATGTCATCTTCATAAAGGCAGGGCAGAGCCATTATCTATTTTATTCACTGTTCCATCCCTCAAAGGGTGTGTGTAGTAGGTGCTCAGTAAGTATTTGTGAAAGATTGAAACAAAAAGGGAGGAGAAAATAATATCAGGAAATAGCTCTTTAGAGAAATGTGTAGATGAGGGACAAGGGGAGATAAAGTGGAACCACAACAGTGTCATAGTTTCAGGAAGGGCACTTTATAGAGAAAGGGGATTTACAGCATGAAAGTATCTGCGGGATCTTGGCTGCGTATGGTAGCGTGCTGTTGGACTGTAACCTCCGAAGACCCTTCTAAGGCCTGGTGGTTGAGGTGTTCAGTAGAGATGAAACTGAGGGAGAGCTGGGGGGTTAGAGGTTTCACTGGTGACTCAGATGGTAAAAAATCTGCCTGCAATGCAGGAGACCCAGGTTCAATCCCTGGGTTGGATTTATTTTGTTTTGTGTTTTTCTTGCTCCTCTCAACAGGCAAAATACAGCAATTATGGTAGTTACTCAGTGGTAACCACCACTCATGGTGCTGAAGAGGAGAACTTGGGAGTATATGTTGGCTTGATCAGGTCTTCAGTGGCCTTCTTCCTTGGAGCAGGCGGAGAGGTGAGTGGACCTCTCAATTCTGTGTGGCCTCTGACCGATAGACTTTCCAGAAACAAACATGGAATTCTTGCTCACCTGATTCCAAACCATAAACCTGGAAGAAGTAAAGTGTACTTGTGTGAGTGAGCTGTGGCTACCAGGGAGCCTAGGTGAATATCTGTCTCCTTTCTATACTGAATAAAATAAGACATAGTAAGATAAGACATCTGAATGGATAAAGAAGTTGTTTTATATATATATTATATATAATTATAATTATATACTATTATATATTATTATATATAATATATAATACTTGTTATATAATGATTATATATAATATACTTATATATTATATATAATGGAATATTACACAGCCATTAAAAAGAATGAAATGCCATTTGCATCTATGTGGATGGACCTAGAGATTATCATGCTAAGTGAAGTAAGTCAGACAGAGAAAGACAAATATCATATGATATCACTTTTACGTAGAATCTAAAAAAAATGATACAAACATATATATAAAATGAACATAGACTCATAGATAGAGAAAATAAACCTATGGTTAGCAAAGGGGAAACAGGAGGATAGACAAATTAGGAGTCTAGGATCAACACATACACACTAGTACATATAGAAAAGATAAACAAGAAGATTCTACTTTTAGCACAGGGAACTATATTCAATATCTTAGTATAACCTATAGTGGAAAAAAATATATATATAGGTATATATATATATAAAACTAAATCACTTTGCTGTACTGAAACATTGTAAATCAACTATATTTCAATTTCAAAAAATAAATAAAATAAGACATCTACCAAGCTCTCTTGCCTAACACTTAAGGTTAAGTAGAAAATTATCTGGCATTGACCCGACTTCTCGGAAGCACAGAAATGACTTACTTAAGATAATCTGGTCAGAAACAACTATAGAAAAACCAACTACTCCTTCTGTACAGCAGCTTTCCTGGGTGAAAGATTCCTTCCCTTCCCTGAAGAAAGGTAATTCACTCCCCACCCACACCCACACCCATGTCTCAAGGCTGAAGTTGCATTAAAACTAAATTAACGTCTTGTGTCTTTTTTAATGTTTCAATAAAATGAAACTCTCCCCTCTTCATTCCTGAGATCATAGGAATTGCTAACATAACAGGGCGCTGGAATTGTGAGGATAGGAATCTATTTTTCCTCCGCAGTTGCTAATGATCACTTCTTGTTGTCCCTCGGGGGTTTAATATTATTCATATTTCCCTGCAACCTCTTAGTTCAAGTCTCAGCCTTTGATGTGAAACAACTCATGACTCTTTCTGGAGCCAAGCATAATGGACTTCTGTTTCTTGGCCACTCAGCACCCATACACCCTACTTCCTGTAACTGTGGTCTGGGGACCCCCCAGCACACTCATTTCTGCTCCCCAGGGCTCTGGGGCGCTCCCACTGCCTTTCCGCGCACCAAGGATCACTCCATGAGGTGACCCAGTCCTAAGAGCCCCAGCACACTCCTCCAAGGTGCTGTGGTTGGCCAAAGGTAGTAAATGGGCAAATCACCAGCAGTGAAATACAATGAGACCTCACGCTAACTTCTGAGAAAGGGACTCACTTGCCTTGGGTGCTGGCTCTGAGAGGACAGAAAGACTGGAGCAGCGCCTCTGTGTTGCTGCAGCGTGGAGCCTGAGCTGAGAACACTGCACCTGGGCGAGGAGCGGCACAGGCCAGCGAGTCGGCAGAGCTCAAAATCTGGGAAGCCCGACGGAAACCTACCCCTGGACTTTTCAAAGAGCTGTGAAGTCTCCTCTTTGCTCAAGAGAGAATTTTGCAACCAAGAGTCATACGTGCTACCTGGAGATCACTCCAGAGACCTGTGATATTTACAGGTCTAGACAGCTGTGATATTTACAAGCTCTCTTTTTTGCACACTAAATATTCTCGCTTCGGCCAACATATGTCCCCGTTTTGTTGAAGCCATCCTCATTCATTCTGTGCAATCTGGTGTTGGAGTATAAGTTCTTTAAACTTTTACAGAATCCTCTGTATCTTTCTCTCTTTCCAGTTCATTCACTTTTGATTCAGCAGCAATTTACTGAGTTCTCAGTAGGTGTTCTTAGAAGTCGTGAGGTGCACAGCAAAGGAAGCGAGAAATGAAGTGAAAAAGCAACCAACAGAGTGGGAGCAAATATTTTCCGACTGTCTGGCAAGGGATTCATGTCCAAAATATATAAAGAATTCCTACAGCTCATGAGCAAAAACATAAATAAGTAAGTAACCCAGATAAAAAATAAGCTAAAGACTTTAAATGGACATTTCTCTGTGAAGACATAAGTGGCCAAGGGGTATATGTAAACATTATCAATGTTACTAATTATCAGAAATCAAAGCCACTGTGAGGCATCACCTCATACCTCTCAGGATGGCTATTATTTAAATATATATATATATATATATATATAAGTATATATATATAAAACAAGTGTTGGCAAGGATGCAGAGAAATTGGAACCTTTGCATGTTGGAAGTAAGGTTGTAAAACAGTGCTGCCAGTATGCCAAATAGTATGGCATTTCCAGAAAAAATTAAAACAGAACCACGTACAACCCCAAAATCTCATTTCTGAGTATATACTCCCAAAGAATTGAAAGCAGAATTTCAAAGACCTGTTTGCACGCCTTCATATTCACTGAAGCATGATTCACTATAGCCAAGATGTGGGAGCAAATCATATGTCCATCAGCAGATAAATGAATAAAGAAAATGTGGTCTATACATACAATGGAATATTATTCGGTCTTAAAAAAGAAGGAGATTCTGCAATATGCAACAACGCAGATGGATCTTGAGGTTACTATGCTGAGTGAAATAAGCCAGTCACAGAAAGACACATATTAAGTGATCCTTTTTATATGTAGTATCTAAAACAGGCAAATGCACAGATGATGGAATGATGGTTGCTAGAATCTGGGAATAGGAGGAGGGGAGAAATGGGGCGGTAATAATACTCAGCACAAAGTTTCAGTTAAGAAAGATGAATAAGATCTAGAGACCTGCTATACCACATTGTACCTATAGTTAACAATACTGCATTTTAAAAAAAATTTATTGGGATATAGTTGATGGACAATATTGTATTATAGACTTAAAAAAATAATTAAGAGGGTACACCTCATGTTAAGTATTCTTACCACAATAAAATGCAATTAAAGCCACTCCAGTATTCTTATGAGGATTCCATGGACAGAGGAGGAACCTGGTGGGCTACAGTCCATGGGGTCACAAAGAGTCAGACACGACTGATCGACTAACACTCACTTTCGAAAAAGAAGAAGAGGGAGAGGAAGAGGAAGAAGAGAAGGAGGAGGAGGAAAGGGAGAAGGAGAAGAAGGTGGTAAGAGGGGAGGGGGAAGGAAGAGGAGGAGGGGAAGGCATGAGGGATGAAAATCCCAGCTTCATCAACCATGAGTCATTACAGAACCAGGAGATGTGCCTCGAGGTAGGGGAATGTACAAGGTGATGGAGAGCCCAGAGCTCAGGGCCTGGGAGGAAGACCTGAGGGCTCCCAGCATGTCTCCTGCTTTTCCAAGATCTTCCATAAGGTTGGATATTTGATCAAGAAAGTCTTTTCCTTCTTCTTTAATGCCCACTTTCAATCTTCTTTCTATGTGGGACAATTAAGGGTTTAGAATCAAGAAAGCACAAATTCATTCAACATGCACAAATATTTATGAGCTTCAACTGTGAGTCTTGGCACAATAGGCCCTGGAGACAGAATACCTAGTCTTACACAACGTACATTCTAGTGAGAGAGACAGACTACAAACTAGTAAAACATAAATATCTAAAATGATGTCAGATGCTTACAAGAAAAGTAGAGTAGGATTGAGGGATGTAAGTGATTGTCGGGAGCTGAGGTATGGGGCCTGTTTTAGATAAGGTGATGGGAGAAAGCCTCTCTGAAAAAAGGGCCATTTCTGCAGGAACATGAAGTGTTTTTGGGTTGTGTGATTATCTGGGGGAAGAGCACTTCTAGCAGAGGGAACAGCAAATGCGAAGACCTCAGGGCTGACTTCTCCACCAGGCCCAGTAGACACAGGGCCACAATTCCTTTAGGAGCCGATGAAAATGTTTTAGTTCCTTTTAAAATTGGAAAGGAAACATAAAATTTCAGATCAAAGGGACTAGTTTAATATGCGACATTAATCCATTCATCCTTATACCCATGCAGTCATAAAATTTAATTTGAAATTTTTAATGGAAGAACCTGTTATGATGCAGGCTTGGGCCCTACGATGCAGGAAAGAATGGATCTTGCTGAAGGAAAAGCAAGACTTTGTGACCAGGCACGTCTGAGCAGAGGAAGGAGGACCAGAAGTGAATTCAGAGAAGTTGGTTAAGTGAACTGGCAGGTAGAGTTTGGAGTCCTGGCTTGAAGCTGAGACTTGAGAAATGAATTGCTAATAAGGAAAGAAGAGGCAAAGTGAAAATCCCAGGGCTCTGGATTTTTTGACACTTTGTTGAAGTCTGCAATTGCAACATTGGCAGATTGGGATCTGAAGAATGTCCACGCCATGTGTAAAACAGACAGCTAGCAGGAACCTACTGTGTCACACAAGGAGCTCAGTTCCAGGCTCTGTGGTGACCTAGATGGATGGGATGGGGGATGGCAGGAAGACCAAGAGGTGGAGGATATTTGTTTTGCTTAGTTGTGGAAATAACACAGCTATACCAACCGCCCCTCCCAATACCACCAAAAGAAGTAATTGGTTTCCATTGCTGAAAAGCTGAAAACACAATAGGAGCAATCCTATTTTTCAGCAATGGAAACCAATTACTTCTTTTGGTGGGTGGGTAGGTATAGCTCCTTTTGGTGGGGATGGGGCAGGGCGGGGGGTAGGTATAGCTGTGTTATTTCCACAACTAAGCAAAACAAATATCCCCTCCCTCTTGGTCTTCCCTCCCATCCCCCTATCCCATCCATCTAGGTCACCACAGAGCCCCGAAATGAGCTCCCTGTGTGACAGTAGATTCCTGCTAGCTAACTGTTTTACACATGGCCGTGCACATTTTTCAGATCCCAATCTCCCTGTTTGTCCCTGCTTCTCTAGTGGATGTTCACATATCCGTTCCCTACCTCTGGGTCTCTATTCCTGCCCTGTGAATAGATTCATCTATACCATTTCAGAGGGCTTCCCTGGTGGCTCAGTGGTAAAGAATCCATCTGCGATGCAGAAGACGCAGGAGATGTGAGTTTGATCGCGGGCAGGGGTTGGTAAGATCCCCTGGAAGAGGCCATGGCAACCCACTCCAGCGTTCTTGCCGGGAGAACCCCATGGACAGAGGAGCCTGGCGGGCTACAGTCCACAGGGTCGCAAAGAGTCAGACAAGACTGAACACGCAGGCATGCATACCATTTTGGAAACGAAGACTTCCTGTGGGCTTCCAACTCCACCCAAATTTTGAGACTCAGCTGCTACGTCTAAGCTTGGTATTTCCCTTCTGACCTTCCACCTGCTTCACTGTGGAGCAGAATAACTTAGAACAAAGTTGAAGTACTTTGCAATATCCAAATGCCATAAAAACGTGTCTTCTTGTCATCGTAGTGAGTAAGAAGAAGTAATAATGTCTCTACCCGGGGATGGACTTTGGCTGAGAGACAAATGACATTTCTTGCTGGCTCGTCTGCCTTGCGTCCAGGCCCAGCACATTCAGGAATCCCTCAGCCACAACCAATATTTCAAGAAGGATTTGTCACACCGTGTTGTGAACCCATAAAGTTTATGACACGGCTTGTAGCTGCTCATTTACTAATACCGGTGATATTTAAAGCTCTTCAGAGCGAAGGCCTGGGCCACTTGCTGCCTCGCCCCTGTGCTGTCCTACATCCTGTTGAGACAATTGAGGTCACCTCCCTCCTCTTCTGTGCACACTCACATTGAACATGACCTAGTGGAACCGGAGCCCGAGCCGGCCAGCTGGGAGCTCCCAGCATCCCCCAGACCTTTCAAGGTCCTCTGCATAGCTGGCTGTGTGAGCAAGGAAGCTTTTTCTTCCGCCTTTCTTCTTAGAAGGAAATTAGTTGGGATGCCTTAAAGTCCGGCAGGTCAAAAGGGCTCACGGATTTTTGTCAGAGCGTCTTTAGAAAGTCACTTTTTATTACATTCTCCTAGATGGGCAAGTAGCAAATTAGAAATAAGATTTAAAAGTCACTATATTCTAGGGTTAGAGAAGGTTTTACAGCAAGGGGGACAATTGATTTTATTGATACCAAAGGGGAGGAGGAGCCCGGTTGGAAATTTTAACTTTTAAACTTACTAGACGGCTGGGAAAGTGCTGGGAAAGTGGGTGGCAAAGTGTAGAGGAAAAAAAAGTTTTGTTTTAGCATCTTTCAGGCTTCTCTTTGAGCCTCATCGGGGCGCTGATGGACACAGCTTCTAGACAGTTAAGTCCACAGATGACCCGGAAAGCCCTCTTTGGGGACTTTTTCAACTGTAGGTTAATCCGCAGTGGAAATTCAAATCCATTCAAGCCACAGTTCCAGAATCCAGAAAGAAATTAAAGCATTGTTTATAGATGGGCTTTGAAACTGCTTGATCAGGGAATAACAGTTCTGGATGTCTCCTTTTTTCTGCTTTTTTCCTTTGAGGTTAGCTAGCATTTGCAAATAAGTGAACCAACCTCAGAGGCCCCAAAGAAAATGAGATAAGACCTAAGACAGTTGAGTCAGAGGCGGCCTCCCAGGCTTTACTTTTAGGGTAGGGGTGGTCATCCTCCTGCCCCACCTTTTGCACACACACTAGGTTCTGGCCTGGGTGCAGGGGCCCAGAGAGACTGGACGGACTCTGGAGGAAAATTGCAAAGATGTAAAAAGGGAATTTGTGAGGTACCAGGACTGCTTTCTGCCAATATTTGAGGAATGGTCATGTGAAAGGGCAGACCTGCACAGTGTAGCTTCAGAGGGCAGAGGAAAGAGCAGAGAGTGGAAATGCTAGATTTCTTTTTTACATTTTTTTTATTGTAGTAATATATATATAACATAAAATCAATCATCTCAACCAATCTTAGGTGTACAGTTCAGTGGCATTAAATAGTATATTCACGTTGTTGTGCAACCATCACCACGATATGTCTCCAGAATTTTTAAATCCTCCCAAACTGAGAGGCTGTACTCATTAAAAAGAACATTAACTCCTGGGTTTCCCTGGCGGCTCAGTGGTAAAGAATCAGCCTGCCAGTGCAGAAGGTCCCTGGTCTGGGAAGATCTCACATGCCAGGAAGCAACTAAGCCCATATGCCATAACTATTGAGCCTGTGCTCTGGAGCCCGGGAGCCGTAATTACTGAGCCCATGAGCCACGACTACTGAAGCCCCTGAACCCTGGAGCCTGTGCTCTGCAACAAGAGAAGAAACCGCAGTGAGAAGCCAGCATATCACAACTAGAGAGTAGCTGCCAATTGCCACAACTAGAGAAAAGCCAGCAGCAATGAAGACCCAGCACAACCAAAATAAATTTAAAAATAGAATTAAAAAAAAAATACCTCCCCATTCTGTCCTTCCCACAATCCCTGGCATTCACTGTTCTATTTTCTGTATCTATGAATCTGATTACTCTAGGTAGCTCATAAGAGTAGAAGTACATGGCCTTTACCCCTTTGTGTCAGGCTTATTTCACTTAGCATAAAGTCTTTAAGCTTCCTCCGTGTTGTAGCATTCTCAGAGTTTCCTTTCTTTTTGAGGCTGAACAATATGCCGTGGTATGTCTACACCACCGTTTAATCATCAATGGAAATTGGGATTATTTCCACTTTTTGGCCACTGTGAATCATGCTGCTATGAACTTAGGTGTACAAATATCTACTTTGAGTCCCTATATTCAATTGTTCCAAGTTTATACTTGGGAGTGGATTGCTGGATTGTTGCTATAGTTTAGTTACTGTCATCTCCAACTCTTTTGTGACCCCATGGACTGTAGCCTCCCAGGCTCCTCTGTCCATGGGATTTCCCAGGCAAGAATATTGGAGTGGGTTGCCATTTCCTTCTTCAGAAGATCTTCCCAACCCAAGGATCAAACTGATGTCTTCTGCATTGGCAGAAGACATTCTATACCACCGAACCACCAGGGAAGCCTGTGGGATTGCCGGACCAAATGCTAAATCTATATTTAATTATTTGAGACTGCCATATTGCTTTCCACACCAGCCATGAATTAGAGTTCTAATTTCTCTGCTTCCTCACCATTACTTATTGTTTGCTTGATAATAACCATCCTAATGAGTGTGAGGGAAGTGTTAGATTTTGACTGACTCTACAAAAGAACCATCTCACAGTAAGTTCTGTCCAATGAGATGTGTGATGCCGTGCTAAGGTGCTCAGTCCTGCCTGACTCTTTGCAACCCCATGGACAGTAGCCCACTACACTCCTCTGTCCACGGGATTCTTCAGGCAAGAATACTGGAGTGGGTTGCCATGCTCTCCTCCAGGGGACCTTCCCAACCGAGGGATTGAAACTGCATCTCTTACATCTCCTGCTATGGCAGGCAGGTTCTTTACCACTACCTGGGAAGTCCAATGAAACAGTCAGCCTTATTACTTGGGATGACCAAATCAGAAGTTAGACTAGAAAGTTAGACTAGATAAGTATTAACTGACTCCTCATGTGAAGAGTCTATGAATCTATAATACACCATGGTATTTGAGGGCCTTATTTATTTTTGGTCTGATGTATATAAGTTAAATATGATGTTTGAGTTACAATGAATAATTGGGAGCTATGCATATATAAAGGGGAGACTGAAAACTGGTGGTCCACAGATTTGACCTATGATACAATTTGCTTCTAACAGAAGCAGAAGATATTAAGAAGAGGTGGTAAGAATATACAGAAGAATTATACAAAAAAGATCTTCATGACCCAGATAACCACAATGGTGTGATCACTCACCTAGAGTCAGATATCCTGGAATGTGAAGTCAAGTGGTCCTTCGGAAAGAAGCATCACTATAGACAAAGCTAGTGGAGGCAATGGAATTCCAGTTGAGCTATTTCAAATCCTAAAAGATGATGCTGTGAAAGTGCTGCACTCAATAGGCCAGCAAATTTGGAAAACTCAGCAGTGGCCACAGGACTAGAAAATCTGTGGACTAAAAAATTAGTCACAGGACTAAAAAATTCTTCTAACCCCAAAGAAAGGCAATGCCAAAGAATGCTCAAACTACCACACAATTGCACTCATCTCACACACTAGCAAAGTAATGCTCGAAATTCTCCAAGCCAGACTTCAACAGTATGTGAACCATGAACTTCCAGATGTTCAAGCTGGATTTAGAAAAGGCAGAGGAACCGGAAATCAAATTGCCAACATCTGTTGAATCATTGAAAAAGCAAGAGAGTTCCAGAAAAACATCTACTTCTGCTTTATTGACTTTTGACTGTGTAGATCACAACAAACTGTGGAAAATTCTGAAAGAGATGGGAATACCAGACCATCTGACCTGCTTCCTGAGAAATCTGTATGCAGGTCAAGAAGCAATAGTTAGAACTGGACATGGAACAACAGACTGGTTCCAAATTGGGAAAGGTGTGCATCAAGGCTCTATACTGTCAGCCTGCTTATTTAACTTGTATGCAGAGCACATCATGAGAAATGCTGGGCTGGATGAAGCACAAGCTGGAATCAAGATTGCTGGGAGAAATATCAACAACCTCAGATATGCTGATACACCATCCTTATGGCAGAAAACAAAGAAGAACTAAAGAACCTCTTGATGAAAGTGAAAGAGGAGAGGGAAAAGTTGGCTTAAAGCTCAACATTCAGAAAACTAAGATCATGGCATCTGGTCCCATCACTTCATGGCAAATAGATGGGGAAACAGTGGAAACAGTGAGAGGCTTTATTTTTTTGGGCTCCAAAATCACTTCAGATGGTGACTGCAGCCATGAAATTAAAAGATGCTTGCTCCTTGGAAGAAAAGCTATGACCAACCTAGACAGCTTATTAAAAAGCAGAGACATTACTTTGCCAACAAAGGTCCGTCTAGTCAAAGCTATGGTTTTTCCAGTAGTCATGTATGGCTGTGAGAGTTGGACTATAAAGAAAGCTGAGCACCGAAGAATTGATGCTTTTGAACTGTGGTGTTGGAGAAGACTCTTGAGAGTCCCTTGGACTGCATGGAGATCCAACCAGTCCATCCTAAAGGAGATCAGTCCTGAATATTCATTGGAAGAACTGATGCTGAAGCTGAAACTCCCAATACTTTGGCCACCTCATGTGAAGAGCTGATTCATTGGAAAAGACCCTGATGCTGGGAAAGATTGAAGACAGGAGGAGAAGGAGATGACAGAGGATGAGATGGCTGGATGGCATCACCGATTCAGTGGACATGAGTTTGAGCAAACTCCAGGAGTTGGTGATGGACAGGGAGGCCTGGTATGCTGAAGTCCATGGGGTCGCAAATAGTCGGACACGACTGAGCGACTGAACTGAACTGAACTGATAATTTGTTTGGTATATATGTCTCACTGCTTGGAGATTTTGCAACAAAATTTAGATTTCCTGCTTCTCTTAAAAGATGGGAAGGCATGTGACAAAGGGTCCACAGTTCTTGGAGCTGAGAAACCAGAGGTGGCCTCACTGACCTGTTCAACAGTGTGCAACCCACCCACCACCCTCCAACCCTAGCTGTCCATTTAGATAAGTTACTCAGTTATAAATGAATTGTGAATTTAGGTGATTAATGTACCTAAATAATTTTCAGTAAGATACAAACTCTTTGACCAAAGCATCTGAAATAGATTTTATCATGTTTATCATTTTTCCCAAATTTCATACATTTAGTTATTTTGTTTTGTTAATTTTTAAACAAAAATAACTGGATTAAATCCTTATGTGTTTTCCTTAGATGCTTTTTAGTAAAAAGACAGTGACTTGTCATTATATTTGCTTCATGACAGTAGCAACCATGTTTCCTTTTTCATACTGTATTCCCAAAGCTTAGTTGGCCTGGGATGTTTATTGGGGATTGCCCTGCATTCTCTGCTATTAATTATTGAGTATGTTTCACGTCAAGATAAATGTGTTGTCTGATATAGTAACTAACAGGGTGACATAGGTACTTGAAATAGGGTATAACTAAAAGCATTCATTCATTGAAAGTGCATGGAGACAACTGTATTTGTCTCTTGACCTTAGTCCTTTCAAGGATAAGATTCCAACCTAAGACTTGGTTAAACATTATCAAAATTTGTATATATGGGCTTTGTTTTGTTTGGGTTTGGTATGGTTTTCTGGTGTAACATTCCTTCTCTGAATTCAGAGAAAGTCCGGGTTTATAAGATAAATTTTGTTTTTTATATTATTATTATATTTTTAGATTTTGCTTGCCTATCTGTTTTAGACAAAGAGAAGTATTAAAAGGGAAAGAGCTGTCCTCACTGAGAACTATACTTTTTCCATAGGACTGTAACACAGACTTGCAAGCAATCCAACGTGGGTTATGATTTATGTCAGGTGAATGCCAAATAATACTGGGTCATTTATTTTGTTTCGGGCACAACAATGGGGGTTGAAGAGGGAGAATAGGTTGGTTTAAAACAAATCAAATCATGAAAACCTCAATAAATGTTTTATAAGTGAAATTTATAACTGAATGAATGCCACAATGCCTAAAATTCCTGCTATTAAAGTTGCTGCTCTGGGATAAAGCATGGGGAGTCTAGAAAGCAGAGGTAATATATTCAAACTTTTCCTCTAGTAGCCAAAGAAAATGAAAACTCATCCTCTGGGAATGTAGGGATAGAGCCTGAAGAGGGTTCCGGGAAAAATTTCTTTGAGACCTTGCATTAAAAATTTTTTTATTGAAGTGTAGTTGATTTACAATGTTGTGTGTAGGTATTTGGGCTTCCCTGGTGGCTTAGACAGGAAAGAATCTGTCTGCAATCCGGGAGACCCAGGTTCGATCCCTGGGTCGGGAAGATCCCCTGGAGTGGGGAATGGCTACCACTCCAGTGTTCTTTCATTTTTGGCTGCACCCTGCAGCATGCAGGATGCTAATGCCCCAACCAGGGATCGAACCCACACCCCCTGCGCTGGAAGCCAGAGTCTTAACCACTGGACTGCCAGGGAAGTCCCAAGACCTTGAATTGTAACTTAAAATGCATTTAGAGTTTGGCCCTCATGACAGAGTCTGTGCCACAAGGAACAATTACTGGGCTCACGGCTTCACACACTGGATTCCTTTAAGCCGGTGTCCTAGGGAAAAGACAAGGCTGTCATTACCCATTTTCTAGGAGAAAACCCAAGGTACCTAAAGCATGTTTTAAGTTATTTGAACATTAGATTATGTAACTCTCTGCCAACAAATATTTGGGTGAAAGGAGCATTCCAGAAAGATGGCCATGTTTATTCTGTGACATCTTGTACTTTTGGGCTCCTCTATGTGTATCCCTATTGGAAGAAACAAAAGTATAAGCTATTTGCACTGTTGAAGACGCTGGCATAGAGCAGCTAATACACTTAACTGCCTACAATTTTTAAATTAAAAAAACTTTAATTATGGCAATATATTTCAATAATGCCCAAAGTAAAAAAGAAAAAAAATGAATAGCCCTCTTTATTCCACTGGCTATAATTTTGGGGGAAATAAAAGCATGATGCTACCTTGGGAGATGGGGAACAAGGGAGCAGTTATATTCTGGATGAAGAAAGACTGTGAGCTCCTCCTGTCAGCAAGGGGTAGGTCTGGGGACATCCCTAGCCATCCAGTGGTTCAGACTCCACGCTTCCACTGCAGGGAGCACGGGTTCAGTCCCTGATCAGGGAACCAAGATCCTGCAAACCTCAAAACATGGCCAAAAGGAAAAAAGGAGAGGGTAGTTTTGGTGAGCAGCACAGTGGGTGTTCCGGGGCTAAAAGGAGTGCTGAGAGGGTAAAAAGTCACCAAATATGTGGGAGTGGGGGTAGGAGAAAGGACAGAGGAAATGTAAGGAATGGGTCCTAGAGACAAATATGGCCCACTTGGCAGTTTTGTTTAGGTCACTCAGAATTTATTCAGAGCTCAGAACTGATATGGTCCTAGATTGCAGAGGGTCAAGACTTCCTTTGGGAAAATGATTCTGTTTGCTTTTTTTTCATTTACTGTATCAGTCAACTGAGGCTGCCATAACAACATACCATATACTGGGTGGCTCAAACAAAAGATGTCTACTTTCTCACAGTCCGGGAGACTGGGAGGTCTGAGATGAGGATGCCAGCATGCATGCCCAGGTTCTGGTGAGGACTCTCTTCCTGGCTTGCAGTTGGTTGTCAGGCTGCTGTGTCCTCACATGGCCTTTCCTGAGAAGGAGGAAGAGAGAGACAAAGAGGCAGAGAAAATGAGAGCTCTTTGGTGTGTCTTTCTCAAAGGGCACTAATCCTGTCCTGAGTAACCCAGCCTCATGACTTTATGTAAATCTAATTACCTCCCAAAGGCACCAACTCTAAATATCATCACATTGAGGGCTTCAACATAGAAATTTGGCGGGAGGCAAAATTCAGTTCATAGCTTCTAGTAATTACGTGCCTAATATCAGGCAATTGAGCTCACAAGTGCTCAGTTGCATCTGACTCTCTACAACCCCACGGACTGTAGCCCACTAGGCTGCTTTGTCCATGGGATCTTTCCAGGCAAGAATACTGGAGTGGGTTACCATTTCCTTCTCCAGGGGATCTTCCCAACCCAGGGATTGACCCTGGGTCTCTTGTGTCTACTGCATTGGCATGCATATTCCTTACCACTAGTGCCATCCGGGAAGCCAATATTGGGCCAGGGTCTATTGTTACCTCTCATGTAGCCTTGTTCCCTGTTCTCAGAGTTCTTGGCTGACCTGGAAAATTTCCATACTTTAAAAACCACAAAAAAAGGTGGTGGGGGGGTTAGTTTCATGGGAAATAGCAAAGAAGGGTTAACTAAAATAAGCCCTGGAGTTCTGTAAATTCTCAGGGTCACGGATAATATCTATTTGCTCACCATGGCATTCCTAATAGTTTGTGTGGTGTTTGGCTCAGAGTAATGCTTATTAAGGGCTTCCCTAGTGGCTCAGATGGTAAACAATCTGCCTGCAATTCAGGAGACCTGGGTTCAACCCCTGGGTTGGGAAGATCTGCTAGGAGCAGGCATGGCAACCCACTCCAGTATTCTTGCCTGGAGAATCACCATGAACAGAGGAGCCTACAGTCCATGGGGTTGTAAAGAGTTGGGCACAATTGAGTGACTAAAGACAATGCTTATTAAATATTTGGGGAATGAATGAAAGGAGCTTGGATCAGTCCAGATTTGGGCAGTGAATGAAATTCACCTCAGATAATTCAAATGATGAGTCTTTAACCAAGGGACTGCTTATCAGAATGTGGGTGAGTTTAGGTTATGGGAATATATGAGGGCTGATGAGGCATCCAAAGGCTGGCAATGATGGAGAGCCATTACCACATCTAAGGCTGAAAAAACAAGGGGAGGAAATAATCTATCCCAAGTTCAGTGATGTCTGAGCTGCACTGTATTCAGGAAGAGATAGAGCTACACTCAGAGACAAGGCATCAAAGCAGGGAGGAAGAAAAAAGAAATATGCCTAACCCTCTGCCCTCCTACCATTTTCCCTCCCACAAGTATACCTCCTATTGGCTGAGCCAACTGTACATCAAGCCAGACAGAGAGGTTGGGTGATATAGTCACTAAAGGTCAGTTCCTAGGGCTTGGAATCTGGCAGGGAGGGAGGAGAATGGAGGAGGCGAAGATGGACAAGCCAGTACAATGTGATCTCAACAGTGAGGTCCATGTCCATCTCTGCTGGTAACCATTCTGGTTGCTTGCAGAGATGACTTTCTTCTTTGTAACAGTGGATGTCTACATGGGAGCTCATACTTGTCTTTCAGGAAACTGGAAACAACATTTCCTGGAGAGAGTACCAGGGCATCTAGGCTTATCCCTTCTCCCTAGACAAAAAGTTAGAGCCTCTTATATAGAATGGATGGACGACAAGGTCCTACTGTATAGCATATTCAATAGCCTGTAATAAGCTATAACAGAGAAGAATGTGAAAAAAATGTACATATTATGTATAACAGAGTCACTTTGCTGCACAGTAGAAATTAACAGAACATTGTAAATCAACTATTCTTCAGTTTTAGAAGAAGCTGGAATCTCTTGGCCTCTAGGGCATGACACCTGGCCCATCTGTTCCTAGGGTTTCTGCCTGATTGATGGCGAGAGATCACTGGTCATCAAATTATAATGTCTATAGCCGCAAGTGAAAGTGGCCTTGAGTAGCGCCTTAAAAGGGTGTGCCTCAGTTTCCCCAGCCATTAAGTGAAAAAAAAAAGAAACGGTTCAAAGAGTCGATGTGAAGATGAATTAGACAGCCCTTGTCGGTAGAGTGTGCCCTCCCCCATCCCTGCTTTGCCATATGTCACTGTGTTGATCTCAGACAGAAATACTGCTGGACAAAACATTTATATTATGCCAAGGCACAACAAAGCTTCTCATAGACACCCTACAAAGAAGCAAAGTCTCTGAGAAGTTGGAATATGTTAAAGATAAAAAAAAGAAAGAAAGAAAAATGCCTGAAGCAACCTAACCTTTCTCTAAAACAACAAATAACCTGGCGCAAAAGGAGCTCGCACCTCCTGGGGTGCAAATTTCTAGAGGCATGACCTTTGGAAATTCAGTAATTCCTGCGATGCCTGGAGTCTGTTTTTCAGGACATCTTCAGCGGGAGCTGTATGGCGGCCAGTCCCCCGGGTCCCTGGTTTCCCACAGTAAAATGTCCGGTGCAGCTCCTCTGTCAGAGTGTAACTCCACACGAACTTGTTAATCCGTTCACCAGAGTCTGTTTACTAAGAGGACACTTGCTGAACCAGTCGGGCTTCAGATGCCAAAACAAGTGTGTGTATTGTGGTTTAGCCATGCTGTTCCTCCCTGTTGTTTTGAGCAATTAGGAGGTATCATTTTTTTTTTGATCCTGAACATTTCACAATGTTCCACTTTCCCCGTGTCCCTTGAATGGGACTCATGAATGCAACGTGGAGGGAGAATGAGGTTTCCAAAGCTGCTGCCATAAGAGGGCCCATTCTTCCAACGTGAAAATGACCCTTTGACCTGCTGTCAGGGAGCTGGGCTGGTGACTCATGGTTTCTGCCTTAAGGGTAATACATTTGCACTGGTACACTGACATCCTTCCAAAGTACCTATGACCCTCACTGAAAGACTTCTGTAAGACAATTAGCCAAGGCCAAGTGTACCATGGGGTAACACGGGATCTGAAGTTGGGCTTCATAAACACTCTCTTCATGATGGTATGAACATTTTATTTTGAAATGTTTATAACATTTCTGCTCAGAATGGTAACTTCCTCTCCTCTGCTTTTATTTTGAAGATTTCCATTTTTTATCAACAGCATCTGTATTCTCTAGGTAGAGTTTATCGCTACGATTTGTGAATTTTTCTTTGCAATTTTAAAAGTTTCTTGTAGTCCCCACAGCTGTCCTTTATTCATATTTAAAAGAACCTTCCAGAAGCTAGCAAAATAATAAATCTAGGCTGAGTTTTCCAGGTACAATATTTAAAGGCACTCAGTTTCCTCATTTTGTGTGTTGCTATATTAAATGCTTGTAAGTTCTTGCAGGTTTACTTAAATCCATTAGGCTGGACAAAGAAGCCATCACATTATCCTATGTTTGAGCTCTACTTTTCTGGAATAGCAGACAGCTGCTAATGAGAATTCAGCTAGATGCATCACCCCCCACTATTTCAGTCCCTCTAAGTTCTTTGTCTGTGAAATACCAGGGATAAACCAAGTGGTCCGCAAGTACCTTCTGGCCACAAAGTTCTGTGATTCTAATTCAAAGCTCTATTTACCTCTTTATTAAAAATAATAAAGTATGAGGTTAAGTGATGGAAGTGAGAGAGCATGTAATAGCTGATTCCCATGGCATTATCATTTGCTGTTTTGTATGAAATGACTTGTAATCCAATAAAAAAGAAATAGCCAATCCTTCAATAACCAAGAAGACACCGCTGAAGCTCAAGGTAAACTGGTCTTTCTGTCAGTGAGATATCTGACTACATAAAATTTGGCAAAATCACAAAAGGATAGAGGCAGATGGGTGTGACTACTGACTACAAAGATAGCAATCATGGAGGAAAGAATATAGGGAAACCCACAGAAAACTTTCTGATTGGTTTCTGCTCCCATTTTATTTGCTGATCACCAACAATCATGAACGGGAAAGTGTTATCATTCTGTTCTGTGCTATTCTTGTAGCAGTAGGCCCTATGATGCTATAGTCTAAGCAGGGCGTTCCTTGACCTGAGAGTTGGGTAAACAACCTTACCGAGAGGCCCTGGGTGGGCGCCCCATGGTGGGAGAAGAAGGTGGCGAGAAGAACCGACTCAAGGAAGACAGACATTGTAGAGACACTGAATCAGAGATGACTGTAGCCAGAGAGGGGCTCTGAGAGAAGCCACAAGGCAAGTCTTGCAAGGAGACAGCAGTATGATTTGAGGCAGGTCAGAGGGTGACTGGGTCACGCAGCAAAGAAGTACATTAAGTGACCAGACAAATCAGCTGGAAAAATGCATGAAAATGGTGGTGGGGGGCAGTTGCTTAGGGGAGTTTTTTAATCCACTGCAGATTAAAAAAAAATGAGGCTCAGGGAAGCTAAACTGATAGATACGTTATGAATCCTAGCAATGAGACTTGGGAGACAGGGGCTTAAGATTCAGCTGGGGTTCAAGTTTGGAATAAATAAGGAAAGACTGAGTGACTTAGTCACTATAGGAAGGTAAGAGAAATAAAGATCACAGAGGGCAGAGATCAGGAACTTACTAAATCTAAATATGACTTGCACTCCGAGACGGTGTTGAGTTGGAGAACTATGGGGAAGAAGTTTAAGGGAAAGACCTCAAGCATAAGAATTTGGATGGAAGACCTCCAAAATGCCCAGAAATGTTACCTTTGCCAGGTTCTCTGTCAGATCATGTGCCTGTCCGTCCACAACCTTTGAAAACACGGTGAATCCAAATTGTGACAAAACTTGCTGATCCCAGCGAGGCCCTGGCCTCTTCAGAACATATGCACACATGATAACAAAGGCCTCCCCTTTCTGTGTGTGATGGCTGGTCATTGTCACCAGATACTGATTTATAACATGTGAGGTTCAGGCCAGGAGAGACGCCAGACCCATATCTCTGCCTTGGGACAGCCACTCATTATTTAAAATGTCAGATTTGGAGCACTTTGGGGGTTAAGAGAGTCCCTGCTTTAACTCTTGAGGCAGATAGCTCAGGCCTTGAGAAAGAGAGAGAGGTGATGTTCTTGTCCTAAGGGGTCTGAGATTGGAAGAGGGTTGGGTCCTCTGTTCAGAGTAACCAGCCTCTCCACCCAGCTGAACAACTTGTACCAACAGCACTTGGTGAATACCTACATGTCCTCTATGAAGTGAAGTGAAAGTCGCTCGGTCGTGTCCGACTCTTTGCAACCCCATGGACTATACAATCCATAGAATTCTCTAGACCAGAATACTGGAGTGTGTAGCCTTTCCGTTCTCCAGGGGATCTTCCCAACCCAGGGATCAAAGCCAGGTCTCCCGCACTGCAGGAGGATTCTTTTCCAGCTGAGCCACAAGGGAAGCCCATGAATACTGGAGTGGGTAGCCTTTCCCTTCTCCAGGGGATCTTCCAGACCCAGGAATCAAACTGGGGTCTCCTGCATTGCAGGCAGATTCTTTACCAACTGAGCTATGAGGGAAGCCTGCCCTCTATGATAGTTCATTTTATGTGTCCATACAACTGGGTGGGCTAAGGGATGCCCAGATAGCTGGTATTATTAATACTTCTAGGTGTGTATGTGAGGGTGTTTCCAGAAGAAATGAGCATTTGAATCCATAGACTGAGTAGAAAAGATTGTCTTCACCAGCGAAGGTAGGCATAGTCCAACCCACAGAGGGCCTGAACAGAACAAAATGGCAGAGGAAAGGCAAATTCAGTCTCGCTACTTGAACTGAAACATCCCTCTCCTCCCGACCTTGGACACTGCAGCTCCTGGTTTTCAGCCTTTTGAATTCAGTTCTCAGGCCGTTTGCCTCTGACTGAATTATACTATTGGCTTACCTGTTCTCTGTCTGACAGTTGGCAGGTCATGGGACTTCTTGGCCTCCATAACCTCATGAGTCAATCTGTAATAAATAAATAAGTAAATGAATGAATGAAAAAGTGTGTGCTCAGCTGCTTCAGTTGAGTCCCACTCTGTGTAACCCTGTGGACTGTAGCCCTCCAGGCTCCTGTGTCCATGGGATTCTCCGGGCAAGAGTACTGGAGTGGATTGCCATGCCCTCCTCCAGAGGCTCTTCCTGACCTAGGGATCACACCAGTGTCTCATGCGTCTCCTGCATTGCAGGCAAATTCTTTTAACTGGGTTTTCTCTGGAGAATTCTAATACATCCTCTCTGCATTTCATGAGAAATCACATAAGAGAAGCCAGTCTTGGGACCCACAGAACCAACTTTCATTTCCTGAAGATAAGAGGGCTTCATTTTTTCAGAAGTGTATCATATTTACAATTGGGTTTGGAGACAAGTAAAATACCCATAGAATTTCTTTTGTCCCTTAATTGTATCTCAACTTATTTCTAGGGCAGTGGTTCTCAAACTTTCTGGAATTAGGGATCTTTTATATGCTTAAAATTATTGAGGATTCCAAAGAACTGTTGTTTATGTGGGTTATGACTTGATATATACTACATAACAACTGTGGAACTTCTAAAATAGTTATTTATTAATTCCTATATAATGACAACAATAAGTGTAATTCAAGTTAACACATTCTTATGAAAAATATATTTTTCAAGACAAAAAAAATTAGTGAAAAGAGTGGCATTAGTTTACATTTCTGCAAATCTCTACAATGTGTGGCTTACTAGAAGACAAGCTGGATTCTCCTATCTGCTTTTGCATTCAATCGGTTGTGATATGCTGCTTTGGTTAAAGATACACAAGAAGACAATCAAGCCTCACACAGATATGCAGTTGAAGAAAGGAGGAAGATTTTAATAGCTTTTTCAGATAATTGTAGATATTTTTCTTTGATGTAACACTAAAACTTCATGAGTGGTAGTTTCTTAAAAGTTACTGACAGTGTGAAATTTGAAACCACGTCAATGACCTTTTTACACTGTTAAGTTAAAATCCTTTGGTTTATCTTGTACTTTAAATAGATCTTTACTACAATATGATTTTGCAACATCATGTATTGGTCATTTGGAAAATACTGAGTTCTTCAGTTCTTCCAAAAGGTTGACACAATATCAAAAAGTCACATTCATTAATATCACTATGAATCTCATCAGGGAAGTCTATATCAGGAAGCTGTTGAAAGTCACAGTGATAGACACAGTTGTCTAAAATTCTAATTTTCACTCCTAACTACAAATGTTATCATTACCAAAAAATATCATGAATTGTTTTCTTTGAAGTTACAGGCTCATTTCATTCATTTTTGGAGAAATACTCAAGTCTGGATAATCACAGTTTGTCAGTCATTCTTTCAAGTAAAAATAATATTCCATGGAAAAAGCAGCTATATCAAACCATCTCAAGAGTGATTTTCCTTGAGATAACAATGTACTTCAGTGTGCAGCACAAGTACTTTATATGTACCTAACATTCTGTCACAAAGAATATATTTAAAAGTCTTGCACTCAAGGGTTGAGATTTAATAAAATTAATAACTTTTACTGCTCCATCAAGGACATTCTTAAATGAACCTCTTCTCTTTTCTCTAAGTGAAGAAGAGAATGACCACTGATACAACACATTTTTGTGTCATTGTCTTGATTTGAGCTGCTAAGTTGCCAGCATTTTATTACCATTGCTTTTAAGCATCAGTCAACACAGATAAAAGGGCAAATAATATTCTGAAAAGAGTTTTGATCTCAGGGACTTCTCTAGCCCACACATTATTCTAGGGAGGGTGCTCCCCTGTCTACCACCCTTAGGAATATTTGGGGAAGGATAGAATTACTCCTAGGAGAGAGAGTGTTTATGAAACATCGTCTTAGAATGTACAATTCTGAGAAAATCCATCTTAATCTTACATTTGAGAGGTGATAGAGATGGAGGTAGAGAGAGTACTCTAATTATTAAGATAAAGTATGATTTCAAAAGCTTGGGCCACAAGGGTGAATCATATAGAATATTACAACTTGATGACCATAGTCAACAGTAATCCAAGTTCATGGGAAAAGGCATCCAAAAGGTACATATTTCCCGAATTATTTATCCACTTGATTTTGAAATCCATTATAGTAACCTCCAGCTATTTATCTTCCTAATATTTTTAGGTTAGTCAAATGCTAAAATTAGTTTGTGTTCCCTAAACATCTAGGCTTTGAGGGGGAGATGCAGGGCCCTTGAAGGGTGCTTTGTAGCCGAGATTCCAAGCTGAGATTAAAACATAAGTTGTTCTGTCCTTATTTCCATTTTCTGTTGCTGTGAGCTACTTCAAATGATTTTTGGAAAGAGGCAGAGGTATGAACAAATTCAATTAAAATGGTTTTGGCTGTTGATAGAACACCTATATAATTAAATGTTGATAGCATTTGTCTGCATGCCTTTAAAAGGTTGCAGGAAATGTACTCTACTTTGAGGAAAGGCCTAAAGTGTGTTTTCTTTTATAAGGTACTAAGCATGGGGTCGCAAAGACTCAGACACGATTGAGTGACTGAACTGAACTGAACTGAACTGAAGCATTGGAAAGAGCTGGCAATTCAAAAAGAGGTGATGGTGTGTCTGTACAGAGTGATAGTCCTCCATAGCTCAGCTACAGGCTTGGAGTGAGCAGTGGTGAAGTGCTGTGACCATTCTGCTGATCTTGTGTTAGGTCAAGAGATGCTACATGTTCAAGGCAATGAGTCGATGTAAAAATTTATCTAATTTACCATTCATATACTAATATCATGCCCAATGCTACCAATGGTAGTCAAAAATCATGGCCTACGTTGAATTTTATCTGGGTTGGAAGATAGTTCTACTTCAAGTTGGAACTTGAAGAGACTTAACTACCAGTTTGTTGCTGTTTAGTCGCTTAGTTGTATCCAATTCTTCAGACCCCATGGACTGTAGCCTGCCAGGCTCCTCCGTCCATGGGATTTTCCAGGCAAGAATACTGGAGTGGGTTGCCATTCCCTTCTCCAAGGGATCTTCCCAACCCAGGGATTGAACCCGAGTCTGCAAGCCCATCAGTTCACTTAAGCCAATATTCAAGTAAGCTCCATTTCAAACCTGATGGATTCCTGACTGCTCTCTGTTTGGCTTTAGATTGAATTCAAGCAGGTGTTTCAAAACCTGCTTCACATAGCATTACTTGTCACTGGGAAGCTAGGTCTTTCGGGGGAGCTAGCAGTGAGAGTTTCATCCTGAGATTTCACTATCAATGAAAAACATCTTTTGGGAGATAAAACACTTTTTAAGCTTCTCTAAGAAAACTGTGCAATACGAAAGCTTATTGTTATTCTTGAAGGGGTGTTTATAGAATTACCCCCATCACTGTCTTGAACACCACTCCAGTTGTGAAAACTCAGTCAGAACCTCAAAGAGGCGTTATCTATCCATGTAAGCGTATGGAGTGTCATTTTAATGTTCTGTGTCTTTGCCGTGCCTCCACCTTCTTTGATGAAAAAGTCTATTTTAAAATTTGTAAGAAAATATTTAACATAATAAGATGATGAGTCAGAGGTTTTAAAAAGCTAAAAAGGGAAGATGTAGTTAAATAATGCACCTTTTTTATTTTTTCGCTACATCTGACTCATGACATATAATGTATTCTGCTAAGTTCAAAGTTTTCTCTTACAAAGAGAGTTTTATGAAACAACTCTTCTTCAGACCGTTTTTTACTTCAATTATAGTAGCAGATTTTGGAGTTTAAATCATTAACAACCTCTGAGTGAACTTTTATCCAAATGACTGCAAGTCACAAAGAGAACAGTCCTCTTTCACCAAATACCTTTTGTGCTGGAGTGAGACCCATCCTTTTCTATTTTTTCCCCTTTATGTCTCTCTTTGAAGAAAGATGTGTGATTTGTAAAGTAATGAAAGTATGTATCAGTTAATGAAAACTGCTATATTGAGCTCATAATGCAAACTGGAATTGCTTTAGGGTAAGCTTCACACACCTCCATTATAGTAGGGAAAAAAGTAAATTTCAGAAGTCAAGATTGTTGTGTGCACTGTAGGAGTATCATGTAGCAGTTAAATCAAACATCAGGGGTGACCTAATCTTATTTATCCCCCCTTTGTCAAGAAGCTGTAATTTTCATTTAGGCATTTTCCAGTTTTAACTCCACTGGACAGTTCAAGACCGGGCGCGTAGTCCATCCACCTAGTTACTGATTTCACCATATGTTATCTTTTTATTCTCGTTATTTTTATTGGAACGTTTTTGGAGACTGCGTGGAAGACTGTCACCTCCACAGACTTCAGGTGATGAGGTGAGAGAGCAGTTCTTTGAGTGGCAAAAGCCTGAAGAATTTTTACACAGAACAAAATGTAGTTTAATCAACAAAAAGAAAGTTAAGAGAAACCCCTTTTTTCCTCTGGAAAAATCAAGAAGAATAATGAACTAATCTTCGTTTCAAGAGTGGGAAAAACTTTTTCTCCCCCTAGATCTGGCGAGTAGCGGGATAAATGCGCAGAAGTCCATCCCACCCCCGCACGCGCGCCCCCCATTCTTTCCAGACAGAGCGATTGCAAATCCCAGGCTGAGTCCGTCCTGGGAGCCTTAGGGCACCTTCCTCTTTGCTGTGTGTGTGTGCGCGTGTCTAGCTCTCGCTCTTTCCTTCAGTCTGTGCCTCTGTGTGTGTGTGTGAGTGTGTGTGTGTGACAGAGGGAGAGAGAGCGCGAGAGGAGAGAGAGAGCGAGAAAGAGAGAGAGAGAGAGCAAGAGAGCGAGCTGTGAGCTGTGCTGCCGCCGCCGCTGCCCTTTGATCCCGACATTAGTGTTAGGGGCTCGGAGACACAGCGCGGCCATAGGCGCCGCCGCAGCGGCACTCATTTATTTATACCTCCCATCACACACGCGAGCACAGGGCATGCACACACACTCACACCTATTAGATCTGTTTCCATTGAAGAATATTACGCTCGGGGACAAGCCAGGTGCACGACCAAAAAATTAAAAAAAAAAAAAAAAAAGGGAAAAGAAAAAAAAAAAAAAAAAGAAAGGAAAGAAAAGAAGAAAACCCCTCTTCTGGCTCCAGGAAACAAGCTTCAACCCATTGCACACACCGGAGAGAAGGGGTTTCCCCCTGCCCGCCCGCCCGCCCCCCAACTACCTCCCCGCTCCTGCCAGTGTCTGCCTCTCTGCCCCCACGGGGGTTTATTTGATCTCACATTAACCAAGGAGGAGAATGTGAGAAAAGGGGGAAAATGCCCAGGAGGAAGCAGGAGCAGCCCAAGCGCCTTCCCTCACGTAAGTCATCCCTTCTCCACCTCCTCTCGTGCCATTTTCTCGCCCTCCCTCTCCTCTTTCCTCTCCGCAGCCTCCTCCGTTGTTTTCTGCATTAGTTTAGGGTTACAGAGGTGAAACCGACAAAGACACAGCCCGGGTTACTCCTCGCTTAGGTCTATGCTGAGGCAGCCATGTTGGTGATGATCAGCTCCGTGCCCTTTCTATTCTCTCTCTCTTTTTCTTTCTTTCTCTCACCCCCCTCTTTTTTTCCTTGCGATCGGGCTTTTTTCCCCTTTCCCTCCCCCTCCCCCTCCTCACTCCGGGTGGCTGGGGGGAGGGGGCAAGAGACGGGAGGAGGGGAGTAGTGTGGATGCCGGGTTTTTTTTTTTAATCGGGGGGTGGAGGGGAGGTGGGAGAGGTTGGAATCTTTAAAAAAAAAAAAAAAAAAAATTCCTTGCGGATCCCCGGTGCCCGAGGGTGCGGGGGTCGGGGCGCGCGGAGGGCTGGGGGGCCGTGACATGGCGTTTGGGGGTGTCGGAGCGAGGGCGCGCGGCCGCCTGCCGGGGACGGGATCCAGGGAGAGGTCCGTCTCCGGCTAAAGGTTGCGCCGGGGTTGGTCGGCCCCGGAGCCGCCGGCGGCAGCGGCGGCGGCTGGAGCAGGAGGAGGCGGAGGTGGCGGCGGAGGAGGGGAGTCGGGGGCGGGCGAGGCGGGAGCGGCGAGGAGGGTGTGGGGGCACCGCACACAAACACACGGGTACACACGCGCCGCCGGGCGGCTGCTCCCGCGGCGCCGGGGCGAGGGGGCGCGCCGGGGCGCGGGGCGGCCGGGCGGGGGGCGAGGCCGGGCAGCGGCGGGCGGATGTGGGGTGCGGGAGCTGTGCCGAGGCGGAGGCAGGAGGCAGGGCGGCTCGCGGCGCGCGAGGTCCCTGCAGAGCCGAGGGGAGGGAGGAGCAGGGCTCCTGGCCGCAATAAAATGCGGGGTCAGTCGGAGCAGACGGAGCCGGGCGAGACTCGGGCTCTCAGACCCCCCTCCCCGGCGAGCCTGAGCAGAGTCCAGGACTAAAGTGCATCGTAGCCCTCCCCGGCTGCAGCCACACACACCAACTGGAGACACACACCCGCCGGCACGGCCCGGTCCCCGTCCCCTCCTCCACCCGCGCCCCCGGTCCCTCTCCGCCCTCCCTCCGGCTTTTCTTTGCGAGTCTCTTAACTTTTCCCCCACTCCCTCTCCAGCTCAACCCCCCACCCCCCACCCCCATCTTTCTCCGCTTTGAGTGTTCCGAGATGCTGCTAAAGCTAAAAGTGAAGGAGAAAGAAGCAACTAAAAATATCCCCCGGGGCCGCCCGGCTCCTTGAATGCAGGGAGGAGGGGGCAGGGGAGAAGGCGTGGGGCGGGGTGACGGGGAGGAGGGGACGCCGGAGGCGCCGGAGGGAGGGGTCGGGGGAGACGGAGGGTCAATTTCTCTTCTCTTCCCCCCTCGACCCCCCCCCCACCCCGCACTGCTCCCCTCTCTCGGCGGTTTGGCGCAGCTCGGAGCCCGATCCTGCAAAACCCGGGCTGGGGGCGGGAGCGGAGCCGGAGCGCCCGCCCGCCGGGGTGTCAGGCCGACGTGGTCGGTCACCTGAAGTTCACGGAGGGTGGGGGAAGGGTTAAGGTTATGGTGTCTCGGGCTCGGGTTGTGTGAGCGTGTGCGTTTCCGCTGCAGACAGGCAGCGCGATCGATCTCCCCCTCGCGAAATCTCCGCGGCGGTGCCGGCCCGGGGGGACGGGCAGGGGGCGCGGGTGACTCGGGCCGGGCGCCCCCCGGCGCCTCCGTGTCACCCGGGCCGCGGCCGAAGTGGCGAGCAAGGGCACTTGCAGGCAGCCCGCTCGGCAAACATTCCTCTTTCTTTCCCCTTCCCGGTACGCAGGAGTCGACGCACAGAGCTTGGGTTGTGCTTTTTTTCCCCTTCCTTTAAAAAAAAAAAAAAATGCCCCTGTGCAGTCCTTTCTTCGCCTGCCCGCTAGAGGTTCTGAGGATAATATCACATATGTAATATATATGCACATAAAATCGTTCGCAGGCGGCTGCGTGTGTCGGGAAATTTTGTGCGAGGGAAGCAGGCGGCGGAGTCGGGGAGGGCGAGTTGGGAGGCTCCGCGCCGCGATTCACAGAAAACTCGCAGCAGTTGGTGGAAGTGTGTGCGTGCACATGGCCGGCCCGCCGCGCTTCCCAGCTCTTTTCGGGGGCGCGTGGGGGCAGGGACGGGAGGCAGGAATCCTGGGGAGGGGGGCGGCGGTCGGGAGAGGCTTGCCCTGCTCGGACAAAACGGGCTTCAGTGTTCTCTGCGAACTTGCCCTTAGATGGCAACTTTGGGCGCTGATGAGCTGGTGTGCGAAAACCAGGGCGGTGAGGTTATTTGGTCATTTTCCTTTCTTCTCTCCTTAAAAAAAAAAAAAAAAAAATCTTGGCGGGGTGAGAGGGAGGGTAGGAGCGGAGAAGGGATTTATCTGTTCAGTGGTGACGGAGATGGAACGCCTTCCCTCCCGTTGTGGGTACTGCAGCCGGGCAGCTGCAGCCTGCCCTGCTGGTGACCTTGACCCTGACCTCGTGCGACTACCCTCTCCGTCTGAGAGGAAATTCAGGCTCCATTTTAGCTCGTGTGTTGGGTGGGCCTCTCCAGGGCGCCGGGGCCTGGTGATTGAGTTAGATTTTGCCAGTGGGCTCTCCCACCCACCCAGTTTTCTAATTGAATACTGTTATACACTCGGTTTAAAGGAAAAAAAAAAAAAATCAACTCCTCCCAGTCACATAAAGCGACTTTTGCCGAAGTAAAAAGCAATTACCTTTTGGAAACACCGTAAAAGTGCCTCCAGTTTTTAAAGAGAAGCCCAATTTGTGATGCTTTTTTCCCACTTACCTTTGCTTTGAATGGATTTTTGTGGATGTGTGCAGCCTGTTTTAAGCATGGTTTACACATGTTTTGTAAGCAGTTTGCATTTGAGCTGAGAGCAGTTTCTGGGCAAATGGTGTATTTTGCAATTCAGACAGTAACCCCAGACTGCCTTAAGTGCTGAGTGAGTGCTGAAGGAACTTGTAGTGAGGTGGACTTTGGTAAAATTAGTGTTCATTTGTGTTTAGTGTAGAATATAATCGTAGTCCTAAATTCTGGTGTGACTGCTAAATTCTTTGTTTATTTGTGTGTATGTGGGGGAGGGAGGGTGTCAGGATTTTTCTTTCTCTGGAGAACCGTTTTGAATCAAAGTTAAAATATAGTGCGTTGGGGATGGATTGCCCTAATAGAAGTCATCATGAGTTTTTAAGAAGTTATGTAGAGGCAGACTTCGCATTTCTCCATAGAAGAAAGGAGTGATGTGAGTAGTTTCAGGGTGAGAAGGGTCAGAGGGGGATGAGATGGGAAGGAACTGCTTTTGAAACCAAAGAGCCTTCTGAGTAAATACAGGTGCTTAAGAGCTACTATTGATAGAATGTCTTTAAAATTTAGAGAACCTGTAAACACATTTAAGAAACTCACGTTAGAATTACAAGAAAAAGAAACTTGTGGTAACTACATCTCTAGAAAATTTAGAATGCTTTCTACTTCCTCTTAGGTAACCCCCGCCACCATGCTTCTGTTTCCCTTCCCTGTGAATCATTGCTACGAATAAACTCTTTCTGTGTGTTATTAAATATGATAGTAGCCAACCACAGTGTGAATCTACAAAGCCCAGAGTCCTCCCACTGTATAGCACAGACACCAGGGAACCTGGAAGTTCCAACCTCGAGTAGATTAGTCCTGGAAATCCAGACTAGCAGTTGGTATTATCTGATACCAAGTCTGGGGTGAGCCTCAGCCTCTGGCACGGAGTCCCAGCAATTCCCCAGGCTGGGCTTCGGCCTGCTAAGGTTTCCTAGCTGCTTCTGTTCAGCTAGACACCCATGGGACCATTCAGAACCGAATTAGCTTTGGGGAATGGGTGAGCCTTTAACCTGACACTACTAACCTAAGCGTTAGATTTCTGATTTAAAATTCTGCACAGTCCTTTCCTCCTGGGCCTCCGAAGTAAGTGTATGTGAGGGTTCGTTTTTTTCTGTTAGATGGGCCTCATACATGGGCAGAAAAACAAACGGTCTGTCCTGTAGAATTGAATGGTGATCTTACTGGCTGTGAGTGAAAAAGGTGAGTTGGACTAGGTTTCAGAGGTGACCCCAAACCAAGGGTGTTAAACTCTTTTTGAGAAGTGGCTCTCAAAATTATTATTCAAAACAAGGCCTTTATTTCTTGGCCTAGAGCAGTGATTATCGTTTGGGGATTTAAATATGACTCTGCTGCGATTGATGGCTCTTTTACAAAAGTTCTTTCCATTAACAGGGTCCAATACCGTGTCCTGGAGGTCCTTGGAGCTATATCATGTGCTTATCTTTAGCAGAATCCCCAAACTGAAGAGTTTAAAAATGTTTGTCAGCCTAAGAAAGCGGAAGAGAGGGAAACTGACACAGTGACTATTGGCCAGGCCTGGGGCTCAGCCCTTTGTGAACATTATTCCATTTGGGATCACAAACTGGAGAGGGGTGTGTTGGTTGCATCTGTAAATCCTTTGACCGTTGGTGCCATCAGCACTTTTAAGATTTCCTCATTAGCTTCAACTTACCCCTAAACGTGCACACGTTTAGACCCTGTTCTGTTTATTGCTGGAAAGCTGCCCAATGCCTATTCGCAAGGGGGAGCACAAAGGAAAAGTTCATAAAACAGTTGTTTTGTTATTCCAGTATTTTCACTGTTTACTCAGTTGCGGGTCAAGACCAGAACAGGTTATTGTGTTTGTCATGAACAAAACTTTGTAAAAATTCTTTCTTGCCTTCTCGTAAAATTGGGAAGCAAAATGACTAAAAAGCAACAGGATGCCTTATTGTTATATTTTTTGTGTCTTTGTATGTCTCTTGAAAGACAGAAGGTTGAATCTTTCCCTTACTTATTCTTACTAAATTTTTTCAGTAACCAGACAATACCTCCTGACTAGACAAGGGCCATGGGGAAATTTTCTGAATCTGAAAGAGTAAAGTCTTTCACTGTGGATGATTCTGCAACACCACAAAGCAGGCTTGCTTGATTCTAGGCAAAAATGACCATCTGTTCTTCTATGTATTCCTCATACAGTAAGTAGGTCCACTGAGCTTTGCTGCTAAAAGTGAGGAAGATAGCTCAAAATTGGGTTCCTTCTAATGCTTCAAAATAGTTTCTAATAAAAAAAATTGATTTTTAATTTGTCTATGTGTTGCCATCTCGTGCTGGGGATGACACAGCTGGTGTGAATTGATAAGTCTCCTGCACCAAGTGTTAATAAATCACGTTGGGGAAGTATAAATTGGACAACTTTTGGCCAGTGTTAAAGCTTGCTGTGCATTTGAGGTTTTAGAGTCTTTGAATGGCCTGTTAGGAGAGTTCCTAGGGAGGTGTGGAAAATCTTCATCTCGCGAGGCTTATAAAATTAGATGGACAAAAGCCATAGAGACAGCCAAGGGATTGTGTTGTGTTGGTGGAGTAACCAGGCAGGCTTCTTCTGGTGTTAAAAGTTGGCTTTAATTAATTAATGTCAAGATATCCTTATAGGAAAGACCGGATTTGAAATGGGGGGGAGGGGGCGGTAACCCCGGCTGGTGGTAAACCCATTTATTTAGTAATCCCAGTAGTTGAGATTGTGTCTGAATGATTTTGTTTCCCCAAAGAGAAAAACTCAGCCAGTATCACAAAGCCTGGCCATTTCATGCAAAGTGGTGTCTTTGGACTCAAAAGATGACAAGACGCAGAGGAAATGATGGTGGAACCCCGATTGTCACAGCGTAAAAAGCTCTCTTGGTTTCTGTGACTGGTCAATAACACCCTTTGTGAACGCTGAGGGCAGCTTAGTCCTGGGAGGAGGTTGATACATCCTTTTGCCGTCCCCTTTCCAAGTTGCCATGTCTCTCCTCCACTCTTCTTTTTTGAATATCTGCGGGAGTCTTAGGAGAGGAGGATGGGGAAACAGACACAACAGGCTGGAAGCTTCTGTCTCTGTTCTGAGTGATGTATTAGTAATTTTCTATAATTTAATCAGACTGATCGCAGAACAAGGTAATGAGAGTGTGACCTACAAAATAGGACTTTTGGGGGCATGAAAGGCTTTCCAGAATAAGGTTTTTCACAAGACCGTGAGCTTTGTGGTAAAGGAGTGGATTTTCAGTTTCCTCTTATCCGAAAGAAATGCAGACCAGGCCTAGTGATGGTAAGACATGTGGTTTTGTTTTTGCTTTTCTTCCTCAGATTTCGTTCCCATTTTGGCCTAGTAAAGGCACTCTAGAATCACATTTTAGAGATGCAGATTGTCAGTGAAGTCGCTGTGTCCTGTTTCTTTTTTTTTCTTATTTTCTTAACCTTGCTGGCATGTGGGATCTTAGTTCCCCACCCAGGGATCGGACCTGCGCCCCCTGCAGTGGAAGGCACAGTCTTAACCACTGGACCACCAAGGAAGTCCCTCTGTGCCCTGTTTCTGATGGGCTCTTTTCTATTTCCTGCTTTCTAGGTGTAGCTCAGTAATGCATGCCATCTAGGGCCATGTGTACAAAATATTTTATGGTTCCTGGTAACCGAAATGTCTTTTGTCATATTTTATAAGAAACTAAGCACAGACCTTAGAAATAGCTAAGAGACTTGATGGACTGAAGTTTCTAGCCTCTTTCCCCTTTCTGTTTAGGAGCAAGTTTTGTATTTTTATGCTCCATCTGTAAATTACCCTTTTATGATATTAGAGAATAGTATATGTGACTAGGTGCTGAAGCAGGGCCTCTCAGGTGGCTTTATCATTCCCCAAGGACCCACCTTGGGATAGAATCACTGTAGTTACCAGGTAGTTTCATAAATTAAAATCAGACTTTGGCTTGATACTGATCTTTAGCTTCCTGGGTACATACTGCTGTTTACTTTGTAAAAGTCAGCCTCACTGCGTGTACATACACACACACACACACACACACACAGGCTGCACTGTAGCTAATTTTATAAAATGTACAGTGATACACGCCCACGGTCTGAAATCAGCATGAGGCCTTTAGCCACCCTGTTTTTCACAGACTGACCCAGGGTTATATTAAATGCAGCCGATTCTGTGTGCCTAAAAAGGATATTGTTTCCAGCCGGCCATTCCCTTCTTATTAAAAAACAAACCTCCACCACCGAAGCTCTCCCTCTCGGGTTCTGAAATGACTAAGACTTAGGTGCTCTTTGCTTCTGTTTTTAAGAAAAGTCCAAATTCAGCCAAGTTCGGTCTCCCGACAAGGAAGGAGGCTTCTCCGAGGCTGGGGCCTGAAAAAGCAGGCTCCAGAATAATCCCTGTGTCTGTCTCTTTCTCTTCCTTGTAATTTCTCCATGGGTCAGAAAAGTGGTTAGATCCCATGAGAAGTGAGGTGTGGGGGGAAAGGACGAGGGATGAGAGAGATCTGTATCTCCCATTGGATTGTTTTGAGTGCTCTGGAGAGGTTGGCTTTCCAAGCGGACTGGAGAAGGCCAGGGAAGGTGATCTTTTCCATGATTGATCAGCAGCAGCCTGCTTATCTATGCTTTTGAAACAAGCTACTGTACTTGAGGAGTGTGATAGATTTTTCTAAAGTTACACGGGGTGAGTGTCTTGGGTTGTCTGATGGTGTGTTTTTAAAAGCTTGTGTTGTTGTTTTGTGACCAGGGGGGAGAAATACCACGCGATTTGTCCTCCTTGCCCTAGGTCTCCTGTAGACAGTGGGCTTCCTGGTGGCTCAGCAGTAAAGAATCTGCCTGTGATGCAGGAGATGTGGGTTTGATTCCTGGGTTGGGAAGATACTCTGGAGGAGGACATGGCAATCCACTCCAGTATTCTTGCCTGGGAAATCCCAGGTACAGAGAAGCCTGGTGGGCTACAGTCCATGGGGCTGCAAAAGAGTCGGACACGACTTAACAACTAAACCACCAATAGCACTGTCTACTGTACATCTTAAGAGAAACAAACAAACAAGCAGGGACTGAACATGCTTTTTAAGGTCACAGAGTAGAAATCCAGTGTACAGCCTCTGGCAGCAGCTTGTTTAGATTCAACCTCTGCTGCTTACTAGCTGTGTGACCTTGGGCAAATTACTTAACTTCCCTGTTCCCTGGTTTCTTCATCTTTCAATAATGACAACAGTTCCTATATCACAGGGATATTGTATGAATAATTGAATACATACAGAAGTATCAGTATTATGTGCACACACAAAACCATACCTTATTAGTGGCTGCTTTGTAGAAAGAGCTCAAGAAGGATTCGCTATTATTAAGTATATGAAATAAGTGTTAATTTTCATAGCCTGTGATTAGACTATAGATATTTCTGACTCAGAATTTTTTGGTGATGTCTGTATTTATTATTCTTTTTAAGAAATTCTCCATGTACCTCGTACAGTAATAATATGACACGGTAAAATTCTTTTATAAGGCTGTATAATAGGGCTTGACAAGTGCTTGTTTCACAGGCCAACAATATTACTTTAAGCTTTTACTAGGGGAACAAGTTCTTCTGTGTGCATGATTTGACCTGAATTATATCTCAATTGTATAATAATCATATGAATTATGACTGAGCTTTACTATAAAGTGAGGATAGTAAATCCATGTTCCCAGACTTAGGCTGAGATTCAAATGAGAAAATAGGTGTTTAATAAAAGTTCATTTATCCATTGACTTACCAGTAAGTCCACCAATTAAAACTACCCAGGGGAAATTTCTGTTGGGTTTTCCATGTGTCACACAGCTAATAGTTCACATTTTGCACAAAACAAAGGGAAGACAGGGTCTGCTGTTTCTAATTGCAGAGAACCAAGCCAAGAGGACACATTAAGTGAATTTTATTTATTTAAACCTTTTTTTAGTTTTCTCTTGGAGCATAGTTGATGAACAGTGTTGTGTGAGTTTCAGGTGTATAGCAAACTGATTCAGTTATACACATACATGTATCTATTCTTCAAAAGTTTTAGAAGAAAGGTTGGGGTATGTGTGTGTGTATATATGTGCTATAGATGACATTAGAGGTCACAAGCTACTGGCCTCCTGGTATGTTTTGCCTCGTACAGTATGTTCAAAACTCAAGGCAGCATTTGGAAATAGGCGGCTTCACATGCAAGTCCAGGCTTCCAGCTTCTTCTGAAACTTGGACGAGTCAGTGGCGCGGGCCACCTCCCCACGTGGCCACAATCTGCTGCGTTCGGTGGCGGCTGTCTCCCTTCCTTGGCGTGTGCTCGGCAGGCTGCCACAGTTCCCACCCCGGGGCTTCCGTGTCCCTGCCTGCGTGTACACCTGCCCGCCCCTGCCGAAGCGTCTTACGTCCTGGCCCCTGCAGGCGTTTGGATTAGAAATTGTTCTGTATTCCCCAGTATTGTGTGATCTTTTATGTCATCGCCGAGGCCAGGATTCTGTCAACCTCATCTGATGGCAATATCAGGAAGCTGCCGGGGGTGGGAATTTAGATCCTGCTACCAATTTCCCAATTCTCATCTCACCCTCCCCGCCGACCCACGGGTCAAATAGATAGCTAGTAGGAACCTGCTGTGTAATGCAGGGAGCTCAGCTGGGTTGCTCTGTGATGACCAAACGGGTGGGATGGGGGTGGGGGTGGGAGGGGGTGTCCCAGAGGGAGGGGGTGTTATGTATACATATGGCTGATTCACTTTGTTGTTCAGCAGAAGCTAACACAACACTATAGAGCAACGATGAAAGAGAAAGATCCTGGCACCAGATGCGTGAGCTGCACCACATTTTAGCTGTGGCCTTGGCAAGTTACTGCAGTTTGCCTGTTTCCTCATCTGTAAATTGGGAACGCATTATAGGTTCTATGGGAACTAAGTGAGTTCATGCATGGAGATATTTAGATTCATGTCTGGCACATAGTATGTGTACAATAAATGCTGGCTACATTAAGACACTCGAGATGTTAATTTCCTTCTTGTTTTGTGAGTTTCTTTCAATTAAGGATCTTTAAGATTAAAGATAATTAAGATTGCTTTAACTGTGTTGTATAATCAGTTAAAGACAACTATTGCTGCCTATCTGTTTCTGATCATCTTTAGCCAACCTAGTGGTTCTCCATTCTGGCAGTCAATTGTAACTGGAGATTTAGAAAATGCAAACACCCCCAGAGGTTTAAATTTAATTGGTTCAGAGTGGGGTCTGGGCCCGGACGTCCTTAAAAAGCTCCCCTGGTGGTGTAAATGGATAGCCCAAGTTGAGGACTCCTGAGCTAACAAGAGCTCTCACTCCGGACTGATGCCATTTTAGCCAAAAATAAAGACATGTGATTTTGAGTCTGGGCAGCTTATTGATGAGAATCTGTTAGACTCCTAAAACCTTTAAAAATAGCTCATGGATCTGAGTAATTGCCTCCAACTCCTCCAGATTGGAAGCCAGAGGTTCAGGGAAGGACCCGTACTAAGCAGAAGGCACAGATTTCAGTCTTCACTGTCACCTTCTCCCACCACAGACACCAGGCTTTCTCACTAGCTTTGTGACCTTTGGTAAGTCACCTGACTTCTCTGTGCTTACGGAGTGCCATCTTGTAAAGTGAGTCAGTTCAGTTCAGTCGCTCAGTCGTGTCCGACTCTTTGCAACCCCATGGACTGCAGCACGCCAGGCCTCCCTGTCCATCACCAACTCCCAGAGCTTGCTCAGACTCATGTCCGTCAAGTCGGTCATGGCATCCAACCATCTCATCCTCTGTCGTCCCCTTCTTGTGCCTTCAGTCTTTCCCAGCATCAGGGTCTTTTCCAGTGAGTCAGTTCTTCACATCAGGTGGCCAAAGTATTGGAGCTTGAGCATCAGTCCTTTCAATGAATATTCAGGACTGATTTCCTTTAGGATTGATTGGTTTGGTTTTCTTGCTGTCCAAGGGACTTAAAAGTCTTCTCCAACACCACAGTTCAAAAGCTTCAATTACTCCGCTTTCAGCTTTCTTTATATTGTAAATAGATACGTTGTAAGTGGATAATAGTACATTAATCATGCCTTCTCTTTGTTGTTGTTCAGTCACTCAGTTGTGTCCAATTCTTTGCGACCCCATGGACTGCAGCACGCCAGGTCTCCCAGTCCCTCACCATCTCCCGAAGTTTGCCCAAGTTCGTGTCCATTTCATTGATGATGCCTTCTCTTTACATAATGCTTATTATCCACAAAACATTTTCACTGATATCATCTGCCTATGAGGCAGGCAGGGAAGAGCTCCTCCTCTTACCAACTAGAGAGACAAGGGCAGCTGGGCTACAGGGAGGAAGAAGCTAGCTTGATGTCACCAGCATGGGTGCTAACAAGGGCCAGGTGTGCGGGTCTCTCCGGGCTCAGAGGTCTGTGAAAGCTTCATGGGGTTGCAAACCTGGAGAACGTGCCTCCACCACCTGCAGATCCTCCCACACCCTCTGCTGCAGGACGCCCCTTTGGTCCTGAGGGAGCACGTGCATTGCCCGGTGATTCAGAATATTGCTCTCCTCAGAGATTTATTTTCACCTTAGACTAATCAGAAAGTCACAGAATAGAGTCACTTGCAATGATGCTTTCTGAGGTGTGAACCATGTACTCCACACGGAGGACACTGCCTTCGTGTAATGGCCTAGAATTGTGAGTTGTTTTCTAATCTGTGCTTGTATGAGCCTACTTGTTCATCCAGCCAGCCTCTCCGGAGCAGGAAATGCAGCTATATTTGGAAGGAAGCAAAGCGGGGACACCTGTGCGTGCTCACCTGGTCGCTCAGTTGTGTCGACTCTTTGTGACCCTATGGGCTGTAGCCCGCCAGGATCCTCTGTCCATGGAATTCTCCAGGCAAGAACACTGGAGTGGGTTGCCATTTCCTCCTCCAGGGGACCCTCCTGACGTAGGGACTGAACCCCGTCTCCGTCGTTTCCTGCCTTGGTAGGCAGATTCTTTACCACTGAGCCACCTGGGAAGCTGGGACACCCTATGCTTCAAGAAATATTCCTGAAATGTGCTGTGTGATTTCTCTCTTCTAGGGGAAGGCAAACCTCAAATAACATCTTACTGGGTTTTAATCTGACCTTAAGAAAGAGGGAAATCAAATTATAGTGAGCTGCTGCTTTCTGACATTTATAGAAAGGGAGGAATTTCATAATCTAGAAGGTTTGGGTTGGCTGGACTGCTGGATCCTAGAAGTGCTGTGTACCAGTGGCTACTCAAATACATGTTGATAGATAAGAAAATATATACAAAAGAGAAGAACGAGTCCATGTATTTTATTTTTCTATTATTTTTCTTTCTTTTTTATTAATTTTTATTGGAGTATAGTTGTTTTACAGTGTGTTAATTTCTGTTGTACAGCAATGTGAATCAGGTATATGTCTACATACATCTCCTCTTTTTTAAGATTTCCTTCCTGTTTAGGTCACCACAGAGCATTGAGCAGAGTTCCCTGTGTCATGCAGTAGGTCCTCATTAGTTATCTATTTTATACAGAGTAGAGAGTACACATATTTTAAATATGACTTGTGTACTCCATAAGGCTAGAACCGTGGAGTTAACTAGTTAATAGTTTATTAATTTATTTTAAAAAATCTATATTGGCTTTTAATGACAGGAAGAATGCATATTGTATAAATAATTAAAGCAACGTGGGAACATTTAAAGTAAAATGTGAAAGTCCCCTTTCGCAGCTTACACCCCCCAGAAGTAACTGCTATGAATGAACAAGCAGTATTTAAAATCCAGCCATCATTTGAAAAATGGATGCATATCAGTAGAGTTGGCTGAATTAATGTATGTACTGAATTTAGGACAAAGGTGTTAAAAACTGAATAGATTACATGCAAAATAGAGGATCCTAGTTCAGGTGCCCTGATTTTAAGAGGGACAGTGATAAACTAGGGGTTTCCCTGGTAGCTCAGCTGGTAAAGAATCTGCCTGCAATGCATGAGACCCCAGTTCGATTCCTGGGTCAGGAAGATCTGCTAGAGAAGGGATAGGCTCCCCACTCCAGTATTTTTGAGCTTCCCTGGTGGCTCAGCTGGTAAAGAATCCGCCTGCCTGCAGGAGACCTGTGTTCAGTCCCTGGGTTAGGAAGATCCCCTAGAGAAGGGAAAGGCTACCCACTCCATTATTCTGTTCTGGAGAATTCCATGGACTATATAGTCCATGGGGTCACCAAGAGTCGGACATGACTGAGCAACTTTCACTTTCATTGATAAACTGCTTACCAGAACAGAGGCAACTGGCATGAAATCATCATGTGAAGAATTAGTTACCCCATGTTAAGTACATCATGGGAGTACTTAACATGAGGTGGCTCAGACAGTAGAGTCTGCCTGCAATGCGGGAGACGTGGGTTTGATCCCTGAGTCAGAAAGATCTCCTGAAGAAGGAAATGGCAGCCCACCCCACTATTCTTGCCTGGAGAATCCCATGGATAGAGGAGCCTGGTGGGCTATAGTTTACTGGGTGGCAAAGAGTCGGAAACGACTAACACACACACACACACAGGATGAAGAAAATAATGAGAGTGGATAAAAGCTGTGCATGGTAACTAAATTCAAATGTTTGAAGTTCTGTCAAGTGAAAAAGGGAGTAGACTTACTCTGAATTGTCATTCATCTAAATTCTTACTTTGTGTCTGATACTTGATTCATTCATTCATTCATTCAAGCAGCAGTAACTGAGTGCTTCTCTACCAGGAATTAGGGATCTGTGGAGCTGAATAGGGTATGGTCCAAGCTTGCAAGGATCTCAGAGCCTCACAGGCAGAGGTGATGCAAACAAATAATTAAAATACAGTTTGAAAAGTATTTCCATAGATTTCTGAAATGCTGAGCAAGAAACAGAGACTAGGACCAATTGGATAAAAGTTAGAGGGAAAATAACTTTTATTTCTTAAGATAAGGATCTGTTGAGTAAATAAAATTGCCCCCAAATGAAACAGAAGATCTTGTGTGTTATGAAGAAGCTGGTTTAACCACATGTCAGGGGTGATTTTTTAAAGATTGCAAGTAAAGAGGGGGTGAGATGGGGAGCAGAAATGTTGAGAAATCTGTTGAGCAAATGCTTCTTTGCTTGGTTTCTATTATAAAATGGGAAATCTGCTCCTCTAGTGGGGGAGGGGAAGGGGGCATGGGGGGATGGGGATATCTTTCAATATACTGAATTGAAAGCCTTTTGAGAATTATACTTGGATGTCAACACACATTAGAGCCATGAGGATTTGATTAGTTGAGAGTTGGAGTCCCTACCTGGTGCTTGTTCATTGAGAAGTTTTGATCATTTACCTGGCTCATAAAAGTTGTATGGAATGCAGTCTCTGCTGACAGTTCTTTTAAACGTTGACACAGAACAACCACAGAGCCTAAGTACAAATCAATGTGCTAACAGGTGCGAGGCAGTATAGTACGAGTTAGGTGTGTAACTGTTTGCGGACGCTCAGAGTAAGACTGATGGGTAGGACATTCTTGGAGAAGAGGGGTTCCTCCAGCATCCTCACGGATGTGATGGATTTAGATCTTGAGAAGAGAGAAAAGCATTCCAAACAGCAGGAATGGAATCAGCCAGAAGAGATTGAAGTAAAACAAAAGTAGGCAGGAGACACTAAGGATCTAGGCTGAACCAGAGCGAGCATATTGGTGATGTATGGATAGGAGATAGGAAAACTATAGTAGGAGCTAACCCAGGTGATAAGAGATTACGATGGCTAAATTTACTGCTTTGAGTACAACACGAGATCAACTGTGGAGTTTGATAGTTTTTTCATTGTGTTATATAAATGGAGGTGGAGGATGATGGCCTGAAGCAAGAAATAGCCTTTTTAAGTAGGGAGGGCTGTTGAAAAACCAAAGTATTGGTTTGGCCAAAAAAGTTGGTTCAGGTTTTTCCTTAATCTTACAAAAAAACCCAAATGAACTTTTTTGGCCAACCCAATAGATGGATGGCAGTGTACGTGAGCTTTGAAGGTGTCTGAGGAGGAGACCTGCCCAGTGACGGGCTTCTCTGGGGCCAGTGCTGCAGACGCTCAGCCAGGGCTTAGGGCCCCCATCCCCTTTCTTCTTTGGTTTCTTCGCCAAAGAATGCTCTAATGCAGTGCCTACCTTTACAAGTCCTAAAGTATGTGCCATTTACAAAATACAGCTAACCTTCATACATATATAATGAAGCATTCTGGTTAAATGAACATTAATAAACCTGCTGTCCAATCTAATGAATTTCAACACTATCAAATTTCTTTTGTATCCTTCTCCTGCTACCTGTTCCCATTATCCTAAATTTTCTGTTGATTGTTCCCCTTGTTTTTTCTCTTTAAGTAAGTGTAAGTAAGTGTTAGCCACTCAGTCATGTCCAACTCTTTGCAACCCCATGGACTGTGGCCCACCAGGCTCCTCTGTCCATGGAATTCTCCAGGCAAGAATACTGGAGTGGATTGTCATTCCCTTCTCCAGGGGATCTTCCCAACTCAGGGATCGAACCCACATCTCCTGCATCGCAAGCAGATTCTTTACTGTCTGAGCTACTAGGGAATCCCTTTTCTCTATAGCTTTACCATATTTAGTTTTACTTGTCTTTGCAACTTATAAAAATATAAATGTAAAAATATAAAGAGGTAGCAAGTAGCACGCATTCTGTACTTTGGATTTTCATCCAGCTATTGTCTTTGTAAGATGTATTCACGTCGGTGTATTTAGCTGTGGTGCATTCATTTTCACTGCTCCCCAGTTCTGTCCTGGAGAAACATACTGCAGTGTGTGTGTGGTTTGTTGCTACTTCTTGCTGTTGGAACAGTGCTGTTGTGGACGTGCAAGTACATATGACTTGAGCCTGAGCGGAAATTTCTCTAAGACACTGGTTCTCAGACAGTTTGGTCTCAGGACCTCCTCAAAGTTATTGAGGATGTCAAAGAGCTTTTGTATATATGCATTGTATCCATCTCATATGAGATTAAAATTGAGAAATTTATATTTTTATTATTAAAAACAATGGTTATGATCCATTTTTATTAATTATATAGGATATTTTTATGAAAAATACCTTTTTCTAAAAAATAAATTTAGTGAGAAGAGTGAAATTATTTCATAATCTCTTTAACATCTGACTTAATAGAAAGATTCTAATATCTGCTGCTGCGTTCAGTCAACTACAGCACGTTGTTTTGGATGGAATATATGAAGACTATCTGGCTTCACACAGATATGTAACAGCCTTTTCAGATAATTACAGCTATCTTTGATACTTTACCAAGACTCAAAAAGAGGGAGCTTCTTAAAGCTACCTCTTAGCTTAGTTGTACTGTGAAATCTGAAACCACTTCAGTGGACTTTTGTATTCAGTTGCATTAAAATGTACTGGTCTATATTGCATTTGGAATGGACCACCCCGTAGGTACATCATGCACGGGTCATTTGGAAACTATTGGCTCACTGAGTTATATAAGACCTACCAAATGTTGATACATTTTATTGCACAGTATAAAAAGTGTATTGTCAACACTGATCTTATTTAAAAAGTCTTTACTGGGAAACTGTTAAGTTCATGATGTACAGTACAAATTTTCCAAAATTTTAATTCTGGCTTGAAAGTTTGGATTTTATCATTGGCTACAAATACTGTCAGTTTTCCCTTAAAATAGTAACCCTGCTTCATTTATTTCCAAGAAATTGCCAAATACCCAGATTTGAATGACCAAAGTCATTCAGTTACTTATCACTTATTTTATTAATTAAAAGTGATGTTCCGTGGGTGGGAGTGAGGTTCGAGAGGACATATGTATATTTATGTGTAATTCACATTGTTGTATGGCAGAAAACAACACAGCATTGTAAAGCAATTATCCTCTGATTTAAAAATAAAGTTTTAATCAAAAAAAGTGACTGGTCCAGTTCCCAGCTCAGTCACACATGTCCTTTCCCTTGAGACAGCCATCTGACTTCAGTCATAGCAGAAATGCATTATGCACATATTTCATCACATTGAATATTTTTAAGAAGCTTACTCAAGGGTCAACCTTTAATAAAATGAATAATTTCTACTGCTGCTTCATCAGAGACATTCTTTTGTTTTTCTTGGCTGCGCCAACTGACATATAGGCTCTTGGTTCTCCCACCAGGGATTGAACCCGTGTCCCCTGCATTGGAATCGCAGAGTCTTAATCACTGGGCCACCAGAGAAGTCCCTCATCGGAGACATTCTTAAGTGAAACTGGCAAGATTGTTGTGTGTGTGTTTACTGTGGGTGTGTGGTGGTGAAGAGTACAATGATTTATTACAAGGGTGGTTTGGTGCCACTGTCCCAGTGAGAGCCAAGGTGCCAGCATCTTCTCCACCACTGCTTTTGCATCATCAGTACAAATGTCAGCAGAGTGAAAAGGGCGGATAGCATCTTAGTAGTATTGTGAAAACACTTCTGATCTTGAGGATCCCTGAGAGGCTCTCAGAGAGATCCCGGGGGGTCCACAGCTCACACTTCGAGAACCACCTTTCCAAGATGCCTGCATGGGAATAGAAATGCCAAGGCTTGGTGTTCCCGAGTCCTCAGCTTGGCTTGGTAAGGTTACAGTGCAGAACTGTACGACTGTTCGCACTGCAGAACCCCAGAGGCAGAGGACCCTTCCCTCACAAGTGTGCTCAGGCTACAGGGGATTTCTTTGAAGTATCTTCAAAGTCTTTTTGTTTGATCTGAAAATTTGGATGGAAATCAGCATTTTGCTCTATAACATATGTTTGTTTTAAGATAATATTGTAAATAAACTTGGCAGCTAAATTGCTTTTCATCTCCACAAATACATATGTCAAAATGTTGATCTGTGAAGATGCTCCGTGTCCACCCTGTGACTTCCTGGTTACCCCACTTCGAGAAGGAGAACTCTAGTGGGTACCACGGGTCCAGCATGCTTTATCATGGAGAGTGCATTGTTGGGTACAGAGATGCCCGAGCTTTTCAGGCCCTGGGAGCTGGGAGGATTTCTGGTCTTGCGGTCCCTGGGCTGGTCCATGAACCCACCACCTGGGTACATGCCTACATGCCACCCACTTCCTGTCTTCCCACATCAAATTACCCACCAAGCCTGTTGATTCTCCTTTCAGAATCTCCCTAGCATTCATCACGCACACATTCCTTGCTACTGCTTTCATTTATGTTCTTAGTTTTTCTCATAAGAATTGAGATCTTTTTTGCCTCACTCTCATGCCTGCTTTCCCTCCACCTCAGCCGGTATAAATCCAGTCTTCACCCTGCTGCCACTGTAGACTTCCTAAAACACTCCTGTAATCTAGATAATCCTTATTTAGGATCTTTTAGGCTTTCCCTAAAAAGATAAAGTTTGTTATTCTTAGCAAAGTATAGAAGATGCTTCATCATCTGAGCCCCTTTTCTTCTGTCCTCCTATAATCCCTTATTTCAGTCATACTGAGTGATCTGTTTTGCAGACCACCATGCTTATATCTGTGTGTGTGTGTGTGCACGTGTACGTGTGTGTGTTAGTTGCTCAGTTGTGTCCGACTCCTTTTATGACCCCATGAACTGTAGCCCACCAGGCTCCTCTGTCCTTAGAATTCTCCAGGCAAGAATCCTGGGGTGGGTAGCCATTCCCTTCTCCAGGGGATCTTCCCGACCCAGGGATTGAACCTGCATCTCCTGCGTTGAAGGCAAATTCTGTACCATCTGAGCCACCAGGGAAGCCTCACTTTGGCATATTTGTTTTCCTACTTCTGGGATGTCTTCAACTCATCTGATTGGCCTGACAACCTTCTCTTACCCTTCAACACTCAGTCCTCAGAGAAGCCTTTCGTCCCTCTCCTCCTCCCACCGTTGTCCCACCTCTTGGGCAAAATTAGGCATCCTGTCTCCTGGTTCCCATGGGTCTCTCATAATACCTTTTGTGCTGTGTTATAATAGCTTATTCATCTATGTCCTTACTGACTGTGAGCTTGGGGCATGGAATATCTCTTACTCATTTTGGTACACTTTTGCACATAACAGTACTTGGTGTATAGTAGATGGTCGGTAAATATGTTGAATAAGTGAATGAGAGAAGAACAGAATCAAAGATAGGAGCTAATCTGTACACATTATTGAATATATGAATGAAAGAATGGGTCACAGAATACAAGACATAGGAGGTGTTCCATCAACATGCTTGAATGAATGAATGAACGAATGGAGAAGTTAAGAATGCGTCAATAATCAAAGGATTTGGGGGAGAGAAAGGACTTGGGGAAATATCTCCTGCTGTCTTCCTCTCTCAGAAATGAGAAAAGGATTGGCCTGAACTGATTCACTGGACTGGGTGGAGGTGATGCGCAGTGCCACGAGCATTCCCATGGATGTGGCCTAGTGATGACTGGAGAAAGTCATGTGCTTCTGGGGCATCTTGCCGAGAGGAGCAGAGGCTGCGGCCCACACCACAGAGATACCGCAGTCTGAGAGCGAGCGAGCACTTTTGTGGTTGGAAGTTTGGGGCACATTCCAGACTGTAGAGTCTTCCCTCCGTCATTGGCTCTGCTCTCTCTCTCTCTGTGTCCTCAAACCGTGCCAAGACTGTAAGATTTTCCTGATGACGGGGCATGTTCTACATCTGGATTCCATGGTCATAACAACCAGAAGTTTCCTGTCCTCTTTGGTTGAGGTGATTATGATATAGAGCTGGGTAGCAACAGCAACAATTTGGAGGTAGGCTCTACTATTTAAAATACAGTGTTCTCTCATCTGAGATTTCTGGGTGCCTGGGAGGGAGGGAAAAGAGAAACTATATTCACTCCGTGCTAACAGTATGCTACATGCTTTACTCATATAATTCTGATTTACCTTGACAGTGACCCTGTGAAATTGCAGGCCTTAATATCCTGTTCTGCAAATGAAACCGTAGGCCTGTAGATATTGGGAGGGTCTAGTAGGAGGCTGGGTGGGATTTGAGTGGGACTTTCTGGTGCCAAGGCTTGTGCTTCATGTTCTAGAAATGCTGTGGTTTTTTGGTTAGGCAAAACGTGTTGTGGCCTCATTTTATCAATTGGGTAAATTCTTTTCTATTTTTTAATTTTAATTTTTTTGGCTGCCTGGGCTCTTCATTGCAAGGTGCAAGGTACCTTGTATAAGGTACGAGGGCTTTCTCTAGTTGCGGCGTGGGATTCGTTGCCCTTCAGCATGTGGAATCTTAGTTTCCTGACCAGGGATGGATCCCGCGTCCCCTGGATGGGAAGGTGGGTTCTTAACCACTGAGCACCCAGGGGAGTCCCATCAGTTGGGTAAATTCTTGAAGTTGCATATACATTATATACTTAAGAGGAGGAGAATCTGTAGTTTTCTAGTTTAATGTTGTCTGTGCTTGGCAGTTGACACAAACTTTGCCATCTCTGTAGGAGCCCAGGGCCTGCGAGAGGGAGCAGGTGTTATTGTTCTACTTTACAGATGAGGGATCTGAGTAATGGGGGACAGACTGTTCACATCTGTCTGGTTCATCTCTGTGGCCCTAACACCCAGTCAAAGGGTTGGTATTTAGTAGTCTCTCCAGTTTTTTGTTAAATAAACACCAGGAATTATAGTGGGAACCTGTAAGTACCAAATTCAGCCTGGAAGCTGGGTCTCTGGATCTGAGCTAACTGCCCTGTCCAGTGCTAAACCATCCAGCTTCTCCAGAGCCCTAAGCAGAGAGATGCCAGTGTGATCTCTTATCATTATGCGTGGGGTTTGCACGCATATGATACGGCTATCTGGTGGATTTCTACAAATCTAAGTAAGCACATGTGGCCTCTTAGAATAAGATCTCTTGTTTTTAACTTCAGCATAGGATTTTAAATCATTTCCTCTCTATCTGACACTTCCCAGTACGATTGGAAAAGGACCCATTATCCAATAATGGATTCATGGAGGATGAGCACTAGGGTGATCCCCGAGATCATCTAATACAGTGTATTTAAAACTCAAAAGAAAGGACTTCTCTGCTGGTCCAGTGGCAGAGGCTCCAAGCTCCCAGTGCAGGGGGCTCAGGTTCCACCCCGGGTCAGGGAACTAGATCCCACATGCTGCAGTTAAGAGTTTGCCTGTCATGACTAAAGACCCTGAATGCTGCAACAAAGATCAAAGATCCTGAGTGCTCAACTAAGACCCCGCTCAGCCAAATAGATAAATGAATAAATATTTTTTAAAAAATTAGTGGAACTGCTTTCTTTAAAGAGAATGCCTCTGTACAGACGAGGAAAAAGCAGGGCTGCAGGTTAGCTGTGCTAAGGTGGGAGGTAAATGGATCCATACAACCAAGCCCTTCCCTGGAGACCTAGGGTTTTTTGAGAGTGGGGTTTATAAATCACAGATCTCTTCTAATCCCTCTTACAGATGAAGAAACCGAGGCACCAAGGTGCTTAGTGACCCACAGATAAGGTTAGATTAAGACGATGGTGATGAAACTTGTGGCCATCTCTCCGAATTTCCAATATTGTTTTAAATGCCATTCTGCTTTGATGACAAAGAAAAAAAAATGTCTATTCTTTAGAATAAGGGTCAGCAAACCATGGCCTATTTCTGTGCAGCCCCTTGAGCTGAGAATGGATTTTGTATTTTAAAGCAGTTGTTTAAAAAAAACAAGCAATGGTAACAGCAACAACAAAGAATATGGGACAGAGAACGTATGTGCACCACAAAGCCTAAAATATTTACTGCCTGACTGTTCACAGAAAAAGATTGCCGACCCTGCTTTACAGGATTCACTACTGTTGACGTTAGTGTGGAAATACCAAAAGAATTTGACTTTCTCTAAGTAGCTTCAAACCATGTAGATTGAAAACAAAGCCTGAGCAGTTGAGAATATTTATATCAAAAAGCTTTTCCAATGAAAGCTTTAAATGGCTCTGTAGCTTTTCATGAAAAGTGAAAGTGTGTTAGTTGCTCAATTGTGTCCAACTCTTTGGGACCTTATGGACTGTAGCCCGCTAGGCTCCTCTGCCCATCGGATTCTCTAGGCAAGAGTACTGGAGTGGGTTACCATTCCCTTCTCCAGGGGATCTTCCCAACCCAGGGATCTGACCCAGGTGGCCTGCATTGCAGGCAGATTCTTTACTGTCTGAGCCACCGGGAAGCCCCACAGTCTTTCATCCTCCTTTTCAAATGCTAGTTGTTGCTTGGAGGATCAGCTGGGTAACTAAGTCCTTATAACATGTGGAAGAATATTGCAGCTAGAGGGCTGCAGAGAGTTATAGGACCTATAAGATGAAAAAGAAGTGGCGTGGTTATTCAAATAGAGAAGGGGGGCATTTTATAGACTCCCAAAAGGTTAACAAGAGGAACTGACTGATAGTGCAAGAGGTCACTCCCGGGAAATGGCCAGGGTCACTTTGGGGCCAGACCTCTGCGTGACAGAGGGATTTTTTGTTGTTGTTGAACATTTACCTTGGGGTTGAACCTTCATCTGCAGCAACAGTAGACATGTTCCCTGACCTCAGCGTTACTACTTAATGCATTCCCAGAAGGATCAAGCTTTGTTGGGAAGTGGAATGAATATTTTCTCCTCTGGAGCATTGCTCCTGGAGACAGAGAACTAGAAAACAGTGCCAGGTTTCTTTCAGGTGAAAGACTAAGCAAAGCTTTCTTAGTGAAACCCCACGTGGGCATGCCAGAAGAAAACCCCAGGAAGAGAGGAAATCATCCCTGAAATTCTTATTTATTATTATTTTTTTGACTGTGCTTGGTCTTCATTGTCAGTGGACCTCCAAAGGTCAGCAACTTCTTTGGACAGAATTAAGAACAAGAAACTGGTTAGTGTAATCAAAGCTGATTAGAGATACAAGGCATATCCATTGCCTTTTTAAATTAATATTAATTAATTTTTTTGTTTACTGACTTGGAAAGAAGTTTGAAACATATTACTAGGTAAAAGAGAAGATTCTAAAACTGTATATATAATAGGATCCAGTTTTAATGAATGTTTTTTTTTGTCTCTGTTGCTTCCTGCAGCCTTTCTCTAGTTGCAGGGAGCAGGAGATTCTCTCTAGCTTCGGGGCACGGGCTTCTCATTGGAGTGGCAGTGGCTTCTCTTGTAGAGCTCAGGCTCAATAGTTGTGGCGAGTGGACTTAGTTGCTTCATGGCATGTGGGATCTTCCCAGACCAGGGATCGAACCCTCTGCTCTGGAAGGTGAATTCTTAACCTTTGGACCACCAGGGAAGTCCCCCCTGAAATTCTTAAAAGAGAATGAAGTGGACAAAACCAGTGGACTCCAAGTTGTTAAGGGGCTGTTAATCTGACTCCAGGGTATTGTGGCCCTTGGAATTGCCCTTGTTTGCTGGTTTCGTGTGGTTTTTGTTGTATCCACTGTCTTTCGACCTGCTATCATCGACTTTGTTTGTATGTGCCAGAAGGTGAGCAGGGAAAGGAGATAGCAAATAAGTGAACATTTGACCACTAGATAGCAGCTCTGGCACAAAGCCTGGTCGAGTAAAGGTTAAAATCGTTGACCTAAATCAGTGTTTAAAGTTGACTTTGAATTAGGGTTGTCCTTGTAAGTGGTGTTCTTTGGTGTCATGGATTCTTGTGCATAACCCAAAGAAATATCCTCACACCACAGCACCATCTACTTTCATGAGCATGTAGGGGGTTGGGAGCGGCTTCCTCGGCAGCTTTTGTTTTATGTGTATTTAATCACTAAATAAAAATCAATTTCCTCTCCCTTGCTAACTTCTCTTATCCCCCTAGGCTGTTTTCCTTCTGGAATAGGTATATTTTTAGTCAATAAAGGACTTACTGTGTGAACTTTTCTGTTGGCAGGCAGAACGATTATGACCGTGATATGTTTCATTCCAAGGTGGGTGCTGTCAACACTTGGTAAATGTATCCACAAAGAAATGTATCATTTTATGTATAAGCTAAGATTCTACTAAGTAGCCATTTTTCTTCCCATAGAGGGCTGTTCTTAGACTGCTGAGTGCATTATTATGTTATTACGGCTTTTTGTTGTTGTTGTTAAGTTCTTTCTTGATCTATTAATAATTTCCTGGTGATTTCAGCAGTTTGATAATTTATCGCTCATCTTAGAACAGGTATTGGTAATGTTGGGATGAAAACATTTATACAAGAGGAAATAAAAGTCAAGGAAGCAGATAATCGACCGATTTATCAGCCTTAGCAGACAATTTTTCTGATAATGCCATGGTAGCCATGGTAAATTTACTTCTGATTGCTTGAGGGGACAGATTCTATATGCTTTTTGTAACATGGAGATGCCTGAAAGGGTGAAGCAGTAAGGAATCAATCCGTGGGCTAACCAGTACTGTTTTGGTCTCTCGATAGGGCGGCGAATTCATGCTATATTTGCACCTATCCCTTTCTTATTAATTGGCCACAACATATGTGGTGATGAGTACACATACATATATATGTGTATGCGAGCTAAGTCATTTCAGTCATGTCCAACTCTGCGGCCCCATGGACTGTAGCCCGCCAGGCTCCTCTGTCCATGGGGATTCTCCAGGCAAGAATACTGGAGTGGGTTGCCATGCTCTCTCTAGGGGATCCTCCCAACCCAGGGATTGAACTCGCATCTCTTATGTGTCCTGCATTGGCACATTGGCAGGTGGGTTCTTTACCAGTAGTGCCACCTGGGAAGTTCACACATATATACACACATATGTATTTATTTGGAGATTTCTAAGTTACTGTAGTAATAGAAGATTTCTCTTGATTAATGCCTTTCTCAAAATCTTTCATTTGACAGAAATTTGGCTAAAGTTTAGAGAGAGTCAAAAATAGCTTTTTAGTCTGTTTATAGTCTCTGTAGCCTCAGGGGACTTCACACTGAGTGGTGAGCGTGGCCGATTCTGTACAATAAGCCTAGCTTACACAAAAATTTCAGTACTAACTGAGTCTACAGGTTAGAATTCAGAGGTGAAACCCCAGAAAAAAATCTCAGGCATCTCAGGCCTTCTTCATTCCAACTTAAATGTACTCATTTTCTAGAGTTGCCGTTACAGAGTACCACCAATTGAATGGCTTCGGTGATGGGAAAAATTGTTTTAGTTATTCTTAATTAGTAAGATCATGTAACAATTATATGTTCTGTCAGTCAGTTCAGATGCTCAGTCGTGTCCAACTCTTTGCAACCCCATGGACTGCAGCATGCCAGGTACTCAAACTCATGTCCATTGAGTCGGTGATGCCATCCAACCATCTCATCCTCTGTCATCCCCTTCTCCTCCTGCCTTCAATTTTTCCCAGCATCAGGGTCTTTTTTTAACACAAAGCAAATAGATATTGTATTCCCATGATTCAAAGGGAGGTCAAAAAAGAAATGTATTGTCTCACTGCTGGAGGCCAAAAGTTCAAGATCAAGATGAAGGTGGCGGCGGCTCCATGCTCCTTCCAAAGATGCTAAGAAAGGGTGTGTTGTGGGCCTCTCTCCTAGCTTCTGGTAGCTTCTTCACTTGTGGCTTGTCTGTCTGTGTGCAAATCTCCCATTTTTATTAGGGCACCAGTCATACTGGGTTAGGGCCCACCCTAATGACCTCTTCTCAACTTGATCACCTACAAAGATCCTATTTCCAAACTCAGTCACATTCACGAGTACTGCGTGAGCATCATTATGGGGGATGCAATTCAGCCTATGGGGCTTCCCAGGTGGCTCAGTGCTAAAGATTCCACCTGCCAATGCTGGAGCTGAGTGTTCAGTCCCTGGGTCGGGAAGATCCCCTGAAGAAAGAAATGGAAACACATTCCAGTATTCTTGCCTGCAGAATCCCATGGATGGAGGAGCCTGGCGGGCTACAGGCCATGGGGTCGCAAAAGAGCCCCACATGACTTAGTGACTAAACAACAACAATTCACCCTACAACACAAGGCTTTCATCTTTAGTTTGCACAGAATTTTAATAAGCCTGGTGATTGTTGTTTCAGTTATGGCAGACAAAAAGCCTCAAATTTAGAAGGAGAGGGCTCTGCATAGGCATAATAGAGAAAAAAAAGAATTCGTAAGAACTGTTAAAATAGGAATAATGACTTAAAATGCCATTGCTTGGAGCTATTTGATATGGGGGCAAGCTGCTGCAAAGGCTCAGTAGTTTCTGAGACACTTCTCAGAACATAATAATCATATTACAAACATAATAATCATGTTTCACACATCATGTTTGAGTATGTATGCATTTTTAAATCTCATCAAAACAAGATAAAAAAATACATCAACTGCGTGAAAGTACTTTGGTACTTTTTGGTTACCTGAAATATTACTTTTTTGACCTGAAATATTACTTTTTTGTCAAGTTATTCATATTCTGAAGGTTTGAGTTTAAACCTTACTTTGTCACTAAGTGTGAATATTAAGTAAGCCTTTTGTAACCTTGCTTTCCTGGTCTGTAAATTTAAAAGAGTACAGTCTACTGCCTAAAATTATTGTGAGGATCAAATTTGCTGCTGAATATTAAAACACCGAATACAGAACCAGGTATATTTCGGGTGCTTTATAGATAATTGTTTGCTCATTCAGCAAATGTTTGTTGGAAACCTGTCATGTTCTAGACCTCTTTCTAGGATTCACTCATTCATTTACTCATTGATGATCACTTAGTGATGTAGTAGTTGAAGCACTGATCTCTGCATTGGGACATCTGAGCTCAAAGATCACCAGCCCACTCTAAGCCTCTGCCTAGAAGCTAGACTTAGGAACTAGCTCTCCAAGGCTTTTCCATCTCTAAAATAATTCCTATAACAAAATTCAACTTCAACAAATAGAGCTGTAGTTCTCAATATCCCCCAGATCCATTGGATCAGCCTGGCAAGTACCCTCTGGGCATTCGCTTTGCTCTCTGAAGATGGGGGTACTAGGATGCGTGCTGTTTTCTGATAATAGTAACAATGCCAGCCACTCCTTACTGAGCTCTTGACATTGTACTACATACTTTTCGTACATTCTTGTTCCTCTTGTTAGGGTACATGTTTCTCCAAAGAAGATGGGTATCCAGAGAGACATGGTGCACTTTCCAGGAGAATAATGTTCTTGGATGGTTTGTGAGAAACACCCCTGTATTGTTAAGTAAGGATGAGCTCATCTATAGTATAGAGTGCAGAATTCACTTCAAATGTTAAGCTAAAACTCAAAGAAATTTGGGACTTCCTAGAGGGGGCTTCTGCTTCAGTCCCTCATTCCCCTAGACTGCTATTGTCTCTTGTTGGCCAGCAGGGAGGTTCTGGTGGAAACGTTTGCAAAGCAGGCTCTTTGCCCTATTCTGTGTTTGATCACATGAGAAAAATAGAATTGTCATTTGTAATTTTGAAAACCATTCTCATTTCCAGTACTGACAAGGGCCACCGTTCTGATTGTTAAGCCCATTTTTTCTTTCTCATTCATACATGTGACAAATATTTGAGCACCTGTTCTGGTGGGTACCATTCTAAATATTGAGGATACAGTGGCAAGCAGAACAAAATCTTCTCCCTCAGGGGGCTTCTATTCTAATAAACAGTGATATTTGAGGGGAGACCTCAGGAAGTAAGGGAATCAGTCATGTTGGTCTTCTGGGGGAGAAAGATTTCAAAGGGAATAGGAAGTGCAAAGGCCCTGAGGCAGGAGCTTACCAGGCGCAGTGGTAGGAGACAAGGTCAGAGGGATGCAGATTATGTAGGGCCTTTGCTGCTGCTGCTGAGTCATTTCAGTCATGTCTGACTCTGTGCGACCCCATGGACTGCAGCCCACCAGGCTCCTCCGTCCGTGGGATTTTCCAGGTGTAGGGCCTTTAGGTCAAGGTAAAGGTTTTTTGGATTTTATTCTGAAGCCTGAGAAGCCATTGTGGAGGCTTTAGGGATGAAGCAGTGGAATTAGGGGCTTCCCAGGTGGTTCTACTGGTAAAGAATCCAATCTCTGGGTCAGGAAGATCCCCCCTGGAGGAGGGCACAGCATCCCAACCCACTCCAGTTTTCTTGCCTGGAGAATCCCATGGACAGAGGAGCCTGGTGGGCTATGGTCTATAGGGTTGTAAAGAGTCAGACATGACTGAAGTGACTTAGCACGCACAGTGGAATTGGACATAATATTTTTAAAAGCTTACTCTGGCTACTGGTTAAGAATATGGGGTGGGGGGGTGGGGGCAAGAATTGGAAGTAAGTCAATCAGTCAAAAGGCTACTGCCATAGTCTAGGCCAGGGGTACAGTGCAGTATACGAGGGTGGGAGTGGTGGAAATGTTGAAAAGTGGCAAGATTTGGAATGTATGTTGAAAGCAGAACCAACAGAATCCACAAATTAATTAGATGAGGGGTGTGAGAGAAAGAAGCTAGTGGAGACTGGCCGTGGCAGTTTGGTCCAAGCAGTTGTAGGGGTGGAGGAGTTGCCATTCGTGTTGAGATGGGCAGTTTGATGGGGGAGTTTGGGTTGTTCCTGGGTCACTGGAGGACCTGGCAACTTTCTATGAGAATATTGAAACCAGCTTAGATACTGTTTGGACCTCTCTTTGAAGATAAGGAGCAATGTGTTAATGTGTGTTACCTTTGTTTTCTTCGTGGACACTTCCAGCAGTAATCTGCAAACACTGCTGTGTGCAAAATGGTCGTCTTGACCCAGGAGGCAGCCCTGCTATCTCAGTCTGCAGACTCTTATCCTCTCCAGACTTCCACTCATTTCCCACTGCCCTCATGGCACCTTTTCCCCAGCTGGACTGGTGACAGGGATCTGGCTGTCTTCTCCACTCTGGCAGTTTGAAATACCTAGCAGTTCTTACATTTTCTTCCTGGCCATGCTGAGAAGGGATGGGTGCCCCTGGGCATCAGGTTCAATAACCGTGGTCTCTGCGGCTTGGTCCTGCGGAGCCGATTGCAGGCCTGTCATTTAGACTGTGGACTTGGAGGCCTGGACCCCTGAGAGGTGCCTTCACTGAGGGCAGAACCAGTGTGGGGAATGTGCTGAAGCTTTCAGGCTACAAAAGGACGATCGAAAAATTGGCAAGTAAAGCGGCCTAAATGAGGATGTGTTTTATGCTCAGGATCATAAAATTGGTTCAGAACAACCTGATGTGCAGCATGCTAAACCTTCATTAAGCATTACCGAGGTCACTGCTTTTGTCCTCCGGGTGCCTCTTCCGTTTCTTCTGTGACCCACGTGGAGCCAGTTGTAGAGCCCGCCCCTTGGCTTCAGCGATAGGTCCAGGGAGTGGCACGTGACCTCCAGCAGCCAATCAGAAGGAGAAAGACCTTTCTCCTGTGATACATAACGTCATTGACAGTGGACTCCAGAACCTGTACACCAGATTTTTAGCCTGCTGGAAAAGGTGGCCTGGAGGAGGGCATGACAGCTCACTCCAGTACTCTTGCCTGGAGAATCCCCATGGACGGAGGGGCCTGGAGGGCTGCAGTCCACGGGGTCGCAAAGAGTCGGACATGACTGAGTGACTAAGCACAGCCCAGCAAAGGTGGCCTGAGAGGAGGCTCACCTCCCAGGAGAGACTAGGCGCGAATGAGAGGGAGCTCTGGTGGTGCTTTGGACACCCTCTCTGGGGCTAGCGACATGCATCCCTCTCCAGGTTTGATAGAGGGACTGAGAACGTGACCTGAGAACGTTCATGCACGCGGTCCTCATCACTGACAACCACAGGAGCCCAACTACCCCTGCTTTGGTCAGGGCTTGCCTCATTGTCCTGCTTCAGCCATGTATAACCTAATGGTTTTTTTATTTAAAAAGGAGTGAGTTGGGTAACGTAACTGGTCAATCTGCCCTTACCCAGTCAATAGATGGGGTGTCTTTAAAATGTGAAGAGGGGAGAATCTGAAAACATTTTCCTTAAGTGAAACTATCTAACAAGGTCACCAGAATATTAGCTTACTCCACGACTGGGCTATTTCCTGTTTGATAGTTTGCAGAAGAGGCAGCCCTCATATAAGTGAATTTCCAGTGTCCTCTGTTGAAATCTTCATCCTCCAAGGTCCGTTTCCAAAGCCACCTGTACGATTGGAATGAATGATTTGGTGTCTTAGGCACACAGGACTCTGCGATGGCACCAGCCATTGTGTTTCATAGGCTTGTGCAATCCTTGCTCCCCTGTTAATTATAAACTGTTGGCCTAGACATTGTCACTGTCTCTGAGGCTCTCTGTTGCAGAGAACAGTTCCCTGACTATGTTAATAGTAAATGCTCAGTAAGTGTTGAATTAAATCCATTATCAGCATTAGTTTTACTAATAGCTTTTGTACACTGCTATATAAACTTTACCAACTGCTTTCGTGTACAATTGCAAGGAAAAATCTATTGTATGTTTTAAGGTGGGTATTCCTGGTATAACTGATAATACTGATAGCGGCCTGTTTAGCTTTGGATGCATATTAGGTGGAAATGGAAAACATGCAATATTTTTAGATGCAGATGAACCGGAAGGTTAGGGATCAGGTGAACACACCTGTGGTCACAAGAAGAGGGTGTTGGCTGCCAGAGGACTGACCATGAGTCAGCTCCCTCCAGGCGAGTCCTAGGAACCTAATCCTGATGCTCTTCAATAACTGCCAATGAGATTCATGTGTATTGACTGGTGGGAATGGTTTGTGGGTAGATTAAGAACTGAGGCTTTTCGGCTTCCGTCTCCACTAGCTTTAACCTCAGCCAAAAGGCATGAAAATTAATAGGTGCCTCCTTATATTTTTTTCTCTCTCTCCTCCTGTTCTTTCTGAACAAGGATCTTTTGAGTTGAATATCGGTCCAATTAAATGCACCTGATTAAAACTGTCAAACCAAAAAGGGAGTGAGCTGAAAAAAAATTGCAGCAAGAGTGGCAGATCTCAAGTTACTCAGTTTCTCTGCTTGAGAACTGAATTGTAAATAAATGTGTTAGGTAGTGAAATTTTGTTTTGTTTTCCCCAAAGGAGAAATATTTGCCACATGGAAACAAAATATATTCAGCGTGTTTTCATTCTGTAATTGCGCTGCTTCTGTTCTTAATTCTTTCTGAGTTTCTGATTTAAAGGGAAAAACACAGAAACAGACTGTTGTGTAAAATTGACAGGAATGAGTGTGAACCTGGCTGTCAGAGACATAGGTTGTCGTAAAATTAGCAATGGAAATAGCTTCCTATTCTAGAGGTTAAAAATAATGCATCTAGAAGGGAGTTGTTTACATTGGCCATTCAGAGGCTTCCCCTGGAGACTTAGTTAGAAAAACTGTGAAATCCATGGTGGATGCTGGATGCGCAGACAGCATTTCTAGGAGGGCGTCTCACAGCTCTGGGAGGGAGAGGGGTGAGGACAGGAGAAGGAACTGGGGATGGGGGTGAGTTCTCAAATTGTGAAAGAGGGTCAAAAGACAAGCCTCATTTGTTCTAAACTTTGCGATGTCCAACAAATTAATCCCTTAGATTGCAGGAATGCTGTTTGAGCATCCCAGTGACAGAAGCCTTTCTCATCCTGCAGCCTGAAAGGAGCTGGGGGCGGGGGTGGCCCACAGACCTTGCTGAAGGGGAGCTCCGCAAAACTGGACCAAGGAACACCTCTTGGATAAAACTGAATGTGAAAATAAACAGCAGCCCAGCAGAAAGGAAACCAAATTAATTTATGCGTGGGAGAAAATCTTGCTGCTCTTTTATGAAGTGAAAACACATTTGTTGGAGACTTTCAGGGTTTTTCTCTCACCCTCTGTGGGTCCCAGCCTCTCTTGTGTTCATTTCTCTGAGTGCATACCCCAGCTTTTACTTGACCTCAGATGATGACAGAATAGTTTCAGAGATGTTTCTCCTCAGGTTTCTGGTCTGACTCCTTCGAGGCCATGCACTACAATTATTTGCTGGTTTATTACTTAAATAACCACGATTGCAGTAGCAGCATCTTTCGAAAAGCGATTAATGGAATATTATGAATTTAAAAGGGCTTCCCTGGTGGTTCAGTGGTAAGGAATCCGCCTGCCAATACAAGAGACACAAGTTCCATCCCTGAGTGTGGAAGATTCCCACGGAGAAGGAAATAGCAACCCACTCCAGTATTCTTGCCTGGGAAATTTCATGGACAGAGAGAGAGGCCTGGTGGGCTACAGTCTGTAGGGTCGCTAAAGAGTTGGACGCGGCTTAGCGACTAAACAACAACAACAACAAAATGAGTTTAAAAATACTCTTTAGGTATTTGAGTTTTCTTGCAGTACAGAAAAGAGTGTATGTATCTCAGTGAGTGTATCTGCAAAGCACAGAGCAGTAGATGGTTAAGAAATATATGGATATTTTAGAGGACTTAAATTGGTCTATTTAAGAAATGCTTTGTTTGCATGTTCTGGGCTTGTGTTTTGGTGAGGTTGAGGAGGTTGCTTTAAACGTAGTTATCAGCTGTTTGTATCACTCTGGAAAGTTTGGATCTCCTTATCACTGTTTGATGGGCTTAGAGCCTGAATTGACAACTTCTTTAGTTTTGGACCCACTCACCGGCTTCAGCACATCTGGAGGGGGTGAATCTTCTTCTCACATCTGGAGTGGGCCGGAAATTAAACTTTGCCTTTGGGGCTTTGCCAAAAGGTGTGCCGAATTTTTTAGGCATTTGAATCCATTTTTGAGAACAGCAACAAAAAACAGGCAGAGAGGGAATGGAGAAATTATAGAATTAATTGGTACTTAGCTCTTATTGGTCTGTCTGAAAATAAGAGTGAACGATATCTTTATCAATGAGAATTCACTTGCTGATTTCTCTTTCCAGAGGGTGGAAGGACAGCTGCTCAGATTTTCTAGAAGATGCTACTCAGAGGGCATCTGGCAGGGGCTTTGAAAAGGAGCACTGGGCCAGATGTTGAGAGATTTGGGCTTTTGGTTCCAGTGTTAGCAGTAGGTTAGCTCTGTGTGTGCCTTAGATCCAAGTTGGTAACCTTAAGAATATTTAATAGTCTCAGTAAAATGACAAGACTGTACACGGATGTGGTTGTGATTCTTTGTGGTTCTCAAAACCCTGATTTTATGTACCTTATTAATTGCCCCAGACTGCAAGGAATGATAACCCACTCCAGTATTCTTGCCTGGAGTATCCCATGGACAAAGGGCCTGGTGGGCCTTTGGACATGACTGAAGCGACTTAGCATGCACACAAGGTTCTACACCAGTCTTGACTATGGAGAGCTACTCTAGTTTGACAAAAGCATAATTTACAAAAAGGAACATAAAATTAACCCTGTTGTTGAAATTGACGTTGGCTGCTTGGTGGTTGGTAAAGAGCATCTCTTCGAGAAGCTGTTGGTGAGATGAGTGGTTCTGGGTCGTGCTGGTTTCAGGAAAGATGACAAATGTTGAAATCAGATGGGAAGAAGGAAATGTGGCAAATCACCAGGAGCCAGACTGTTTTTAACAGAGAAAACTCAATTTTGCCTGCTTTTCTCCAGCAAATCCCATTTGATATTTTATATTTTCGTGATAACTTAATAAGGAATCTCAGGAAGGAGTTGCAGAACTGTAACTTAGTGAAAGAGAATTTGTCATTTGTGACATTTCTTCTCTAAAGAGCATGGGAAGATCGATGTATTAGCTTGTAGTTCGGGCATTACTACTTCCAGCTATTTCTATTCAGAAAAGAAACAGCACGATATATGTAGCAAAACTTGGCACAGTGGGGAATTTTGGCTCCGTCCCTAAAGTGTCATCAAACTCTCTAGGGACCAGGCATTGTGTGAGGCATATGTGGAATCTGTACATAGTAAGCCACCATCCCCACCTTCCAGGAACCTGGTCACTTAATTTTTTAGAAGATAAGTTCACAGTAGACAGATCACTTAGACTGATACAGTATCAGTATTTTAAAAATGGGAATGTTGGGTCTGCATTCAAAATACGTACAGAACCTGACTGCTTCTTCCCACCTGCAGCCACCTTGAGCGGCCTCCCTGTTCCCACCTTGTACCTGCATTTTCTTTTCCACAGGCAGCCAGAACAAACCTTGGAAACCGCAAGTCGCGCCATGTCACTGCCCCGCCGCTGCCCCTCCAGTGATTCCCAGTCACACCAGTTGCCAAAGATGCAAAAAAATCTTTCGGTAGTTTACAGCATCCTTCTGATAGGCTCGGCCTCCCTCCTTTACATCTCTCTCTCTCGTTATTTCTCTGACTTTCCTGCTGCTCTGACACTCACTGGCTTCCCTGATGGTCCATGCATGTGCCAGGCAAGCTCTCACATCAGGGCATTTATAGTGGCCCTCCTCTGCCTGGGCCCCACTCTCAGAGATGGCTGCATGGCCGATTGCTGGTGTCTCTCAAGTCTTTGCACCCGTGTCACGACCTCAGTGAAGCCTCACCCTAACCGTGACTGTTGAACATGACAACTTACCTCCTACCCATTACCCCAGTCCTCTGTGTCCTTCTGTATGTTTCTCCACAACACTTACCGCTCTCTGGTTTTCTCTGGGATTTACTCATTTACTCATTTGTTTAACATGTTTTCCTCACCGGAATGTAAGCTCGAAGAAGGCAGGGTCTTCGTTTTGTTCAACATTGTTCAGTCTTGAACAACACCTGCCATGTGGCAGGCACTCCCTCACTAGCTGTTGAATAAATGAGTGAATGAATGAGAAAGAGAAATTAATTCTGACACTGGGTTCTAGGGAGAATAAGATGAGGAATCCTTTGAGCTGGGTGTTGAAGGATGGGCAGAATTGGACAGTCAGGCCTTCTGGGGGGAGACATCGCAGGTTGAAGGAATATTTTGTGCAAAGGTAGAGGAGTGGCCGAGCCCATTTGTGCTCCTGGAAAGGCAGAGAGTCCCAGCTGACTGGTGCCGGGGCCCAGTGGGAGCAGTAAGGGTGGACAGATACACTCATGGGTAGAAAATGAGGAAAGGGGACTCCGGTGGAATGAGGGAACAGATGACTAATCACTGCCTGTGTTGAGAGGGCCGGCAAGTTGAGGGTTGGGATCTCAGACAAGCAGTTTGTGTTGTCCCTTTAAGAAGTCAGGGAGAGATTGTCCCTTTAAGAAATCAGGAATGTGAATAGTGTTTGCTAGTGAGATCTGATTTTTGTATAGTACTCGACTGTTTTTTCAAAACATGGTTGCATGTTTATTATGATGGAAGCTTCAGAACAACTCTGTGAAATTGGTAGAATATCTAATAGGCAAGTTTTTATTTACATATTTTGATCCTTTTTTTTTTTTTTTTTTTTTTTTTAAATCAATTGCATGTTCTATCAAGCCAGCTAAGTGACTGGCCTGAGGTGGTGGAGTTAGAAAGTGAGAAGCAGCTTCCGACTGCCTCGGGTCTCATCACCCAGTTTCCCCCTATTCTGGCTGTCAGTTTCCTTCCCACACGATCTTGAAGATCTCCTGCTCGCTTTTTACCTGGGCACAAGCTTCTCCCCGATTCCCCCATTCACTGAAAAGCATTTTCTGCATCCAGTTTCTTCTTTACCAGCTCCGTTTTTCTCATTCCTCCTTTTCCATTTCCCTTGATTTGGAATAATTCAAAAAGGATGAGCGTGTGTAGAAGGTGGCAGTGCTTTAATCCGTGGCCCAGGCAGCATCCTTTCAAGCTTAGGTCCAGAGGCTCTGACCCAGCCCCTGACCTGCCGGAAGGTTGTCTGTCTTTCGCGTGGTTTTGGGGCGGGAGGGGCAGGGCAGAGGAAGCATGTCCACGACTCCATTTTTGTCTGTCTTCAGGCTTGCTTGTTGCTTGCTTTGGGAGTAAACCTGATCTTCTTAATTCCCCCAGATGTTAGTAGGCAGGACGAGGCGGAGGGAGAACTCAGTGAAGGAGAGCACTGGTATGGGAACTCTTCGGAGACGCCGTCGGAAGCCTCCTATGGAGAAGTGCAGGAGAACTATAAGCTGTGCCTGGAGGACCGGATGCAAGAGCAGTCCACGTCCCCCGACACCTCCTTGGGAAGCGCGACCCCCAGCAGCCACACGTTGGAGCTGGTGGCACTCGACGGGGAGGTCCTGCGAGACCCACTGCAGTGCGCGGATCACCTCTCCCCCGGCGTGTCTTCTCTGTGTGACGAGGACCACCCAGGCTCCACCAAGCCCCTGAGCAGCAACTTGAGGCGGCTGCTGGAAGCCGGCTCCCTCAAACTGGACGCCGCGGCCACGGCCAACGGCAGGGTGGAGTCCCCGGTCAGCGCGGGCGCCAATCTCTCCTTTTCCCCGCCGTCCCACCACGCCCAGCAGCTCAGCGTGCTGGCCAGGAAGCTGGCCGAGAAGCAGGAACAGAATGACCAATACCCTCCAAGTAACCGTTTCCTATGGAATCAAGGTAAGTGGTTGCCAAACTCAACCACCACCTGCGGCTTGTCCCCGGATTCCGCCATCCTCAAACTGAAAGCTGCAGCCAATGCCGTCCTGCAGGACAAGTCGCTGACCAGGACGGAGGAGACCGTGCGATTTGAGTCCTTTTCCCCCCCTTTCAGCTCCCAGTCTGCCAGCTCCACCTTGGCAGCTTTATCCAAGAAAGTCAGCGAGAGAAGCTTGACTCCTGGCCAGGAGCACCCGCCCCCGGCCAGCTCTTTCCTTTCCCTGGCTTCCATGACCTCCTCGGCGGCCCTTCTGAAAGAGGTCGCCGCGAGGGCTGCCGGGACCCTTCTGGCTGAGAAATCGTCACTGGTGCCTGAGGACCCTCTACCGCCACCGCCTTCGGAGAAGAAGCAAGAGAAAGTAACCCCGCCGCCTCCGCCGCCGCCTCCGCCGCCTCCACCACCGCCACAGTCCTTGGAATTACTGTTGCTCCCCGTTCCCAAGGGAAGAGTCTCTAAGCCCTCCAACTCAGGTATGGACGCTTTCATTTCCATCAGCCTCTAAGTCTTTTTTTCTTCCGCCTGTCAATTGCAATGTCTAATTCATTGCCTTCTTCCTTCGCGTGGGTTCCCCATCCGATCTGAGGCAGGAATAAAAAAGCAGAAGCAACGACAAAATAAGTAAGCAGCCTCGGGGTGGGTCTTTCATGTGTGGATGACACAAAAACTTCACCAATCGCTTTATTTTTGAAAGGTAATGAATAATCTTAGAGACATACAGTACTCCTTCCCTTTCATAGAAACGATTTTTTTTTTTCCCCTTACTGAGTTCAGGCTAGGTCCACACAAGATATATTTAATGGAGGAAGATCAAAGTATCTTTGTCATGGAGTGCATGGCATCACTGCACGGGGGGGAAGAAAAAAACTCGCTGCTTTTGAAATAGTTGACAAGAGAGAGCTTACTGTCCTACAGCTTCCATCACAAATGGACTTTTGTGTCATCAGTAACTATTCTGCCCTAATTTATCACACTATATGCTTTTTAAAATAATTTTTTATTGGAGTATAGTTGCTTTACAATGTTGTATTACTTTCTACTGTACAGCAAAGTGAATCATCTATACGTATACATACATCCCCTTTTTTTTTGGATTTTCTTCCCCTTTAGGTCATACACAGAGCAATGTGCTTGTCTTGCAGTAGGTTCTCATTAGTTATCTCTTTTATATCACTACTGATACATGTCAATCCCAGTCTCGAAATTCATGTCACCCCTTTTGTATACCCTTACATTAGCATTTTTATTAATATTTTGGTGGGACATAAGCCTTTACATACTCTGTTCTTATGTAATTTCTTATTGTATAAGAACTCTAAAGAATATTGTCATTCAGATGTAATCAAAGCATTTCCCACAAATTGTTTATTTTATTCCAGTCCAATCAGATTCTGAAGGAATGTGCATGTGGAAAATGTGAATCATGGGTTTTTCTAATGGGGACGGTCTTTCCAAAGGAGAAGTGGAGATCTTCTAGAGCCTTGATGTTTACAGTTACTCATCTGAGGGAGAAACTTAGTCACTTGGGTCCTCACAGTGGAAGCATCATTTCTTGTACTGGTTTGTTTTTAAATGATGCCCATGGTAAAAAACAGGGTCCTGGAGATGGATGTATGGAGTTTCAGATGTCTCTGGAGGATATCCTGCCAGACCTGAGCAGGAAGTGGGCCATGTGTGTCCTTGTCAGTAGAAACATTGCCATTGTGTGTGTCTAGACAACTTTTGATTATTTGCAGCCACACTGATGAGAGAGGCTTAGAATGGCAAATCATTGACTGAACAATCACAGCTAATGTCAGTTTGATGCGTTTATGACAAATTTCCATTTAAATTGCTGAATAAGCTCTATGTACTCATTATAATTGCTTTAAAACTTGTGTAAACAGCAGACTAGAACTAGGAAAATGGATATCTGGAACTTTTATGACTCTTTAAGTGATCCAGACCACTCAGTCCAAGGTTTCTGAAGTGTCAATAAAATCCTAAAATTTTATCAATGCTGAGTTTCCCTTCTCCTCACTTCTCACCTGCCATCTGGTGAGATACAGAGAGAAATGGCTAAAATTAGGGAACAAGGAGACAAACAGAGGGACCAGAGTAATTTTTATAGGGGAATAAATCATTCCTGGTTTATAAAAATTTCATTTAGGGGGAGCAGCAGAAAGAGAGGTATGGCCGTCTATATAAAATGTTACTTTATGTATATTCTTCATATGGTTCTTAAATAGCTGAATTAAATGGTGTTTCTCCTATAAACTCACCTGGACATTAGTTATTTGGAAAAGCTTATACAAAATAGTAATAAACTTTAGCTTGTTGGTGGCTTGGAAAGAAGGACCTGATAAGACTGTCTCCTGAAGGCTGACTGTAATGGCTTGGTCATTTTAGAGTCTTGGGTATAACCAGCAAGTTAGGAAGTCTGAGCTTTTCATTCAGGTGACTAGATGCATGTGAGGAGGAGGGGAGGTCTCAAGCTTCCAGGGTGGGCTAGACTGTTTTTGCCTGTTTTGTTATAGGATCTACAACCCAGGGACAAGATGGGCTCCCGTTTTGCTTTAATGTCCACGGGCTTCCTGGTGACTCAGACGATAGGGAATCCAGCTGCAATGCAGGAGACCCTGGTTCTATCCCTGGGTTGGGAAGATCCCCCGTAGGAGGGCATGGGAACCCACTCCAGTATTCTTGCCTGGAGAATCCCATGGACAGAGGAGCTTGGTGGGCTACGGTCCACGGGGTCGCAAAGAGTCGGACACAACAGAGCGACTGAACACAGTGCAGACCACGCCCGCATCTCCACAGGCTCCTCAGCAGGAGTGACTGTGGAGGTCTATAAGAAATCAATTTTTCTTTTCTCTTTACTGAACGTGTTCTGTTACTGAAACACTTACTATTTGAATCAATGACCACGTTCCAATTGAAAGAGGAGAGAAAAGAACTTAAAACGGGACCCTGCCACCTCTTTTGCTGATTGACAGGGACCCCTGTTTTCCATGTGCCTCTGTTCACACTCCAAGAGGGGGCTCTGCTGACGGAGTACTTGTATTTAAAAAGAAATATTCATTTTGCAGAACTCAGGCAAGAGAAAAGATGGCCGCAAAGAAAAGCACAAGGGCTCTTAAAATGATCCCCTGTGTATCCATGTGGGCGCATCCTAAGTTCAAGTTCTGTTTCTTTTAAATTAAAAAAAAATTTTTTTATTTAACTGCAGTCTGCTTATTAAACTATAGTTGATTTACAGTACTGCGTTAGTTTCAGTTGTATAGCTTCATATTCTTTTCCATTATAGGTTCTTAGGCGATGTTCCCTATAGTTCCTTGTGCTATCCAGTAAATCCTTGGTGTTTATTTTATATGTAGTGTTGTTTATCTATAAATCCTGTACTCCTCATTAACCCCTCCCTACCTCTCCTCTTTTGTTAATAAGTTTGTTCTCTCTGGCTGTGAATTTGTTTCTGCTTTGTAAACCAGTTGATTGTATCATTTTTTAGATCCCACATATAAATGACATCATGTGATACTTGTCTTTCTCTGTCTGACTTACTTCACGTAGGATGATAGTCTCTAGGTCCATCCATGTCGCTACAAACGGCATTATTTCATTCTTTTTAATGGCTGAGTATTATTCTGTTGTCTGTGTCTGTATAGACCACATTTTGTTAACCACTCATCTGTTGGTGGATGTTTAGGTTGCCGGACAGGTTCTGTTGCTTATTGCATGGACTGGAAACAGGCGAGGCGGTGCCTCTGTGCACTGACTGGTCACTTAAAGTGAATGTTATCAATTCCCAGGATCGTGACTGGGTTATGGATTAAGAAGTTGATAGAATATCTGGTTTTGTTGTTTATCTTTGTACCATGGAGAGATGATTTGGCTGGTGTTACTTAGGTCCCTCACCAGTTTTTGCATCTGAGGAGTGGGAGGGAAGGTGAGTCTTTCCATCTGTCCCCGCCTCCCGTCTTCTCCCCTCCTCCACTTGGTACTGTTGGTTTCAGAGCCACTTGGGGGATGGGTTTGGGTGTGACTCCATTTTACCTAAGAAGCATTACAGGGATGCAGTGAGAGCTGTCACCCATGCTTCGAAACAGTTCTCATGACTCTTTTCTTTTTTATGTTTGTAAGAAGTCTAGGTTTAATTCACAATAGGTGGGTGGACTGACTTCTCACAGGGAAATGGTTTCTGTTGCCCACTGACTTAAACAAGTAATAACCCCCCACCCCCCACCCCCCACCCCAAAAGAATCCACAAAAATACACACTATCCTGATTCTAAGCAGGACTTATATTTTGAAGCTCTTTCTCAAAATGTTGCACAAAGGGCATATAAAGTTGATTCTGGAGTTACAAAGCAAGATGTGCTAGAAAAGCCAGCCTTGTGTTGAGTCATTTAGACACTAGCGTTTCTTTGACCTTCTTTAGGTCAAGGGAAGTCCAAACCATGAAAAAAAAAAAAGGTGTCTTTTAGGTCTGGCCTTATTCTTCTTTTTTGAACAGGATTCGGTTGTTGCCAGGTCATAGTGTATTTAATTCCTTAAAGAGTCCATCACTTGATAGCCTTTCCCCCTGCAAAGAGAGGTGTTGCTGAAGTAGGAGGTTTCTTTCATGTGACCCTGAGCCCCGGCACATGCGACACTGCTCTTCTGAAAGGGGACACGGTAGAGAGAAGATTATGTCCGTTTGCTCTAAAGATAAATGTCACACATTGACTCAATTCTCTTTGAAGCTACTGTTCTGCTGCAGCTCAGAACAAAATAAATAGTTTTTATTTTAAAGACAAAGTTTCTTATAGAAGGCTACCAAGATTCCCAGGATGCCAGGCTCCTGGTTAAAAGAAATCAGGAGGAGCCTTTTCCAGAGAATGTCTTCCAAAACATCTTATTTTCCTGAATAAAATTTAAATATGCTTAGGAGCAAGCTGGTTTCGTACAGCTGGGAGCTAAGAATATTTCCTGGGTCAATAGATAGGGTTTTCTGGTTGCTGTTTTCATTCCTATTTATGAGATGTTATTAACATTATTGCAAAAGCAGAGAAAGTCCAGAAAGACAGGTCACCTTTTCTGATACTCCCCTCAGGTCCATCATTATTAGAGCCATAATCTGGGGATGATCGCATACAGGGACTTTCTTAGAAAAGGAATCCGCTTTTTAATCAAGATTCAGAATTCTCTGTCGCTCATCTCCATAATATCTCCCCAGTGACTTAAACTTAGATTGTGTCAAGATATCAGGCTTTTCTGTAAGTTTTACTGAATATTTACCAGTTGTTAGAATATGCATCAATTATCTCAATATCTCAATGATCTCAGTGTCAGTAACAACAGAAGGACCCAGTGACATCCATGACCAACAGAGTTTTGTGTTTCCCTGAAATAGCATTTGAAAGACTTGCCCAATAAATTCCATGGAAAGATATCAAATCCCTGTATGTTGTTACGAAGGAGGGTGTCTTATCCTACACAGATATGCACTAGTAGGTTAGTGGGCCTAGAGTTGAGATGGATGGTGCATGGATTACAGACACCCAGGGTCACCTGTCATCTTAAACTCCTTCGCTGTGTATGGAGGGGTCTGTTTGCAGAAACTATGCACTTGCAAATTATCTTGATTTTCTACAGATTGCCACTTAGGATGTAGCAAGGTAAAGTTTGATTTCAAAGCCTACAAAGCAATTATTTGTTTAAAAAAATACCTACATTGAGTTACAGTGATTCAATTAAAACCCTCCATTTTTTTTTTTTTTAGCACAATGAAATTTTTATATATAGGCAATAGGGCAGAGCACCAACCGGAAGTGAAGAGATTGTCTGTCATCACTACTCTGCCACTTATGAGCAGAGGGACCATCGTAAGCATCTATCCCAATTCAGTTGCTTCTACTGCACCCTGAACTGGTTAAGATTTATCTTCAAGGTTCTTCCCTGCTTTAGAATTCCTTACTTTTACTTTCTTTCATTTTATTTGTCTGTCCACTCAAAACAAAACTTTTTTTTCTCCAATTTTTGAATTACATATGTTGCTTCTTAAAATTCACTCTCAAACTTCCTGCATGATCTCTCTGCAGGACAGATCCTGTCCATTGTAAATAGATGGACATACCTGATTGTACTTTATTAATGAGGTAGTCACACTGCATACATTTTGATTATAAGCTGCTTGGGAGTTAATTTTGGAAACAAGTGAGCTATGAGTATGTGAACATCTCTGTGTGATCATCGTGGTTTGCCTACCCATTCTTTCAAGATGTGTGTTGGCATAATGTGTGAAAAGCATGTGCTCTTGGGTTAGCACTATTTTGCTGGGACTTACGGGCAGATTCCTGTACCTTTTTCTTCTATTTCCAGTCCTTGTTTCATTTTTGGGGATACTATCTTGACCCAGCCCTTTCCACTGAATTTCATTATGGTCCAACATACAATTGCTGAATTGTACTTGGTCCCTGGCCCTGTGTTGGGTGGTAAGGACTTCCAGCTCTGCCCCAACCCTTTCCGGCCTCCACCCTGCTCTTCTCTCCTTCCGTCTTTTCCATCTTCCTCTTTTCCCTGCTGAGCTGAACTTGACATCAGAATTCTGCATAGGCTGAACTGGACCTATGTGAACAGCACTGTGGATTCCTACTGAATTTTATTTCCTCTTGGCCCCAAGAATAATCTGCCATGTTGGGTTAAGCCCAACATGGGCTACATATTTATTGTGTGATGTCAGTTGTTTACATTTATACCTGCTTTGATGGTAAGTTTTCTGCTTCGGAGGGAAGAGTATATTGTCACTACAGTCATTACAATAGCTCCTACCGAGAGCCTCCATGACAGGCATTTTATACACGTTTATTATCTTTTTTATTCCAATAATATTATTGCTTATAAAGAGAACATGTTTTCTCCAAGGGAGCAAATTAGCAGCTATCTACTGCACCAGGTCTCATAGCACTTAATTTTGTTTGCAGTGATGCTAACTAGTGGTGTACTGGGGGGACGTTGTTCGTCGAACAGTTGTAAACTCAGTAAAATTATGAACATTTCAATCCTGTTACCTTGAAAACATGTTGTGGTTCATTCTGAGGAAGTGGTCATATTTCTTTAGACTCTAAATCTGAGTGAAATTTACAGCTGTCAGTTCTTTGAAAATATTTTGGCATACAAAATAGAGTCCATCCTTGCTTCTGTCTTTCTCAAAAGTAGTTAACAACATCGTATATGTATGGAAAGCATCTTACCAAAATATAAATTTTTAATAAATAAAAATGCAAGTATTACCAGGGGAAATTCCAATTTTTAAACTCGGTCATTGTTTTCCGGTTACATTGGCTCTGTCTTCCTTTCCTGCAGTGATAAGTTAAAATTGTCAAATAGTTACAGTAGTTTGGCTATTGGACCGCTTATCTTGCACTTAGTTTCTCTTCATTATGACTATTTGAACTTTTCCCCCCAGTCAGTCCAAGGGCACCCTAATTTGTGCACTGTTTATGTATAATTGATATTAATTAAACCTAAGAAAGCATAGCTCCCAAATAAAATAAATTTATATGAAATATGAATATGCAGGGTTTAACATAGTGTAGTCTGATCCATATACAATGTTAGAGAGTGTCAGAAAAAACAGGAAGCCTGTTGGTCACATTAGGCAAAGCCAGTTGTCCAGGCAAAGCCAGAGATGTTCCTTCTGTGAGGAATTGCCTTTTGATTGCCTTCCTGTGATGTGCCATGAAATCTCAGGTCAGGATATGACATCTCAGCTTTTCTCTCCTCTCCCAGACAATTGTGTGAAAGGCAGTTTAGGGTTTAGACAGTGGGAAGTACTTCCTGAAGATGGGGATTAGTGGCAGCCTGTTTGTATATCTCTTTCATATTACTTTGATGTTCTTAATAACCCCAAATAGACATTATTATCGTTTTCCCCCTTTGGCTTGTGACAGCAATATCACCTGGGGGCCTGATTCAGTCTTTATATGTATATAGCTTTATTAATTTATTTAACTTTTGGCCGTGCTGCATCTTTGTTGCCCTGTGGGCTTTTCTCCAGTTGTGGAGAGCTGGGGCTGCTTCCTAGCTGCAGTGTGCAGTCTTCTCATTGCAGTGGCTTCTCTTGTTGCAGAGCACGGGCGTGCCGGCTTCAGTACTTAGGGCTCGTGGACTCAGTGACTGCAGCTCCCGGGCCCTAGAGCACACGATCCATAGTTGTGGCACACAGGCTCAGTTGCTCTGTGGCATGTGGCATCTCCCTGGATCAGGGATTGAACCTGTGTCTCCTGCATTGGCAGGCGGATTCTCTACCTCTGAGCCACCAGGGAAGCCCTGAGTCAGTCTTTTCTCTCAAATCTGTTATTCACCATGCCGTCTTTGGGATCCAGATGTCAGAGTGGAGGGAATGATGGTAAAGGATAGGCGATGAGAGGCTGAATTAGGGCTAGGAGTCCAGGTCAGCAGAGGCGATCAGTAAGGTGGGAGGAGAGTGCGAGTGGGTTGAGAAGAAGCGTGTTGATGAGCCTTCACGAAGTGTGCTTTTCCTCGAGTCAGAGGAAATCCTCAGTCTCCACCCTGTCCCCCAGTCAGAAAAGGGAGTTCTGTGATGGGACCCGTCACAAGTGGAATTTCCAGACTTAAGGGATATGTTTTCAGATAGAGAGTTCTTTTTCAAGGTCCTTTGTTGCACTAACCAATATTGCTTATACCTATAAGCAATGTAAGAACAATTGGAATGCCCTGGCTTTACTCCAGAACTCTTCTGATTCCATTCATTTTAAGTGGTTCTTTGCATGTGGAGATTCAGTTGACTCCATGAATAAATAATAAGATTATTTAAAAGTTTACACTTGGGAATATTTCCTTTTAAAATTATAAAAGTAATGTATATATTAAAAAGATTCAAATAGTACAGAGAAATATACAATGAAAACAAGTTTCCCACCATGATCCCTTCCTTTTAATCCACAGTCCTTTAAAATGAACTGCTTAATGGTTTTCTATGTACATTTCTAGATAATTCTCATACAGGTAAAAGATGATCATTGTTTCATTTATTCATCTCATTCTTCCTATTTCTCTTTTTTCTTTTTTGCCCAAGTATTTAAAAGCAAATCCCAGACCTCATATTCATTTGCTTGCAAGTATTTATGTATACATAAGGACTTTAAGGGGCTTCCTTGGTGGCTCAGAGGGTAAAGAATCCACATGCAGTGTGGGAGACCTGGGTTCAATCCCTGGGTTGGGAAGGTCTCCTGGAGGAGGGCATGGCAATCCACTCTAGTAGTCTTGCCTGGAGAATCCCCATGAACAGAGCAGCCTGGTGGGCTACAGTCCATGGTCGAAAAGAGTCAGACACGACTGAGGGAGTAAGCATAGCACACAAGGACTTTAAGGGCTTCCCTGGTAGCTTCCCTGGTAAAGAATCTGCCTGCCTGTGCCTGCCTATGCAGGAGACACTGGTTTGATCCCTGGGTCAGGAAGATCTCCCAGGGGAGAAGGAAATGGCAACCCACTCCAGTATTCTTGCCTGGGGAATCCCGTGGACAGAAGAGCCTAGTGGGCTTTAATCTGTAGGGTCCCAAGTTGATCACGACTTAGCGACTAAACCTTCACCAGCACCAGCACCACTAAGGACTTTAAAAACGCATAGTAACAATAACTGGCATTACATGTAATAGGATCAACGATTGTCATATGATATTATGGAACACCAGGGCTATAATCAGTATTTTCTTTAATTATCTCAAAAGTGTCCTTTTATAATTGTTTCATTCACATCGGGAGCAGAAATAAGTTTCACACCTTGCATTTGCTTTATCTGTCTCTTAAGTGTCTTTTCATCTATAACCTCTTCCCTTTTTAAAATGCCAGTTACTTGTTGAAGAAACTGGGTCATCTGTTCTATAGAATGTCCCACATTCTGAATTTGGCTGATTCCATCCCTCTTAGTATGTGTAACTTTTTTTTTTTTATTAAAACCACCTGTATTTCCAGGAAACTCACTAGTTATCTAGAAGCTTGATTAAATATTTTGTAAGAATATTTCATACATGGATTATCAAAGGGCACCCAACGTGCATCCATTCTTAGTGATACTGAGATTGAGTAATGGTTTGCTAGGTGTTGTCAGCTTGATACATCCTTTATAAAGTCCCCTATCAACCTTTCACCTAGTGGTCTGAGCAGCAATTGGTTCCTATTTTCTAGAGAATAAAAATAGAATCCTTCTAGACTTATAGTTTCAATTCTTGCTTTATCCACTAACTACTATCTTGGACATGTTTCTGTGTCAGCATCTATTGATCTAATTTATTTTTTAAAATGGGCTTCTTACATTTTATTTCATGAGTGTATTACAATGTATTTAACCAGTTTGGAAATTTCTGATCCCACATGAAGGGAAAGCCTGAGTCCTTAATTCTGTTTTTATTTCCTCTATCCCCAAATAGCAGAGGCTTGTGTGACCCTGTGCAGTATAAATTGGTGGACCAGAAGTGTAGCAACACAGGGGCACAGCAGACACCCTCCCCTTTGGGGCCGGTGGAGGAGTGATCTCAGCTTTCCTTGCAGGAAGTACTTGGTTTGTTTGCATTCCTGAAAAATGGAAGCATTTGTGGCCGCCTGACTGTAGCTTTTCCCAAAGTGGGCTGTGGGCCCCAGGCTCCGCAGAGGGCAGCACACCTTAGTGGCCAGTGGAGGGTCAAAAATAAGAGTGACAACCTCTCACCTTAAGGCCCCCGATGGCCAAATTGTCAGCAGCTTCTGCCCAAGCCGTCACAGCACAAGTCAGTGAAGTCTGTCTCCATTAGGGTTTGGCGTGTGAGCTTTACAATGGCCCTTTGGTTTCCAGCGTGGCGTTCTTCTCGGTCCCTTTGAGTTGTCTTTATTTCTTGCCATTTTCCAAGGTCAGGAATTCAGATATGAACTCGAGTCTGGCACTTGCCTTCAGGAAACAAAGGCCCTGGATTTGGGCTTCTCTGGGCTGAGGTGTGGGATGCCTTCTGAAGCGTGGTGGGTGGCCTCTGAAAGCAGGACTTTTCCAAGGCAGGATGAGCTGATTTTGAAAGAATGGAACCCAGGTTGAAGTCATGAGATGAACACGGGTTTCCACCTGAAGAAAAGCAGGAATAAAGCTTCCTCACAGATAAAGTCTTGGAATGAGAAAAACAACTAACAAACGAAAAAGCAAAACCAAAAAAGACCTCCAAAACACCAAACCAAAAAAAACCCCCAAACAAAAAACAACAAAAACAAAAGGACAAGCAAAAAGCCCTCCCCAGCCCCCCAGTTCCTCGTTAGTTTTCTTGATACAGCAATGCATGTGAATTAGTGCTGGATACAACGTGCCTTTTTGTTTTCCTTAATTTTCCTGTCTTTCTCCTTCTCCCAAGCCTCAGAAGAGGAAAGCGGCAAGCCTTTCCAGTGTCCCATATGTGGTCTGGTTATAAAAAGGAAGAGTTACTGGAAGCGGCACATGGTGATTCACACAGGTTTAAAAAGTCATCAGTGTCCGCTCTGTCCGTTCCGATGTGCTCGCAAGGACAATCTCAAATCCCACATGAAGGTAAGCCCCCCGCGGACGGGCCTGAAGGCGAAGCAGGCACAGCCAGGGCCCTCGCACCAACCGGGGTCTGAGCTCAGGGTCATAAGGTAGAGCGTGATGCGGATAAAAGGATCGTATTGGAAAGGATCTCGTTATAAGCGTCCTCATGTCCATTTGACAGCCCAGAACTTAAAGGCAGAGAGCAGCTTCAGCAGCCAGATAATATAGGTCATGTAGAACCATCCCTTCCCATTGGGGAGCGGCAGCCTAACCTGGCCTTGCAGGGTGACGCATTTGGGGGGCACGTGGAGGAAAACTTGGGGAGGAGTAAGAAGCAGGGCGAGACAGGTTCAGGAAGAGCTGTTGGACCTGCCCCTCTTCCTGGAGGGAGCACCCTCTTCTGTTGCTTTGCCCTCCAGCTTCAAACCCAGAGGCACACCCAGAGACTTCGAATAGGAAGCGTGAGGAAGTTGAAAGTCATCTGGCTTTAGCGTCCACGCTGTGGCAGGCCTGGGGGCCATTCCTGACAAGACTGGGTCCCTTTGAGGCTGTCAGGGTTTGAGTTGTCATAATTCCCAGGGTCACACTTAGCAAACATTGGAAGCTACTTTTTTCAGTGTTCTATTAGGGACAGTTGGGAGGCTTATGCCTGTAAGGAGCATATCGGGAATTGTCTAGACTACATGTCACTCTTAAGTGAGCTGGGGGAAAACTTAGGCAGCTAGCAATCTTTTTAGCAGACTCTATTAATGCTAATTTTGCCTGAAATGCATAGAGATCCAGTATCTGAGATGCAAGAAATCAAAAGAGCATGGACTTTTGATTTTGACAGACCTGCCCTTAAACCTTATTGCGCAGCTTACTAGCTAAGTGGCTGTGAGCAAATGCATCTTTAGACTAAATTTTCTCATCTGTTAAAGGGAAACAGTTATGTCTGTCTGGAAGGGATATCATTAATATTTAAGGAAATAATGGCAAAGTATTCAACACAGAAATGTTCAGTGGTAGTTGTTTGATTTCAGTAACGGTTGTTGAACACCTTAATAGTAATAACCATCATTTTTACTGATATTTGCAGTGGTCTGGCTGTTAACATTATTTGTAAAGTGTTTACTATCCTGCCATAGGAAGTGTAATGTAAAGTGTAACATAATGAGATAGTTGCTTTTCTCAAATTCTTGTAGTCTCATACTTATGAATAGATCAGGAATCACTGTTTAGAACTGAAGATATAAAAGAATGTGATCAGAACCTCTATTGACTTTAGGAAATAACTTGGAAAATTAAAAAAAAAAAAAAAACTATAATATAATTTGTTTTCTACCCTTTGTCTTTGTCTCTGGGGAGTATACCATGCCCTTCATCATCAGAATCCATTTAACCAGGGGTTCTGGTTGGTTGAATTTTACTGAGCCAACTCAGGTGTTTTACTTGAACCCTCCTCATTCTCTGTCACCTCTTCCCAAAGAAAAATCTTGTATTTTACACCGGCATAAGTGGATTTCATTAAGTAGAAGGAGACTTTCAAAGAAGTGCCTTTAAAACTAAAATTTGCTCCGTTACTATGCCCTTACACTGGGGTTTAGAAATCAGGCCTGGCAAATTTAAAGCTTCAGTGAGCAGAAAACTTGCTTCTGGCCTGACACCTTGTAAGCCTGTTTTCAGCTCAGGGTCACTTAAAACAACCTATTTATAAACTCATGGAAAAAAAAAAAAAAAGCTGGGTTTTCAATAGCAGGAACTAGTGACCCTGAAACTGCAGGGAGATGAGTGGGGTGCCTTGGTGATACAGACGGTCGGCCACGACAGCGTTACAGATGAGAACAGCCAGGGCTCTGCAGGCCGTGGGGTCCTAGAATGCTTTCAGAGCAAATCAATAACCAGTACAATGAAGCAGTTGTGTGAAGTGACTACTTTATTCAAACCCATGGTGTCCTAACCTGTTGAGCTTTTGAGGAGAGACATGTGAGAAGGGCTCACGCAAGTTTAATTTGCTCAGATGGTGCACACTTTCTTTTCTCTTCTCCACCTCACTTATGGGCTAGTGTTTTTTGCTTTCATCAAAGAACTCATGATTTAATTTTGATGAGATAGACTTTAATTTTGCTAGATTTTGAAAACATGGTCTACAGAGAAACATCATGGTGGTTTCCTTGGGAATAGATACTCTCTGCTCTGTTCGCCAGAGGCTATGGTAGGAACAGATTTCCTAGTCTGAGTCCTGCCTCAGAAGCAGGGACAGTATGGCCTAAAGGTTAATATCTCAAACCCTGTGGTCAGAAAAACAAAAACAAAAAGCCTTAGTTAGACTTTCAGTAGCTGTGGAGCTTTGGGTAAATCATTTAACCTCTCCAAGCCTCTGTTTCCGCTCTTGGAGATAGTAATCATATGGTATATCTTGTGGAGTTGTTATAAGGGTTAAATGAAATAATGGATATAAAGCACTTAATTTGATGCCCAGCATGGAGAAGCCCTCAAGAAATGTGGCTACTATCCAAAATGTAATTACTATCCAAAAGCCATCTGAATATATATTAACATTTACATTTAGAAATAAATCAATGACACGGCATAAAAGAATGACTCTAAATTTTATTGCTTTTCTCTCTTTGTGACACAAAGAGAATTTAGAAAAACTGATGAAAAGAATCTGAAATTGGTCCTTAATCCCATCACGCAGAAATAACCATTATTACCATGCTAATCTGTATAGCCTTCTGTATTTATTATATAGATTTACTTAAGGAACAATGGGATTCTTAACGGATTTGTTCAACTATAGTACTTACTGGGTTCTAGGCACTGTACATTTTCTGAAAGCCTGCCTTTTCTCCTTAATATATCATGCAAATGTTTTTATGGCTTGCTTCGGAAGGAGCTTGTAAATGCCTCCAGCTTCCTCGGGGTTATCTTAGATTTCCATTAAGTCTTTTACAACTTTCCTGGATGAGTGAGCATACAGGAATTCAATACGGAATTCGTAAGCTGGAATTGAACAGAGAAGGTGAGGAGGACAGGAACATGGGTGAAGAAATGGCAAGAAGCAGGCAGGGGTCAGGGTGCTGACTTTTTCTAGTCTCAGATGTGCTAGGTAAGGCAGTGGCCGCTAGGTTTGCCCCCTCCGAGCCTGCCTGGCCCCCTAAGCGGGGTGAGTGGAGGAGACGTTGTTCCCTACACTGTCCGACTGCTGCACGGGAGAGGGACACGGTGATACAACAGTCTTTAAACTTCTTGTGGTGGTGACATGCGCTGTCTGTGTAGGGTGACCAGCAGGCAGCCCCTCTCTACGTGACCTGGAAAGAATGACACGCTTTAGTCAAGGGTTTCTTGACCGTAGCCAACTGAGAGCGATTTTGAAGGCAATGTCAGGCTAAAGAGAGTACAGATGCTCCCAGAAGGGGCTTTTATTGTCAGGAGAGCAGGGGCGAGCCTTCCCTCCACGGCCTAAATGTGAGATTCAGCCCCTCTGGGCAGGTCTAGCTCAAATATGATGCTAAGTGTGACCGTCAGCACCACATCCACTGTTTTTCTTTTCCACACTCACTCATTTTCCTGCAACTAAATATAGCCAAGCCAGGATGGGGTGGAAAAGGAGCTGTGCATGGGGCTTGGGCATGAACTCTTTTGAATCCAGGATTTTGGATTTTAGAACCTGGACTCCATCCTTTTTCTTTTCCAGAAGCTGCTTCCGGAGCTTCCTTCTTGATTAGCGCCTGTCCTCTGCCGGGGCAATAGATGTCCGGACATTTCTGAAACGGGATCTATCCCACCACCCTGCTCCCGGGGATGGCAGAAGCTTTCTGCCTAGTGACCTTTACCACCTGGCTCCGGGGCAAGCAGTGGGTGGCACCTGTCAGGGTCCCCCGGGGCTGTGACCGGAGGCCCCACAAAGCGCCAGCTCCCGTGTGAGCCGGGTAGAAGAGAGGGTGGGGAATGTTCCCGACTGTGTGAGGGAGAAAGCAAGTGAACCCATCCACTCCAGAGTGAAGTCCCTTTGTTGTGAAAGAACTGAGACAGTCCTCAGCCAGCAACAAAGGGTGTGTGGCACCCTCCAGCCTCTCCCCACCTGGCAGGCGGAAAGCCTTTTAATGAGCTGCTGAATTTAAGTGTATCTGGTTATTTCTTTGGAGAAATTCATGCTTTGGGGGACCCAGAATCTCTTCTGTTGTTTTTTTCAAAAAGCCACAGTGGGGTGCTGTAGCGACAGGATCTCACCATTAACTTAATTTCTTTGCTTTTGTTGGTCACTGAACATTATTTAAAAGTATGTTTTGGCTGGTGAATAATGCTTTTGGATTGCACTCAGAATGCATAAACAGCTGTAGTAAAACTTGCTCTCTTAGAAAGGAAGCCCACGCAGAGGGGCCAGGTGGCCCAGTGGATTAAGGAACCTTTAACCTTTCACCTTCATTCGACCCGGGTTCAAATCCTGCCTAGATCGCCAAAGAGGAGAGGTCGGTTTGACTCTGGGTTTGAATTCCTTTCCCTCGTTTTTTCCAAAATCACACAGTTCCCCAAATCTTTTGGCCCAAATCTACGCCATTGGCAGTTTCTGCTCGAGGGAGGGCCAGTCCTGAAATAGCAGGGTGGAGCAGGTCAGTGCTCAAGTACATTGGCAGAGATGAATGGGGAAGTTACAAGCTTACACCTGCCAGCTCCACGCCTGGCTCAGGCCAATGCAGCGGTTTCCTCACTTTTTCAAGCCCTAAATTTGATCATGACAGGAAGGAAAGAAAAACGTTTCTTCCCATTTTTACAGGTATTGTGCAGGCAAGGCTGGAACTGGGTTTCCAAGTCTGCATTCTTTCGTGGTAGACATGCCTATCTAGACCCTGCTAGAAAGAACCATATTTGGCACCTCTGGTTTCATCTTGCTGAGACTGTTTGGTGGGCATCAGCCTCTGGTTTTTCTTCCCCTGTGCTCCTTTTTTTTTTTTTTTTTAGATGCTGCCTGTAGATGGCTGGAGGAATACAGAAAGGAAGGGTGTCTTAGAAGCTTAGAGAGTTGTTTTTATTTATTTATTTTTGTCCACATTGCACAGCATGCAGGATCTTAGTTCCTTGACCAGAAGTCGAGCCCATGCCCCTACAGTGGGAGTGCGGATTCTTAACCACTTGGCCACCAGGGCAGTCCCTCCCTGTCTGCTTTCTTTATATGTCCTTTTGCTCTGGCCACGTGCTCCAGGGTCTCAATTTCTCTATGAAACGGGAATGCCCTGGAGGCATTATTTTCCACAGTCTTAATTACCTAGAGAAGCATTTTTGAAAGTGGAAATTATGCTTGCAAAGCATAACTACTTCTCTGGGTGGTAATCATTGGGTCCATGTAACATATTATATTGTGGGAAGAATGACTTGACAGGGTACCTCTTTTGACCACCCCCCCCCCAACTAGTAATTACGTTAGTTCAAATTGTGCTGGGTTTATAATGTTTTCTTTGAAGACATCAACGGAGGTGGGATGACTAGAACATGAAGAGGTTTCTACCCTAGACAGCCTCCGTGGGCAGACAGCATCCCCGGTTGTTGAGTGTGGATCTCCTAGTGGACTCTTAACCTGTGTGGACCCGCTTTGTGTTTAGGGATGACCCTCATGACCTGAAATACGCGATGAAGTGCTCCTCTGGTGATGCGATTCCCTGGGCCAAGAAGGGAATGGCAGCCCCATTCCATTATTCTTGTCCGGAGAATCCCACGGACAGAGGAGCCTGGCGGGCTACAGTCCACGGGGTCGCGAAGAGTCAGACGTGACCCAGCAGCTCAGCCATGCAAACATGCAAAGGGTGGAGGCCCAGCAGGGCGTCCTCCGTCGGCACGCAGTGGCCAGCTCACTCTTGTTGCTTCTCCATCAGGTTCATCAGCACCAGGACCGGGGAGAGACCTTTCAGTGCCAGCTCTGCCCGTTCACTTCCTCCCGCCACTTCAGCCTGAAGCTCCACATGCGTTGCCATCAGCACTTCCTGAGGACAGAAGCCAAGGTGAAGGAGGAGCTCCCAGACCCCGAGGTCAAGGGGCCTCCCCACCTCAGTGACAGTGCCTGCCTGGGGCAGCAAAGGGAAGGAGGAGGGACAGAGCTAGTGGGGACCATGATGAAGTCCAGCACTCCAGAGAGGACTAGCCAGGGTGGGGCTGGCGTCTCGCCTTTGCTGGTGAAGGAGGAGCCCAAGGAAGATAACGGCCTGCCAACCTCCTTTCCTCTGAATGCTACCGACAGGCCAGCCAACCACACAAAGCTGAGAGAGCCCTCCGAGTTCGCGGCCAACAGTGCGTCCGCATTGTTCAGCCAGGACATCTCTGTTAAGATGGCGTCTGATTTTCTCATGAAGTTGTCAGGTACTTGAAGAGGGGTGTCCCCTCTCTCTCTCTCTCTCCCCCGTTTTGTCTCTATCCACCAGTATTCGTAGCTATACGATGAGCTGGTAGGACTAAGTGATTTCAAGGTCCCTCTACATGACAGCTGTCTGCACCCTCACACATTTTCTCCTTGAGACTTTTTTTTTTTTTTAAACTGTCCTGTGGAAGTAGGCATGGCTGTGGTTTGGGTCTCGAAACAACAGAGATGGTTGATTTCTTTCTGGTTTCCCCCTGTTATGGGTTCCTGCTGTGGGGGACAGGTCACAGGCAGCCAGGTTGGTGACAGTTAGTTCTTTGTGTGACCTTGAACCCTATTTAACTTGTCTCTCCATTGACCTTAAACCTTATTTAACTTGTCTCTCCACTGGGTTCTTTGAAAGGGCTTGTATGGGACATCTTGCTTTGCATATACTCAAGTTCTTAATTGCCTTGATGTGAAAGATTCTAAAGGACATATACACAGAGTACTATCAGAAAAATTTTAGAGTTTTAAAATCTGAGCAAATGATAAAATTATCTTTAGGTTTTGTTTTTTCCTAATGGAAAGTTTTTTATTGTGGTTAAAAAAAAATATGAAATTTGCCCTTTTAACCATTTTCAGGTATCCAGTTCCTTAGCATTAAATATATTTACATTGTTGTGTAATCTTCACTACCATCTGTCTTCAGAACTTTTTCATCCTCCCAAACTGAAGCCCTGTACCCATTAACCAAGAATTCTTTCCTCCCCTCTGCCCTGGTAGTCACTATTCTACCTTCTGTCTCTGTGAACATAACTACACTAGGAACCTCATGTAAAGTGGAATTTAAAAAAAATTGTTAATATTCTTTTGCAGCTGCCTCAAGTGCTTTTTAGAAAGAAGTTGTAGTATGTCATAAAAATGTATTACTAATTGATACCACTTTCACCATCAAATTATACATGATGTTTCATTTAGTTCCCCCCCACACACCGCCCCATCAGCCACCAATTTGTTTGATTAAGTCGTGGAATTGAATAGGGAGTGTCATGATGCCGGAGGAGCACTGTTTTTCCTGACTTTTTTGTAATGAGAAAACTTGTTGTGGGCCTGTGCTGCTACTCATTATATTTTTTAAAGTCTGATTTTAAATTTTAAAAGAGATGTAGAGGGTGGGGAAAGGTCGGCTGAGAATTGGTTCTGTCTCTCAGTAAAGACGGCAGGCCCCACGATGATTTCCAAATGCCATTTCAGCTCTTTGGAGATTGACAATACCCTTTTAAATGGAGAATAATTGGTCACCACCTTCCTTTAAATGGACTGTGAGTCAAATTTCACTAAATGTCATCGCCAGGTGAATTAGAGGTTCTGCTTCACTCTGAAGTCCCTTTGCTCAGTGACACGTCAGTCAGGTCTTCTGGAACGTTCCCATCACCCCAGGTCTGTGCCCCTCAGGAGTGCTCAGGGCTGGTTGGAAGAAATAAGGAAAGGCAGGGGATGGAAGTGAGGCGTCGCAGAAAGAACTGAGATGGAATGTCACAGGGAGGCACCCCACCCTGCGTGACCGGTGAGCACATCCTACACCGTGAATGGTCAAGTGGCAGGAAGTCAGGTGCCTTGAGCGTGGCAATGAACAAAGATCTGTCCCTGCCTTCTCCTCTCCCATCCCAGCCAAGGGAACATGTGCTCTTAAAAACTCTGCATTTTACACATAAACATCTTTGGAGATGTGGGGAAAACATGGGCTTCTGGGTTTCGTTTTGCTGCAGATCCTTCAATTTTCACTTCTGGGAGAGCACTGGTTCTTTCTTGATAGTATGTCCCACCAATGTCAGAGCAAAAGGGGCTCGTTTCCTGGGCTCTTCTAGTGCTTCCTGAAGGGAAGGAGTGCAATGGTGGGCGTGTTCACTTAGGATGGCTAAATGGGACATTTCCTTACTTAGCAGACAAGGGGGAAACTGGAGGGGTGAGTAGCTCTTAGGAAGAAGGTGTCTTCTTTACTCCAGGACTCCAGAAAGTTTTTAAATCCTGAGGAAGGTGAGAGAGGGTAGAGGAAGGCTTGATAATACACAACTTCTGGTGGGCTTAGCTATGGGTGCCCCACATCAGTCTGTAATTAGCTACAGACCCATTCTCAGGGAGTGTAAGATAAGACCTGTGGCTGCTGAAAGCCAGGCTTGCAAACAGGAGGAACACAAGAGGAAAAGCCAGTCAGGAGGCTGGGGTGGAAAACCATGCGCCCAAGCCTTCTCCTGTCATCTGTTTCCTCAGCCGGCTATTAACGGGGACTTGTTTACGGGTTTGGCAGTCGCAGTATTTACTGACTGATCAACGGGCATAAGAAAACAGATAACAAATGCACGCTGTTTATGCAAAAGGCCCGTGCAGCTATTTTATGGTGGCTTACTAGAGGTCCTGAAACCTGACTTGTGTGCACTGTTACCTAGCAACCTGTTACAAAGTCACCGGGGAGTGAGATGCATCGGTAATTTTTTTGTGTGTGTGCATATTTGGATGTAAATGTAAACTTGGTGACAGGGGCAGCGCAGCCCACGGGAGAAGATATGTGAAAAGGAAAGGAATACATTTTCGGGGGAGAGGGAGAGATTATTATTTTTTTTCTTCCACTTGCTCTATGGTTGATCAGGCCCTATAATTGATAGCGGCTCGTGCCAGGGTACTCCACCTGGCTGTGTCCGTGGCTGTGATCCCGGGACCAAAGGGCCAGACCCCGGGGAGCTGTGGCTGAGCTTCTAGCTCTTTCCCTTATCAGATGTTGGGTTAGCATTGGGCCTTGTCCCCCAGCCTCATAACGGTGCCATTGTTCTCGTCTTGAATTTTTGAGCCAGGCTCTGTGCGTGCACCTGCTGGGACCCTAGGGTGCAGCTGTTTGTGGACACCGGGGCTGGGAGCCTCTGCCAGCCACGTCATTGCAGAACCGGAGCACAGAGACAAATTCAAGCGTGTCCGTATCTTCTTGTTTTCAAAAGCGAGATGGAAAACACTTGATTCTTTCTTGCTTGCTGATTAAGGGGAGTCTTTCTTGCTCCTTCAACACACATTCAACACACAAATGACTTTAAGGGAACCCAGGAGGATTAAAGGGCTTCCAAGGTGTTGCTAGTGGTAAAGAATCTGCCTGCCAATGCAGGAGATGCAAGAGAGTGGGTTTGATCCCTGAGTCGGGAAGATCCCGTTGGAGTAGGAAGTGACAACCCACTCCAGTATTCTTGCCTAGAGAATTCCATGGACAAAGGAGCCTGGCGGGCTACAGTCCAGGGAACCACAGACTCACTGCACTACTGAACACACACACAGTAGTAGTAAAAATCGCTGGTGGAATGCTGTTTTAAGGGGACTCGAAGGCCACCCATCCCGATCCCCATTTTGAGGATTCCCAGCATCTGTGATTGTGACATCAAACCCCTTCCCCAAACCATCGAGACTTCTCCTGCCTGAGCCCACACTTAACATTCCTTAGTCCTTTGCGATTAATGTTTCCTAGGACCAAGGCTTCCCAGGCTCAGCACTGTAATTGCCCCAGAGGAGAAGATGGGGCAGCCCTTGCTGATGGCTTTCTGGGATGACGGCAAAGATAATTTTGAAAACTCTGCTCTACGTTTCAGCCTAGGAGACAAGCCTTTGAGGGCTGCAGCCTGCATGTTTGCCCAGATCTTTCTTGGAATCCAGAAGGCAGACTGTCTCATGTCAGGGCGAGGGATTCAGTAGCCGCATGACTGGGGCTTTGCAAGGGAGGGGAGGTTAAATTCCTACAGTTTCTGTGCCACCTCTTCTTAATCTAGCAGCAGAGCTCACCTTGACTGACATTAGACTTACCTGGGAAGCTTTTGTATTTTACATGCCAGGGTCCAGCCCCACTGCCAGAAATTATGATTTAGTTGGTCTGGGATAGGACCTAGACATTGGTGTTTTCTTTAAAATCCTCAGATGATTCTAAAAATGCAGCAAGGCCTAAGGACCACTGATGTGGAAGCTGCACTTGATACCTGGTTGGTTTGTTTGTTTCCAGTACAGTTGTAGTTTTTTTCAGTACAGCTCTTTTCCCTCACTCTCTGTTCCAGACCATGAAAAGGGCCTGGTGCTGTGGGCTGGGTCTGAAGCATTCAGCGTAGGTCAAGGTTGACCTGAACTGGAGGCCTGGCTGAGTCATGGTCATTGAGCCCCATGTTTCCCCCTCGTGGGGCCACATGACAGGAGAATTAAAACAAGCATCTGGATGTTCTGCAGTTAGAATTAGAAAATCTTGAGACTCATCTGTAACATCTAGGAACTGGGAGTATCGTCATTAGACGCCTGATTAAAAGTTGCCTGCTGTGGCCTTACATCACTTCTCTTTCTGAAAAACCACACTTTTCAAGATATCACATGTAAATCTAACTCTCCAAATTAGAACCAAGCAGTTGACAGAAACTTGGCACCTCAGTTGTTGGCTGGGAATATCTTTTTAATCTTCTTGTACTGGGTTTTTTGAAAATAAAAAGATACAAGTCATTTCAACTATTTTTAGTTTGGAAACTGGCCAAAAAAATGTTCTGTCTCCCGCATTCTATTAATTTCATAAAATTGAGGCTGAAAACATCTTAACCATGAGAGGTGGATTTCAGAAAGCAATGACTTGCAAATGAGTCCAAGCTGAATTGTTTCAAATGTGTTAGGAGCTCAGCGGTAAAATGGCAAAGGTTTTCTTGAATCAACAACGGGGAGCTGGTGAGTGTTTGTGTTGTATCTTGCGGGTTCCCATGGGCCTTTGCTCTGCCACCTCCATCTATTTCCCAGAATTTTATGCATCTGTAGTTACAATACCATTTGTCTGTAAAGGGCAGCTCCTTATCCAGTGATACCTTTGTTTGTGCTGCCAGAGAAGGTGGGAGCCAGGAGACGCCTGGTAAACGAGGCATCCTTATTATCTGCTGACTCTGATTGGCTGTCAAACATCTTAGCATCTTTCTTCCAAAGAAAAGTCAGTTTTCTGCCATTCATGACCTCAGGTTTCACTGCCCTTAACTGGAGCTCTTCCTATGCCTAAGTATGCCTTCTGGAAAGGTTTATTTTGGGCAGCCTTCCTTCGCATCTTCAGTGTGGCCTTTCTTAACCCTGCCTGGCTTTTCTCATGATGAGCACTCAACTGATCATGTGACTAAAATTCTTCGTGTCAGAAGGGGCCTCCCTCATATGTGCAGGCAGTCCAAATGCCTTGTTGCAATCCTGGATTTTACCAAAGTGGTGGGTGATTCGTGTGAGAGAGAGTGTGTGGCTCTTTTCCTGTTTTTCCTCTTTTCCTGCAAGTCGGTTTTCCTGACTTGCAGCTCCACGAGACAAGGGCTGATCTGAGTCACAAAAGGGAGCAGGTGGTTGTTACAAGAAGATGGGGCCTGGAGTCACACACTCACATGCTCAGGCTTCCAGGGACGGGGGATTTGCGACACTGACTAATTGTTTATGGTTTTTCCTGAACAATCAGTTGCTTAGTACCTTGTTATTGTTGTTCGGTTGCTAAGTCACATCCGACTCTTTGCGACCCCGAGAACTGCAGGCTCCTCCGTCCTCCGCTGTCTTCTGGAGTGTGCTCAAACTCATGTCCACTGAGTCAGTGACACTAGTTAGCACTATGCCTGCTCCAGGCCATCGAACCCACTTGAACTTCTAACAACCCTAGAGGAAGACACTGTTCGTGTTCCCATTGTACAGATGGAAACTGAGAAACAGAGGCTCAGACACGGGTCATGTTTCCACAGCTACTAAGAGCTGGGACTGGGGTTCCAAGCCAGGCAGTCAGGCTCCAGCATCCCTTCCGCCAAATCACTAAGTAAGAAGTGGTAAAACCGGAAGTTGGCTCTGTCCTCCGTCCTGGTTGTTGTAGTAGAGTCAGAGTCCCCAGCAAGGGAGCCATTCTCTGAATCTCATAGCTTAGAAATTGTACTAAGGCTTTTAGGCTTCTCACGCATTGTTTAGTGCAAATAGAGCAGTGATGGTAAGGCCAGTTACAGTGTATCTTCAAATACACTTGTATCTTGTAACAGGCATGTAGTTGAGGAAATCAAGATGGCAAGTCAGTAGTTTAGAGGTGCTGCCACTGGAATCCAGGTGTTTCTTTCCTCACTGTGCTGGATAAGGTTTACCTCCTTCTAGAATTGTCCACAGAGTAACTTTTTATCTTGATAGACTTGGGGAAGTTGATCAAAGTCTGTATTTCTGCAAAACTGAATCCAGGTCATTTTCTGCCTTCCCTCAGAAGTCACATTTTCTTCTACTCACCACTGTTGTTACTCTTGTTGCTACTTCTACTATTATCATCCTGAGCCTTGTTACTGATCAGATGGGTCTACAGTGAGCCAGGCGCTGTGCCAACGACGCAATGTAATTTCTCAGTTAACCCTCCCAATAGCCCAATTGATGTTAAACCTATTTTATAGACGAGGAAGCTGAGGCTTAGAAAGTTTCAGGGGCAAGGGATAGAGCTAACTGCCTAACGGCAAAGCTTGGCTGCTGAACACTTAATGAGCTATTACCTAATTTTTTTTTTTCTCAGTTGAGCGAAGTGTCTTTTGACCTCCGTCTGCTTTACTGTTTATTTTCCTTGGCTTCAGACCGTGGCATCCTTTTTAATGCATGCTAATTCAGTCACTAATCTGGTTAACTTTTTTGTGTCTTCAAAATACACCCACAATCTGTCCCTTGGAGGGCAGCCTCTCCGGGGGCTGTCACCCTCACACGTAATCAGCTTGCCCCTCCAGCTCCCTCCCTGATGCCTCTCGCCACCCCAGGAGCATCCCCCCTTCCAGGCCGTCAAGGCGTTCCTGGACACTCCCAATACCTTGGGCATCAGGTTGTGCCCCTGCCTGGCTCCTTTCTACTGAGTGACTGTATCCCCTCTACTCTTAAGAAAAATGCTGAGTCTTCACCAGCTCATAGACACACCCCGTCATTTCCATTTACCTGCCTTCACTCATGTTCTAGGAGTCTGGTCATTTGAACCATGGAGTTCCATGTATCCTTCTCCTGTTAGATAAAAGGGAGGGGGGAGGTTTTAAAAAGAATTAATAATGTTATTAAAACTAAAATAACTAGGAAATGCCCTGGTGGTCTAGCAGTTAGGAATCTGCGCTTCTACTGCACGGGGCACAGGTTTGATCCCTGGTTGAGGAACAAAGATCCTCGCAAACAAACCCAAAACAACAAACTCGTTTAATGCACCTCTGACCTCCAGTGGTTCTATGTCTTTGTAGAGAATTTCTAGCAATATTGAGCTTCCTTGCTGATACCTGCCCCCACTGTCCCTGCCCCAGTTCTGCTCACTGTGCTCAGCTGCCTCCGCTGAGTCTTAAGACCCAGGTGGAGACTTGTATTATTGATTGTGTCTTAGTCTTGCCTCTTCAACTCTGTTTCAGATTGCTGGGCCGGGGGTGGGGGGGCGGGCAGTGTTCAGGAAGAGATAATATTTCCTTTTTAATGTCTTTATCTTTGCACAGTATCATCCACAGTGCATTCCATGGTAGATGATAAGAAAGATATTTTATTAGTCATATCTATTCTGGAAGTCAGGTTTTCAGAGGTTGTGATATTACTTCACTTAGAAAGAGAAAGATTTGCAAATTCACAACCAACTCTATAGTGCTGTCAAGAGGCTGGAAGGAAAAGATGATCCGTGGAAAGAAAGCAAAAGGGAGCCTCCAACAGTGTGAGCGCCTTGGTGTTGACCAGGAACTCAGCTGGTAGAGCCAAGTCTAGGAACCAGAGTCTTGCATACAGTTAAGTAACAACCTGTCTGCAATTTAGCAGCTCAGCACAATAGCCATTCACTTAACTCACGAGTTTGGGCATCTTTGACCAGGGTGCTTCTTCCAGTCTCTCCTGGGCTGACTCATTGGTCTGCAGGACCTTGCCAGGTTGCCAGGGCATGGCTGGTCTCAGATGACTCTGGCCAGAATGGCCTCTCTCTGTCCTCCAGGGTCTTCCATCCTTCAGTGGGTTTGCCTGAGCTTGCCCATGTGGCAGCTGGACTGTCCTTGGTTCCAAAGGAGAGAGCAGCAATGCTTCTGGCCTGAGGGGGCTGGACTCAGAACCGGCCCAGCATCACTTCCGCCACCTTCCAGTGACCAAAGCCAACCACAACTGCAGCCCAGATTCAAAGGGCAGGAGAATCTCCACTTCTTAATGGCAGGCGCTGTGGAATCACGTGACAAAAGGGGTGGGTTTTCAGGGAGAGGAATCACAGTCATCATTTGGTGGAGTTCCTCAGACTCTCTGGGTGGGTGTTCCATGAAGACAAAAACACATTACAATCTCCATGTATGAACCAGAATGTCAGTACAGTCACTTAAAATGACAGGTGGGACCATCAAGAGGAGATGTCATTTGGGGCAGATGGGCACCAACTTCCCTGGAAAGTGTTGGAAATCTATTATCCAATCATTAATTTTTCTTTTTTCTGGTCTCAAGTCACCTCAAGCTGTATGTCACTTCACCGCTGTTTGTGCAATTTTTTTTTTTTTGATATGTTAATAGTGTGAATTTACAATGCAGTTTTCTTTCCCATGTACTCCTGGCTTGAGGCTTGATTGGTTTTTCAGGACTGGCTCTTCCTGCTTTTGACAAGGGAGAGATCTCCGTTAAGTGATGACTGCAGATAGCCACACTTGCTCGTCGTGTGTGGCTTGGAATAGTTTGGTTCACAGAGAAAAGCCTTGTTTATTTGTTTTAAAGGTCTGTGGCGTTGCTTATTGTTATTACCCTTGACCTTGCTCCAGAGGCACTTTTGTTTTCCCTCTGTTACTACGTCTGCAATCGCAGTAGCTTCACAGGGGACTTGCGTGGTCCTAGTCTGGGGACATAGATCCTGAAGTGTAACTTAGGATTAGCTCAGATGGGGATAACAAATGTAATGAAATATAATGAGAAATATAAGATGGTTAAGACTTTTCCCAACACTAAATATAAAATGACTTAAGACCAGTTAAGTGGTCTACATTATGAGAGAACAAGATCTGAAAACATTTAGCTAATGTTTTAAACCTTCTATTTGAATATAATATTCTTCACTGTTATTAGCTATTATTTAATGAATTCTTGGCTTTCCGTATGACTTCAGGAGGCAATTTATTTTCTTCTCACACCAAGTACATCAAGCTGTCAAAAAAAAAAAAAAAAAATCCCAGATACCCAAACAGATCATACATCCTTACATAGGCTTACAAGGGAACTTGGGTCTCTCCAACAGCCCTGATTTGTAATCTGGAGAGTTGAGCTCTGATTCTGAATCATGAATGAGCTGTATGACTTTAAAAAGGTCGTATCATTCTCTGAGACTGTATTTTCTTATTGTAAAATAATGGATTGAAAAACAGTAATGGTTTTCATTTTGTGTGTTTTTAAGCAATTGAATTCATTTTTATCAAGCAAAATCTTAAAGTACAGACTCAATATATAAAGCACAAAAATACGTAATTTATGTATTTTAAAATTTAATTTTATCTTTTATGTTCTCATTTATTATATTTATTTCTTCTAAAAGTCCAACAATTAGAAAAAAGTTGCTAAGTGATAAGCCCTGAACATGAAATTAGTGTTAGGATGAGTGTTATGAGCAGTGTTAGCATCTAGTATGTTTCTATAAATTTATTTTGCTGATTGCAGCTTCAAGAAATATCATTTACACAAGGGCATTGTGACAAATGAGATAATATTTTTAACAATTCGCCTTGTAATCTCATGATCCTTTTAATTAAATTTGTTCAGCTGCTTGAAAGGAGAGTATGATAATAAAAAGTTTTTGCTTTTAAGTTGACACATTTAGCAACTGCCCTTATTCCTTATCATAATAAAGGGCAGACACGAAACATCCTAAACTTTCAATAGGCACTAAAGCCGTCTATAATTCTATATTAACTACTTGGTTATTACTCAGTTGCTTCGCCAATGGTGCTAGTGGTAAAGAATTTGCCTGCCAGTGCTGGAGACTCAAGGGATGTGGGTTTGATCCCTGGGTTGGGAAGATACCCTGAAGAAGGAAATGGTTACCTGCTCCAGTATTCTTGACTGGAAAATCCCATGGACAGAGGAGCCTGGCAGGCTACAGTCCATGGGGTCGCAAAGAGTCAAACACAGTTGAGCACACATGAGTATGCATTACTCAGTTAACTGATATTTGAAAATTTATTTGATCTCTCTAGTCTCATTTTTCATCTACACAGTGGGGATAATGGTAGTACTACTTCAAGGGATTGTTGAGAGGATCAGATAAATTAATCCAAATACTGGCCCATATTAAGTGCTCTATAAATGATAGCACCAAGTATATCTAAATGTCTGCATGTTTCTGTCTGTCAGCCATGATCGGAAGCTTCATCACAGCAGACACACTTGTTTCCTACATCTAGGTTAAGACAGTGGTCCTCCACCAGAGGCGTGCTCAGAGGGTAGTTTCAGTGTCTCGAGAAATGGTTTTCACGACTGGGAAATGCTGTTGGCATATAATGGGTAGAGACTAGGGATGCTCCTGGACCTCCTTCTATTTATAGGATAGCCCCCAAAGCAAATTATCCAGCCCAGAATGTCAGTGTTGCTGAGGTTGACAAAGCCTGATTTAAGGCATGCATATAGACCCTACTGATGCCATAATTGTACATTTTACATGCATAGGCCTGAATTTTTGGAAAGATTTGTGCGTGTGCTCAGTTACTTTATTCGTATCTGACTCTTTTGTGATCCCATGGACTGTCCCCTGCCAGGCTTCTCTGTCCATGGGATTTGCCAGGCAAGTATACTGGAGTGGATTGCCATGCCCTCCTCCAGGGGATCTTCCTGACCCAGGGCTCAAACCCGCGTTTCCTGTGTCTCCTGCATTGCAGGTGGATTCTGTACCACTGAGCCATTGGGGAAACCACATATAACCAAAATGCTGCCACTCCTATGAGGCAGGAAGAACAAGTGATACACAGGACTGAATTAACTTGTTAACATAAGTTAAGCTATCAGTGGTCTCCAGAAAGATGACATTTTATATATAACAGAGTTAAGGCTCCACATTTTATTTTTTATTTATTTTTTTTAAGGCTCCACATTTTAAAATGAACTTTTAAATTAAGTTAAATAATTTTTAAAGCTTCACTTTGAAACCAATATTTGTTGGAACCCCTGAAGCTTGACCCAGGGTTCCTTGGGATACTTTTTGAAAACCACCAATCTGCAGTTCCTTCCTGGTCCAAGAGTCTTTGACTCTGCTTTAGCGGGAGGTGGTAAATAAAATTCTTAACGAGGCCTAACTTTTTCATGGAGCAGCTCAGTAGTCACAAAATTGCCAGACTCCGAACTGAAAGAGTGCTCTGTCTTATTAAACTCAAGGAAAGTGTCATTCTCCTTCACCAGAGGGAATGGACAAGGCAAAACAGAAGCAGTCATGTTGCAGACTCTTCTTCCGCCCTCTTAAATCTTTAGAAAGTTCCTCCCTACCAGAAAATGTCCCTTTCCTTCAGGTTACATCCCACCCTTTCCTCATTTCTCACTAACGATGCTTAGCTCACGCCAGATCACTTCTGTCCAACACCCACGGTGCAACTGCTTGGCTCCGTATCCTTAAAGGCACTTGGACTGTGTCGGAGAGAAAGGAGAGAGCTTGGGTGCGTTTTCAGCAAGAAACCCTGAAAGTCTAGTGTCTGATTTGAAGGTGTCAGTCCTTTAACCTCTTGGGGCCTTGCTTCCTTCACTTCTCAGATGAACATGGTAATAATACTTGTCTCCTGTGGTTGATGGAAGGAGCGATTCCTGTATAACAATTCAAATGCTAGTTGTGTGTGTCGTTGAAACAAATAGTGGTCTTTTGCTAAAAAAAATTTTTTTACTTACTTGTCTGTGCTGGGTCTTAGTTGTAGCACATGGACTCTTTAGTTGTGACATGCAGTCTCTTAGTTGTGACGTGTGGGATTTAGTTCCCTAACCAGGGATCGAACCCAGGCCCTCTGCATTGGGAGCATAGAGTCTTAGCCACTGTACCACCAGCGAAGTCTCCAAATAACGGTCTTTAAGGAAGCTATATAGCATTGTCCTGGGGTCAGAGATGGGAGGGGCTTAGACAGAAGGTCAGTGTGTATTGATGATGCTGAGGACACTTCGCTAGAATGGCAGTTCCTTTTACAGCTCGTGCATGCTGGCCTATTAGAATTAGAAACTTGGAATCATTTTATCCCAGTGGCTTCCCCATCCCCTTCCCATACTAGCATTTATCTTGAATCCTTTCTAAATCCTGATTTAGAAAAAACTGATTTATTTCATTTCAATGGCAACCGAGCTCTGTTGAGTGCATTGACTTAACAGATATACTTAATTTTTAGTCATAATTTTCTCAGGTCACAAAATACTTGAACAGGGAGAGAAGTGGGTCTCTTGGTTAGTTGGGCTTCCTTGCTGCATTAAGTAGAGTGTCTAAAGCTTTAAGATACATAAACAGAAGTCAGGGCAGTTGCTGTGAAAGTTCTTTATGAATTGAATTCCATATGTGCACAGATCTTCATAGTGGTGAGAATGAAGCAAAGATTAGGCAGTGAGTCATAAATTACTGCTTTTCTCTAGCAATTTCCCCAAAGAGAAAGAAAACATCTTTAGTTCCACCTTTCTCTGTAAAAGATAATAGGCTTTTTAAAAGTATGATAGTAAAAAATGATGGCAATTATTGTCATATTAATTTTAAAATATAGGGCTTTATATACTATTCTCAGTGCAAATATTTCTGGTAATTGAGAGACAGCAGTGTAGCCTTCATATTGCTATTTTTATATCATCTATTTAGACCCAAATGTTTGGGAAATTTAACTTGGACGAATGAGGGTTTCCCACATATTTTTTGATATGTCATTAGCTACATTTACATCTCCCTAGCACATTGCTCATTTTATGCCATTCTTGACATTGTCAGAATGAAAACCAGGTATGAAGTACCTTGCAAATTTATAAAATAGCAACAAAAACAACAACATACAGCTTGTGTATTTTTTTTTAAGTGTCATTGCAATTCTGTTAAATTTGGGTTGTGCAAACGATGCCAAATATCTTTTTTCCCCTTGTATCTTATGTAGCATGTGTTCTGACTAATGCTCCCAAAAGCTACCTTATACCTTCAGAGAACATTAGCTCAATGGTTGTCCTCTCCAGTAGTTGGGATTTGCTTCTAGGGCTCCAGCAGTTTCTTATCTCTTTCCTAGCCTCACCTTAGAATTTTTTAAAGTTTCGAAAATAAAATATGCAGATCTAAAGCATTTTTAAAAATACATAACCACTCACTTTGTATTTTTCCTTCCCAAAGAACTGAAGTTACAGACTTAATAGATAGCATCCATTTAATTACTCTGTGTCCACTAAATTGGGGTACTCTTGGAAAAGGTTTTATGCAGGATTCTGGAGGAAAGGCTGAGGTGAGAGAGACTTGAGGAGACGGCTGGTAAAAACCCCTCCGGAAGTAGTTGGAAGGGGAGAAATGTGCTAACCAAACAGGATTCTCTTAGGAGTTACCTTCTGCAGAGGTCCAAAATGCATGCTTGAAGATTGCTCTGGACACGGCTTGGTCTTCTTGGGTTCAGGTTCCAATGGCGTTGTCCCCAGTGGGCTAGATTTTCAGCACTTTTCTGGAGATTCTTCTGGGTTCTGCCTTTAGTAATGCCAGAGTCCAAGTGATCATTCAGAAACACCTCCAGAGGAGTTGTAGTGTAGTAGCAGAGCCTTTAGCTTTATCTGGGAAGTTTTATCCCAGATCTAATGATACCTTGGGAAAGCACTTCTGATTGCCTTTAGTAAAATATTTTGGAAGTCATAGTTCTTGTTTACCATGAGTTATAATGGAGTGCCAACAGATATCACTGATTTGTGACCAACCTATTTTATTCATTCAACCACTATATGTTGAGTACCTACTATGTGTTGTTCCAGGCCCTGTTCTGCACACTCAAGGTACATCAGCATTTTAAGAAGGACCATTGCCTGTGATGATGGGAAGTGGGCGGGATGCAGCGAGCATCTGCTCTCTATCCTAGCTCATTTTTGAAAGGTTTAGCGTACTCTCTGGTCTTCCCAGATGGCTCAGTGGATAAAGACCCCACCTGCAGTGCAGGAGATGCAGGAGATGCAGGTTCCATCCTTGGGTCAGGAAGGTCTCCTGGAGGAGGGCATGGCAACCCACTCCAGTATACTTGCCTGGAGAATCCCATGGACAGAGGAAACTGGTGGACTGCAGTCCACGGGATCACAAAGAGTCAGACACGGCTGAAGCGACTGAGCACAGACATACTCCCCAGACCTCAGGAAGGATGCCCATGACAGGCATAGCTCTCTTCATAAAGCGGAGCCCAGAGGCCCACCAACCCGGCACACGAGCTTCCTGTTTGTTAAGTAAACAGGGCTGTTTTCTATTTCTTGACCCAAAAGGACTTTTACAGTGTCGTTCACTTTATAACTACTTGTTGAGCTCTGCGTATCAGTTTTACGCACATTTTTTAATGACATTTTATTTCACAATGAAAAGAATTTTTTGAGGGAGAAAGTAAAAAAATAAAAAGAAATAAAATCTCATAAAGGTCATCGCCTTCATGAAACCTCTATCTTTGAATCGGAGACGTAGACCATAAATGGTTAACCTGATAAACAAGAAAATGATGTAGTATGGATTCTCCTGTTGGGCTGTCTTGGCAAGATACCCCAGACTTGGTGGCTCACACAGCAGAAATGTATTTCTCGTCATTCTGGAGGTTCGAGATCAAGGTGCTGGCAGGTTTGGTTTCTCCTGCGGCCTCTCTCCTTGGCTTCAAGGTGACTGCCTTCTTCTGTGTCCCACATGGTCTTTACTCGCTGTGCACATCCTTTGTGTCTCTTTTATTCTCAGGACACCAATCATATTGGATAAGGGTCACACCCAACCCTAATGACCTCATTTAACCAATTACCTCCCTGTCTCCAAATACAGTCACAGTGGTAGTTAGGCCTTCAATATATGTATTTGGGGAGGTGGGCAGACAAAATTCAGTCCACAGTGAAGTGTTTTCTGCTAATAAACATTTTGGAGTAGAAAGGAAAGGTAAAGTTGGGTAAGACAGATTGGGAGTCCTGTGGGGTGGGGGTTGCAGTCTTGATGAGGATGGTCAGGGTCTTCATTGAGAAGGTGGTGTTTTAGCCAAGACGTGAAGGTCAAGTTCCAGTCAAGTGTTGGTCTAACAGAGACCAGAGATGGAGGGATGGTGTGATGGAGGTAGGAAGGGATACAAAGTGGACAATCCATGGACCTGGGTTTTAGTCCTAGCTGTTTATCTGTCTAGACTTCCCGGGTGGCGCAGTGGTAAAGAACTTGCCTGTCACTGCAGGACACACAAGAGCTGTGGGTTCGATCCCTGGGTCGGGAAGATCCCCTGGAGAAGGAAATGTCAACTTACTGCAGTATTCTTGCCTGGAAAATGCCATGGAAAAAGAAGCCTCGTGGGCTGCAGTCCATGGGGTCTCAAAGAGTCAGACATTACTGAGCATGCACACACACTTTATTTTTCTGGTAGTAAAACTTCTAAAGGTCACTTTAGCCTTCTGGGGTCCACTTTCCAAGTATGCTGGTCTGTGTGGACTTCTGATTCCAGAATAAATGTTCTTAGTGGGGCATGAGACAGAAAGGAAAGACTTTGTGCTTATGTGTTGGCTGGAGGCAGGGGGTGGGCAGGGGGTGATAGGTGTTTGCTTTGGCAATTTATCCTTTTATTTTTTTCTTTGTTAAGCAGGTGTGGGCTCAAGGCTCATTTTCGTAAGCATTTCTAAAATTTCTGTATTGGGATGAGATCTTCTTTCTCAAAATACCAGTATACCTAATATAACCAACCTAAAGTTTTCCTACTATGACCGTTTAACGGGAAGTGAGATGCCTGTGAAAGTGGCAAGTGGTACATGAGGCTGCTTGCCTTCCTTCTTGGTTTTTCCCAAGGAAGATCAGGAAGTTGTATGTAGTGCGGTGTGGTATAGCCAAGCCACAGAATCCATCCCATAATAGGCCAGTCAGCTTTGCTCTGACCACACACGCCACACCAGCCAACCATGCTAGGAATGGAAAAGGACATTAGTGGAAAAACTGGTGATATCTGACTACAGTCTGGATCTTAGATCACAGCAATGGGAATTGCTTCGTTCTGACAAATGCTCCATGGTTACGTAAGATGATAACTTTAGGAAACTCTGGGTGAAGGATGTATGGGAACTTTTTGTATCATCTTTGCAGCTTCTCTGCAAAACTAAAGTTACATTTAGAAAATAATATTTTTTTTTCCTTTAAAACTGCCCATTGTGGACTAGGAGATAATTTGGGCTACACGATGTAGACCAGAAAGACAGCGCCAAATACATGCCCCACCCTTTGTGGGGCTGTAGCGTCAGCTTATGGTAAGGCCAAAGTAGCACATCTCTGTGCTGAGCTTTTCTCTTCGACAGGTTCTCCATCCCCACCTGACCACTGCTGTCTAGGTTTTTGCTTGGATTATTGCTGTGAACTCATGTTTAGGGGCTCCCCTGGTGGCTGAGACCATAAAGAATCTGCCTGCAATGGGGGAGACCCAGGCTCAATCCCTGGGTCAGGAAGATCCCCTGGAAAAGGAAATGACAACCCACTCTGGTGTTCTTGCCTGGAGAATTACGTGGACAGAGGATCCTGGCCGGCTACAGTCCATGGGGATCGCAAAGAGTCAGACAGGACTGGGCGACTAACATGTTTATATTCAGTGTTTTATGGCAGAGTAACTGTTTGAATGCATTATTCTATAACAGGGTTAGGTAGGGAGAGTGCTAAGAGGTCAGAGAGGCAGTGACATGTGCAGCGAAGAAGACATTGAGGGAAACCAAAGAGAAAACGCCCAGACACTTTGTAGAGGCAGCACTTCTTGAAATACGGTAAGTTCCAAAGATTCCGAAGTCCACACTCTCCTAAGTCCTGCTCTCATGGAGTGTCTTGTATTTTCGTGCCAAGGGCTCAGCCTATTTTGATAGGGTTGTGGTCCCTCCGGTGTTAGCTCGGCGTGTTCCTGCATTTCAAACCTCATTAAGTTGGGAGTAGCCAAGAGCGGGAGTGGTCTCTCGTATATGTATATGTATGTAATCCCTTTCTTCTTTTGACAGCTGCAAATCAGAAGGAGCCCATGAATCTCAATTTTAAAGTGAAAGAGGAGCCTAAGGAAGAGGAGGCCCTAAGCGTCACATTGCCTCGGTCCAGCTATGTGTTCAGCCCCGAGTCGGAAGTGTCAGCCCCGAGCATCTCTGAGGACACGCTTAAGCCCCAGGAAGCAAAGGGCAACGTACTGAGACGGGATATGTCGGTCAAAGCAGCATCTGAACTTCTCATGAAACTATCAGGTACTTGATTTCTGCTAAAATATTCACATACTGATACCATCACTTGCAAGCCAGCTGGGCTACCCATGGGTTACATTAGCCTGTTGGCAGCCATATCGCATTATTAAGGTAAAGTCGGGAATGACTGGATTACTTGCCTTAAATTCATGTGTTTCATGTATGAGTTTGTGGATGTTAGCCGTATATCTATCTTATTAAATACACTCCTCTTTTCCTGATTATGACTGCAAATTGTTGGGAAACACTGCTGCTTTTCTAAGATGATGTAGGTCATAATTTTAAATGGGTTTTAATGACATGCAAAGCACTTCTGTTAATTGATCAAAATATCTTTCTTTCCTAATAGAGGACCTTGCACTGTTTGGTGTTTTTGTACTATTTTCTTTACGAACCATTAAAAATATTTTTCTGAACTTAATAAACCATTAAGATGGCACTTGAAGTGATTAGTGATAGAGTAGCAATGAGATTTTATAAATAGAAATTTCTCATAATGGAATATTACAGTAATTAATCTAAGTTCTTGAGACAAATAATATTTTTATTAGTATCTAAATGTCATTTCAGCTTATCCAATTTTGGCAGATTGGTTTAGAATTTGAAATTCATGTATTTTGGATTTCTTTTCCCACCCAGTCTCCTATCTGTCCCATGAGCTTCAGAACAGATAAAAATTTAGTGTGTTTTGAAAAATTTAGTGTGTTTTGAAGTATTTGCTTCCCAGGTGTTACTAGTGGTAAAGCACCCGCCTGCAGGTTCTTTAATGCAGAAGATGTAAGAGATGCAAGGTTAATCCCTGGGTCAGGAAAAGCCTCTGGAGGAGGGCATGGCAACCCAGTCCAGCATTCTGCCTGGAGAATCCCATGGACAGGGGAGTTTGGCGGGCTACAGTCCCTACGGTTGCAAAGAGTCAGCCATGACTAAAGGGACTTAGCACACACACACACACAGCAAGAAACATACATGTAGTATAAAATTCAAATGTATGACTTTAAAAACAGAGAAGGAAAAGTTACGTTAATAATACTACTTACCAAATCATATCCCATCCTTAGTTCATTGCTGCTTAAAGATAATTTTTAGAAACTCAGAATTCTGGTATGGATTCTACTTGGAGGATGATAAATTCAGTTTGTAATTCACGATGCTTGGAGGATGAAAGCAAGAAATGTATTAGTGAGACCCCTTCCCAATGTAATTTCACCAGCAGTTGCGTGTTTCTGGTTGACCGGTAGGTTGGAAAGTAAGAAATTAATAATTATTTACTTAAAATTATTGCATCAGAACAGTTGAAATTCCTGTATTTGCCAGTTGGTGGGATTAAGAATTCTTTCCTTTGATGTGAATTTAAAACACACTGGAACTTCCAGGGGACATAATTTGTTACAGATAAAGCATAATACAATTACTACATCCTTACTATCACCCCATTTTTCTAAACTGATGGTACAGTTTCTCCTGTGTAAATGGGAGATCTCACAAGGTTGTGCTAATTGCTAAAAGCTGCAAGTTTAAAAAAAAAACTTGTTCAGGCCAACATGCTTTCATAATTTGAACCCTCCGTCCTATGTCAAAAGGTCTTGGTGACATACAGTAATCTGTTGGCTTTCCAGTCAATTCAGGGAGGTCACACGCTCTCTCCTCCTTCTCTGATAACGTGGACTTACATATTATGACTTTAACTGTCTTACAACAGTGACTCCTGTCCCCTCCTAATGGTAGGATTCTAGTGTGTAGTATTTCTATTTCAGAGTTTGCTGTGTAGCCAGCATTGTGACCTGAGAAAGCTGGGGTGGCCCCAAAAGATAATATGCAAAAACAAGATAGAAGGAAAGACATTCTCTAAGGAAACCGTTTTATCCTAATTCTTTTGGATGATGCGATTTGAGACAATGAAGTATGAAATCATTTCCTGGGTAGTAATGAGATCCCCGAAATAGAATACGGCTAGGCAGCCATGCACATTTAATGATATTTGTGGTCAGTAATGGCTCTTCTAAATGCTTATGTTGAGTGTTAGTGAATACACATGCTGTGGGGCTCCACGATAGTTGAATTGGAAATTCCCTGGCGGTCCAGTGGGTAGGACTTCTTGCTTTCATTGCCAAGGACACGGGTTTGATCCCCAGTCTGGGAACTAAGATCCCGCAAGCCATAGGATGCAACCAAAAATTTTAAAAAAGAAAACAAAAAAGACAATAGTTGAATGGATGACATGGTCATATTTCCAAAGGCATCTCCTCTGCTTCTTGCTGTGGAAATGAAAACTTGTTTGAAGACTAAGATAAGTATTGTTTTGCTCTGAAAAAATTTCCCAAGCATTCTGTGTGCTTAGACTTAGGTTAAAGAAATATGTACCGCAGTCCCTACCTTCTAGATGCTTGTGGTCTAGTCAGAAGTAATCCAGGGCAGTGGAATGCATTCAATCAGTGCTTTGCACTTGGAACTTCATACTTGTACAGTCTAGCAGACTGTGGCCAGGAAACTGTGAAGAAGTCTCCAAGTCATTCCTAAAAATAGGGAGTGTGACTTAAAAATAACAAGTGTCTTTTCATTCCTAAGCCACAAAGGTAAAGAGACCTCACCTTTTACTAGGTTTAAAGTGGGCATTAGGGTTTCTAATCACGGACAGATTGGTGCTCTTGGGAGAAGGAAAATGTTAGGAAGAAAACCTCCTAAGGTGCGTTTCCTCAAGTTATAATTTTAGCAATTCAGTGTTTCTGCCCTAAAAGGCATCTGAGGAGAGGACCTGTCTGGGTCCTCAGGCCCCCCTTTCCTGTGGTGTGTCCTGTCCCCGTATAGACAGGAGTAGCGTCTATGCAGGTAGTCAGTGCTGCTTCTCATCTGAGATCCCAACAGGTATTCCTATGGGTGGGAGTCCCTGCCTTGCTAATTTTCTTTTATGGTCTTCTGTTCCCCTGGGGAGAATCCATATGGTGCAGAAGAGTTGGATGAGAAAAGTATGTCCCATGCATTACCATACATTTTCCCCCTTCTTTAAGTTTTGACCCAAGGAATACCTAAAATGTGGAATAAGAGAATTTTTATTCTCTGTTACTTATTTCTATGACTTTTCAGTGCTGTCATCTGCCATATCTTAGGTCCTTTCAATCTTTTCCTTAAATTAACAAGAGGAAACTAGTCAATAATGTCAGCTGCCTCATTTCCGGTTTTAAATTAATTTATATTAAGTCCTTCACGATGGATGTTGGGCTCATGGCCAGGTCAGATATCATGTGAAACTTTCCTGGGTGGAGAAACCTCTGTAGTTATATTGTTTTCCAAATTGACATTTCTGTTTCATGAGGAAAACACAGATGTGTTAGTGACCAGGCAAAACTTTTCATTCACTGTGTGTTTAGGAAAATCTGAGTTTTCTCCCTTCCTTGTGGCTCAAGTCCTATTTCCAGTTGTTCCTTGGGCAGTCAAGTGCCTGACAGCTGGGCCAAGTAAATTGATTACCATAAAGAAAGCAACCCACTCTAAGAAAACCACTGGGTGTCTGGGACTACGTGTTGTTATGTGACATGAGGCAGCCAAGATAATCAGACTTTTCTGCTAAGCATATAGTTGCCAAAGATAATCCCCAGAAGTCCTGATTTAAAAAGACCCAAATCCTGAAATCAAAATCAGAGGCTACATAACATCAGACAGACTGAGAGAGTCAAGTCACTCTTAACCTCTGGTTTTGCAGCGTCTAGTGACTTTGAAAACCTAAAGAGCAGATGTGTTATCCCAGGTATGACGTAGTGCCCTAAGTGACTCTGTCTCTTGCGCTTTAAGAGAAGTAGCTGTAATGTAAATCAACCATACCTCAGTAAATTTAAAAAGAAAAAGAAGAAAAAGAGAAGTAGCTAGACTCAAAGCAACAAAGAAATACCCCCCTCTCCCTGGTCATGCATATGTACAATACACCACATGTATGGTTGAACCAAGAAGTAGGCAGATAAGATGCCATTTTAAAATATGAATCCCATAAAAATAAGTGGCTGGAAAGCTGGAGGTTTTCAGAAACATTAATGAAAAATTAAACATTTAAATTGATCTAACATGGTAAATAAAATCTCCCATTAGATCTTAATTCAAAACATGTATATTGGGTTTCTTTTTTCCATGCTCAAAGAAGGAAGCCACATGGATTTATATTCATTTCTGATTTATATTCATTTATCCCTACCTAGTCTTGGAGGGAAATATAAATTATCATTGCCTCTTATAGAGGAATCCAGGCAGGTCCTGGATTTGAAATACATAGTGATGTAGAGTTCAGGGAATCATCTATGTAAAAAAGGGCTTCAGTGCAGAGATATTGAGAAGCAGGTAAACTTGGGTAGGATGAAGTTTTAAGGTGAATTCAATCTCCAAGGTGAGCAGAAACAGAGAGGAAAGGTACCCAAAGGTTGACTTTGTTAACAGTTTTAATTAGGGCCCCTTTGGTTTTAAGTAACAAATCCTCTTCAGCCAGTTTAGACAAGAAAGGGAATTCAATAGGAGGTGCACATTTTGCAGGGGCGGGGCGGGGGGGCTTCCCAGTGGCTCAGTGGTAAAGAATCTGCCTGCAGTGCCGGAGCTGCAGGAGACACAGGTTCGATCCCTGGGTTGGGAAGATCCTCTGGAGTGGGACATGGCAACCCACTCCAGTATTCTTTCCTGGAGAATCCCATGGACAGAGGAGCCAGGAGGGCTACAGTCCACAGGGTCACAGAGTTGGACACGACGGAAGTGACTTAGCATGCACACATATACCTTTGGGGCTGACTCATGGGGTGAACCCAAGGGCAGGGGGCAGCAGGGCGTCAGGCCTCCACTGAAGCCAGGGGTTGGGGGTAGGAACGGCGTGGAGCCCAGAAGGTCCTTGCTCATCCCTGCTTCTCTGCTCATAAATGGGTTTTTTTCTGATACCCAGCCCATATGGTAGAACATAGCAATTGCCAACAATTTCTGAGTATACCTCTTGTTCAAAAGAGCAACTGGACAGAAATGTCTTAGTCCCAGTTACAAATTCCAGCTGATTGTGTCCACTCTGGTGGGAGCCCACGAGTGGAAACTCCTGCTGTATCTGGGGAGAAGGACATGTTGAACAGACCTGGCTACAGTCCTGTAGGATAGCTGGAAGGAGAAGAATCCCTAGAACCACACCTCAGATGGGCAAGAGTGAGGGTGGTGTGAAATCAGGAAGAGAAGCAATATGTATGAGCCCCTAAAAGTTAATGGTTACTGCTGATATTTAAATATTGGATGTAAATGTGTTTGGCCTTTGGGTGATGTTTGTCTTTCCTTTCTGGTGGAGTTTTGGAGAAAACTGCCCAGCCAGGAGTTGACCTAGACAGTAGCAACTCTATATGCTAAGGCCGTGCTTCTCAAAGTGTGGTCCCTGGAGGAGCCAAGTCAAAACGAGTTGGCGAAGATAGAATTCTCCAGGCAAGAATACTGGAGTCTTCAGGGGAATCTTCCCTACCCAGGAATCGAACCCAGGTCTCCCGCATTGCAGATGGATTCTTTACTGTCTGGGATACCAGGGAAGCGCCTTAGGCAAGTTATAGAAATGCAAATTCTTGAGTTCTTCTATGGACCCAGTTGAAACGCTGAGTTTTTTTATAAGTAATTCTGAAAGCTTAGTTTTGAGAAGCTCTGTGCCAAGGAAATGGTTAATTAGAGATGTAAGTTTTGTTCATCTGAAAAGCGTGCCTCAGCTTGAAACTGACGGAGAAGAAAGCTCTCTTTTTTGTTTTGTTTTTTAATTGGAGAAAAATTGTTTTACAATATTGTGTTTATTTCAGCCATAATTATACATATATTGCCTCCTTTTTGAGCCTCCCTCCCCTCCCCCCATCCCACCCTTATCTTAAATGCACATTTTACTTTTAAAAAAGAATCATCTCTCTTCAGTGGAGATTCTTTTTAATTTATTAGGAAAAAAATGGTAACTGGGAATCTTTTTTAGAAGGGCATGTGTCCCTAATAAATCAAGGATGGCATTGCTGGTGAGCCTCAGATAATACTATTTTTTTCCATGTTCTTTGCTGTGAAATTTCATGATTATTTCTGTGCAACGTGTGCATTCTTTTAAGGGAGAGAATCTCCCCACCCTCACCCCCAGCAAATCAAAGATTATGTCTGAGACTCTAAAGAATTCATTGAGATAAAGTAGAGAGTTTAGCTAAGTAAGTTCTCAGGGCAAAACTATTCACTGTTCTATATAGTATTTCTCCCTTGGAAAATTGTAGTCTATCAAAATTTATAAGCTATGACTTCCGTATGACTTCAGTAATAATCTATAGGGATGGAAAATAGGTATTTTCGGTTTATATTAATGTCATCTCATATTGCCCTCCTTCAAACTTACAAGTGATTTCACTGAATAGTGGAAAGAACCCAGAAGGCCTGGTTTTCCCTAGTTCCCGTGATTCTCCCTGCTTACACTCCATGGAAAGGAACTCCCGAGTGAACACGTTGGACATGCTAACAAACTATAAAAGAGCTAAAGAGTAATTTAAAAAAAAAGAGAGAAAAGAGCTAAAGAGTAATTTAGAAACGTCAGTAAAAGAAAGTATTTTATTAATGCTGTCTGTTTAGCACATTGTCAAATACGTGATGCTGAGGAATTTGAAAGCATGAAAATGTAAAAATGGCCTAGTCTAATCAGTCTGAAATTGAAAAAATGCTTTTTTTTTTTCCACTTCAACTTTTTTTAAGAACCTGGAGAAACCTATTGAACCTGGTACCCTACTTTTCTAATAATGCATGTATTTTGTTTATTTGATTTTGTTTATTTATTTGGCTGCACTGGGTCTTAGCTGCAGCATGCGGGGTCTTTTGTTGCAGTGCACAGACTCCCTAGTTCTGGCATGCTGGCTTAGTTGCTCTGTGGCATGTGGGATCTTAGTTCTTGACGAGGGATGGAATCTCTGTCTTCTGCACCGCAAGGCAGAGTCTTAACCACTGGCCCACCAGGGAAGTCCCATAATCATGTATATATTTTAGATTGTTATGTTTCAGAGGGGACTTCTAAACTGCTTTTGTAAACACCATCCTACTTTCTCAACATCTTTATTGAGATCTAATTTGCATACCATAAAAGTTACCTATTTAAAGTATACCATTCAGTGGCTTTTAGTGTATTCACAGAGTTGCATAACCATCACCAGTTCCAGTGGCAGAATATTTTTATCACCCCAGAAAGAAACTCTGTACCCATTAGCAGTTACTCCTTACCAACTTCTTCTCCCAATACCCTTCCAGCTGATAATTCACTGCCTGTCCGTAGATTTTTCCTGTTGTGGACACTCCATGTGAATGTAATCACCCAATAAGTGTCTTCTTTCACTTAGCATAACATTTTCAAGGCCCGTCTCTCTTGTAACATGCATCCGTACCTTATTCCTTTTTATGGCAGGATAATATTCCATTGATGTTACTGGAATGAATACACCAACAATACTAATTTTATACATGGTATAAAATGGATATACCACATTTTGTTTATCGATTCACCTGTTGTTGAACAATTGGGTTGTTGCCCAGCTTTTGCTGATAAGAACATTCATGTACAAGTTTTTGTGTAGACATGTGTTTCGTTTCTCTTGGGTATATACCTCAGAGTGGAATTCCTGGGTCAAATGGTAGCTCTATGTTTAACATTTTGAGAAATTGCCAAGCTGTTCCCCAAAGCAGCTGCACCACTTTATATCCCCACAGCAATGTATGGGAGTTTCAGTTTTTCCACATCCTTGCCAAAAGTTGTTATTGTCTGTCTTTTTTATTATAGCCATCGTCTGGGTGTGAGCTAGTATCTCATTGTGGTTTTGATTTTCATTTCCCAGATGGCTAATGTTGTTGAGCATATTTCCATGTGCTTTTTGGCCATTTGTATACCTTCTTTGGAGAAATGTCTACTTAAGTTCTTTCGCTGCTTTTATTTTTATTTTTTATTTTTTCGCTGCTTTTAAATTACTTGTCTTTTTATTTTTGAGTTGTAAAATTTTCTTATATATTCTGGATATAAGTCTCTTATCAGATATATGATTTGCAAATACTTTCTCTCATCCTGCTTTTCACTTTTTTGATGGTATTATTTGCGGTGCAAAATGTTTTACTTATAATCCAATTTGTCTCTCTTTTGTTGCTTGTGATAGGGAATTATCACATTTCCGTAATTCCAAAAATTGGGTAAAAAATGCAGACTTGTTTAATATTAACACGAAAGCCTGTCTTTATGTACATTTTCACCATATTTAAGTGTGTTAGTCGCTCAATCATGCCCGACTCTTTGCGACCCCATGGACTGCAGCCCACCAGGCTCCTCTGTCCATGAGATTTTCCAGGCAAGGATACTGGAGTGGGTTGTCATTTCCTTCTCCAGGGGATCTTCCCAACCCAGGGATCGAACCCGGGTCTCCTGCACTGCAGGCAGATTCTTTACCGACTGAGCTACAAGGGAAGCCCATATAAAGACTATGAAACCTAATTTATTGAATAAATAGCTCCACAGTGGGGTTGACCTCTGTGATTTCTGTATTTGCTATAACATTCTGTACTTCAGCTGATAGCAAGGAATATTTATATGTCAGCTTTGTTTTTTTAATTTTTATTGGAATATAGTCGGTTTACAATGTTGTGTTAGTTTCAGGTATACGGCAAAGTGTATCAGTTATACATATTCATGTATCCACTCTTTAAGATTCTTTTCCCATAAAGGTTATTACAGGGTATTGAATAGAGTTCCTTGTGCTATGCAGTAGGTCCTTCTAGTTATCTGTTTTCTATATAGTAGTATATACATGTCAGTCCCAATCTGCCAGTTTATCCCTTCCCCCTGCTTTCCCCTTGGTAACCATATGTGTGTTTTCTACACCTGTAATTCTGTTTGTTTTGTAGATAAGTTCATTGTACTCCTTTTTTTAGAGTTCACATATAAGTGATAGCATACATTTGCCTTTCTCTGTCAGCTTTTTAAATGACTTTCAATAAATATAACCAACAGTGGTCTTACCACTAATGAGGTCACTCTGTCATTGCCATATATGTATCCTAAGCAACTCTCAGGATATATGTATGTGTGTGTATACATAAGACATATACACAGAAAACCCATAACTGGGGAAGTTAGATCTTAAATAAGGAATTAGAATGTTTTTTTAAGCACTTGAAAACTCAGTGAGAATTGCACTCCAAGTGCCAAAACTCTCTCTTATACAAACAGGGAATAGGTTGCTTTAATAAGATAAAAATGTGACCTGTTTATGTACCCAGAGAATTCCTTTCTTGAAGGTCTAGATCTTGTTAAGCTCAAAGGATGTACCTTGGTGTTATTTACCTGGCTGCTTAAACAAGACAGACTGGGAAAGAGCTTCGTGCAGTTCTGGGAGGGCTAGAAGACGGAACTTCTTTTTCCCTTAAGGTCCTCATCCCTTGGCCGTCCTTTAGCTTTCTTGTCCCAGCTCCCTCACTCCCACACTGAGACCCAGGCCTCCGAAAGGCTGGACTCAAAAGGGCTTTATTATCATCTCCCTGGTGCAGAGCTCATTTGTTAATATAGCTATGAACATTTGTATTGGCCTGTGTTCCAGAAATCGGGCAAAAGCTCGGAAGGGAATGTCATGGGCTCTACCTTCATTACAGATTCCTTTTCTGTTTGGCCAGATTGGGTGAGAGAGGGCCTCGGGGCAGGAGGTGCCAGGTGGAGTCGGGACTGGTGAAGGGGTTCCAGGTCCCTTCCAATACTGAGCAAAAGAATTGCGAATGGCACCTAGGAAACGTGTTCACTGCTGGCGTGCCTGTCTCTCTTGTATTCCCGCGTTGATTTCTGTTTTTTGATAGAAATACAGAACCATTTCTGCAGACATTATTTTATCCAGGACACAAACAGTGGCACGAGAGGCCTTGAGTAAATAGTATTTGATGGTGACGACTCTAAGAGGAAGCTTTACTTTCTTAGGGAGCCGACTGCAAATATTTAAGTAACCAGTCAAACATTCTGTTCTATTTTTCACTCACAGGACAGATTTCCCTGCCAGGTAGAAACGGTGTGTCTCGTCCATGCCTTAGAATCTCTTACACCACCCTAGCGTCTTCCGGCTCCTCCCTTCAGACGTTCTAGTGCGGTGTTAGCGCAGCCGTGGTCTTGTGAGGCAGAGCATAGCCGTTATTTTCCTCAATGAGAGCTCTAAAACATTCTCATTCCATGATGGTTTTTCTTCTTGTTGCCATATTAACCTTTCGCTTTTAACTTATTCATGTCACAGAAGGGGAACGTTTGCATGTATAATTAAACCCCATGTCCTCTGTGCCCATGTGGGCACAGGCTGGGATCCCAGACCGACCTCTGGAGAAGAGACTCCTCTGTTTGCTGCCAAGTGGCCACATCCCACTGGGCTGGGGCTCAATAGGGGTGGTGGTACCCGGGCCGGTCCACACACAGAACACCGAAGGTATACACAGGGTGAGAGCGATGGCGGCTGTTTCCTCTGAGCAGGGGAGTGTCCGTGTCGGCCCAAGAAGGGAACGCTGTCCTGAAGAGAACTATTTCTGCCTTATAACTTCTGTCACTCTTCTAGGAAGGCGAAGGCTTGGAGAGTGGTTATCTTCTCATTATCAAAGTGTGAGGACCTAGCACACGCTCAGTCTTCTTCCTAATAAGTCTTCTGTTTACACGTGTATATATTTTGGGAAGATCCCCTGGAGAAGGGAATGGCTACCCACTCCAGTATTCTTGCCTCGGAAATCCTGGACGGAGGAGCCTGGCGGGCTACAGTCCTCGGGGTCGCAAAGAGTAGGACACGACAGAGCGACAGATACTTTGACTTTGTATGTTTTCCCCATATGTAGGCTGTCTTGAGTTTGTGCTGTGCGTTGGTTTACTTCCTATTTTCTTAGTGTGGGCCAGCAGCTGGATTCAAGCCTATTTCCTGGTTTCCCATTGTTGCCACAGCTGGAGAAGTGGGGGCAATGACCAGACATACCTGTGACCTGCCACCATTTATCATAATCTCAAAATCGAGTGGTGAGCCTCACTGTTTAAAAGAATACGTCACGAACTTCTTTCCTTATTCCTCCTGCTGCCGGTCTTAACCCTGTAAACCCACCTAAACACACACACACACACACACACACACACACACACACACACTTCCCTCCTGTTGCTGCCAAGATTTTTCCTGCCCTTTTGGAGTCACAGCCATCAGGACAGCCTTCCTGGAAGTTCCTGTGATCCATGTCCGTGTTGCCAAAGGCAAACGTAATAGCCTTCTGGTTGAGAGGAAGAGAGACCCTTAGCAAAGCTGAAGCCTTAATGGGACTAAAGGGGAAATGGCAGTGATCTGTGGGACTTATCTTGGGAGCAGAATCATTGTGCCTCCCTCCACATTTAAATATTGGTAGGAGGGACTTCCCTGGTAGTCCAGTGGTTAAGACTCCACACTTACAAAGCAGGGGTCGCAGTTCAATCCCTGATCAGGGAATTAAGATCGTGCAGCATGGCTGAAAAATTTAAAAATGTAAATATTGGTAGTAGTCTTTACTTGGGATTCACCAGTGCCTTTGTAGCCAAGCTACTGGGTGATATGTAGGTAATATTTTTTGCACTTTTTTAAAAGCTGTGGAATAAAGAAAAGTGGGGATTGGGATAATTTAAATGAGATGAATGGTTGTCTCCTTTCAACCACTTGTGCTAAAACCTTTCAAACCCTGCTTATCCTACCCTGATACTGTTTAAGGGCGTCCCTGGTGGCTCAGATGGTAAGAGTCCACCTGCAATGCAGGAGACCTGGGCCCGACCCCTGGGTCGGGAAGCTCCCCTGGAGAAGGGACTGACAAGCCACTCCAGCATTCTTGCCTGGAGAGTCCCATGGACGGAGGAGCTTGGCGGGCTGCAGACCACGGGGTCACAAAGGGGCGACATTACCGGGTGACTGAGCATGCACAGCTTGCACATACAATACAGTTTAAAAGAGTTTCTCCTAAAATGCTCACAGCAGAAGGCTGGGACGACTCCTTCTCCATTTTCTTGAAGACCCTGAGGCTGAAGTCCTCACCCCGTGTGTAACGGGGCCAGCGCAAGCAGGAGGGCCAAGTTCTCAGTCGAGCGTCCCCGCTCCTCATCCTGCTGCCCCAGTGTACTGGGTCACTCTTCACCACCTGTGCTAGAGAGGACGCGGGAACAGAGAGAGGAAGGGACATTAAGATGAGTCACTCAGGCTACTTGCAAGTAGGTTTGCTTTTAAAACATGTGGGAAAGAATGTTGAAAACCAGCCAGAATGCATTGGGAGACTATCCATGCACCAGCGTCTCCTAGAAGTATGGGGAATTAGAGCCCAGAGGGACGCAGAGGCTCACCTGTCCTCAGCTGTGAAGGCTTTGATTTTTGGCAAAAGTTCGTCAAGTTTTCTTGGAGGATTCAACGAATCCTATACTTTAGCTCTTCTCTACTTCTCATCACAGCTTTCTATCTCTTCTTACAGTGTTCTTTGTTTTCTTTCCCTTATTCATTCACTCAGCACTATTTATTGAGCCCTTACTAATTTCCAATTTAATTACTGATTTAATTGAGCCAAAGAATTAATGCTTTTGAATTGCGGTGTTGGAGAAGACTCTTGAGAGTCCCTTGGACTGCAAGGAGATCCAACCAGTCCCTTGGACTGCAAAGGAGATCAGTCCTGGGTGTTCATTGGAAGGACTGATGCTGAAGCTGAAACTCCAGTACTTTGGCCACCTGATGTGAAGAGTTGACTCATTGGAAAAGACCCTGATGCTGGGAAAGATTGGGGGCAGGAGGAGAAGGGGACGACAGAGGATGAGATGGTTGGATGGCATCACCGACTCAATGGACATGGGTTTGGGTAAACTCTGGGAGTTGGTGATGGACAGGGAGGCCTGGCATGCTGCGGTTCATGGGATCGCAAAGAGTCATACATGACTGAGAGACTGAACTGAACTGAGCTACTAATTCCCAAGCCCCTTTTGGTCACTAGGGCTACCAAGGTGGACAAGACAGTGTCCTTTCCTGTGTGACCCTGTTTTCTCTTCCCATCTCATCCCCCTGCTCGTGCTCACGCTGGGTTCCAGTTATTATGTTGTCATGCTGTGTTCTGCTTTCTGCATCATCTCACCCAGCCCTTCCCTGCCTTCTGGAAATAGTGACCGATGGAAGAGAAGCCGTCAGGGCTTCTCAACAGAGATATCCTTGGGACACGATTCAGTAATATTTAGCACCACCTAAGAAAAGCATTTTAAACTTGTCTGCATATACTAAAGCCCTTTTACCATCTGTTAGTGGAAAATATTTAAAAGTTTGGTAAAACTCTTAAGTGATTGAAATAAAACCCTTGGTGTGCTCCTTCCTCTCGTTGGGCATTAAGGGCTCACTCTGCTTTGTCTTCCTCATTGAGGGTCAGGCAATGGCCAACCCATCACCAGGCAGAGATGGACCTTGCTTTTAGGTCTTTTTTTTTATATATGTCAGCAGGACTTCTGAATCTTTCAGGAGTTCTGTTTAAAATCTACTTGTGCGTCCCCCCTACAACCCCATCCTTCCTGCATTCAGGTTCATAGAAGGGTATACAGAGGCCTATTAATCACAACAGATGAGGTGGACAGGACTTAGATTTATTAAGTGGCAAAGAATAATGATGTTAAACCGCTTTAGGTTTAGATCAGATACTTGAATTGACCCTTTTTTCTATTTTTTTTTAAATGTGAGACAAGAAAAGTATATTCTGGACATTAGATGAAAAATAGGTTAATTTTTTAAAAATGAGATCATTTGGAATGGTACCAAATGGCAGACATACAGTTTAAATGCACCTCTTTAGCTAATTTCTCGTGAAATCATCAAATGAAAACAAGATGATTGGGAGAGGTTTTACATTAACACCGGGACACTCAGAGTTCAACCGATAATGACTGGCCCCCTCTACAGCCTCTGCTGGCCAGAGAAGCTCATCTCCCGGAGCCCTCGGTGACTCAGAGTTTAATTCTTATCCTCTGGATAGAAGTGAAATCGAATGCAGCACTTGTGTGTGATGCTCGTATTCTGACTTGTGATCATCCACCACGTGGCCGGTCTGAGGGACCTTCCTCTGTGTCAGGGAGCCCCCTACATAGTTTAACCCTGAGCAGTGTCAGGCTCTGAAGCGAGTTCAGAATTTGTGCTGCTGCTCTGAGCCTGGTTTTGTGGCTGGAAACATGGGCAAATGCCCAGCTGAGTTATCTCGGGCAAGAACCTCTTGCATTACTTACTGATGTCAGGGAGGCAAAAACTAATTGAAGAATGCTTGGAAGAATAAAGTTCAAGTGTACTTTGCTCTGATGAAAAAGGATATGTTTCTTGGATCCCTGAAAGGGAACTTCCAGGTCTCATTTCACTCTTTATGATCTTTAAAGTTTGGGTTCTGTTCTTTTTTAGGGCATGTTTTTCCTTGCAGATTCAGAACAACTAATAAAATGAAACACTGGGTGCTCCTTATGGTGTCTTTCTGAGTTGACCTCCTACTTAGCCCTGTCCACCTAACTGTGAATTCTAGTGTCCATAGCTCACTCTTCGGACATTCATTCATTCTCCTTCCTAAGTTGCTAAGTAGTACATGATAGAGAGGGGAAATGCAACTTCACTTGTGGTTTTGGTGGTCCAATTCAAAGGGCCAATTCTGATCAAATATTTGAAGTTTTTATAGGAATAAAACATGTGGAGGGGGGGCGGGCATGTGAGAGAGAGAGAGAGAAGGAAGAGGGCATACCGAAAACCTAACCCCATAACTTTAAACATGATTCTCCTAGTGTTTAGATTCTTGTGCGTCTTTTTCACCTGGAAAAGATGGTCTAATTTTTTTTTGGACATGGACCATTTTTAAACTCTTTATTAACTGTTGCACCATTGTTTCTGTTTTATGTTTTGGTTTTTTTTTGGCTGTACAGCACATGAGATCTTAGCTCCCTGACCAGGGATTGAACCCGAACCCCCTGCATTGGAAGGCAAAGTCACTGGACTGGCAGGGAAGTCCCAGTCTCATTTAATTAGTCAGTTAATTGTCTGATGAATTATTTAAAGGTGTGCCCAGCTTTGTGTTTCTTCTTCATGGATACTGGCTTGCTCTCGTGATTTGCTGAGGTACTCCTGTGCAGTTCTGGGTGGGAGGTGTGTGTGTGTGAGTGAGTGTGTGCGCACCGGAGGTCATTGTAAGGCTCTTCTATTGAAAAATGCTATTTTTTTCCTTTTTTTAATTGAGGGGGGGAAATTCAATTCCCTACCTTACACCATTTGTCTGCCCTGCCCTCAGCTGTGCCTGTTACCCTCAAGTCCAGAGACCGTGCATGTTATCCATTCCAGAGAAGAAGTCTCCTATTCTGCTGTTCCAGGAAGAGGCAGTGGAATGCTGTTCTCGAAGGTTCTTGTGTATTAGGAGAACTAGAGAAAAAATGCTGCACCACTGTTTCCCTTCGTGGAGAGCATTTCTTCTCTTTTTCCTTGGGAAGAGATGATTGGTACATCCAGTAGGGACAGTAGGAGCCTGAATTTCCTCTCCTGGGATGTGGAAGCTGCCATGGGTAAGCCCCGGGCTTGAGTTTTGTTCCTCAGAGCAGGACTAGGGAGCTTTTACCCAACTGAGGACCACTGTGGAGACACATGAAGTTTCTTATTTTTTTAATTGATGTATAGTTGGTTTACAGTACTGTGTTAATTTCTGCTGAACACCAAAGTGATTCAGTTATACATGTATATATATGCATTCTTTTTTTATATTCTTTTCCATCATGGTTTATCATTGCATGTTGAATATAGTTCTCTGTGCTATACGGTAGGACCTTGTTGTGTATCCTTTCTATATATGAAAGCTTACATCTGCGAACCCCAGCCTCCCCCTCATCCCTCCCCCTTGACAGCCTCCAGTCTGTTCTCTGTGTCCATGGTTCTGTTCCGTAGGTTCATATGTGTCACATTTTAGACTCCACATACAAGTGATATCAGAGGATATTTGGACTTCTCTGTCTGACTTACTTCACTTAGTATGATAATCTCTAGGTCTATCCATGTTGCTGCAAATGGCATTATTTCATTCTCTTTAATGCCTGAGTCATATTCCACCATGTATGTCTGTATGTATGTATGTATGTTTGTGTGTGTCTGTGTGTGTGTATATATATGTGGGCTTCCCTTGTGGCTCAGCTGGTGAAGAATCTGCCTGCAGTGTGGGAGACCTGGGTTGGATCCCTGGGTTGGGAAGATCCCTTAGAGAAGGGAATGGCTACCCACTCAACTATTCTGGCCTGGAGAATTCCATGGACTGTATAGTCCATGGGGCCTCAAAGAGTCAGACATGACTAAGCAACTTTAACATATATATGTGTGTGTGTGTGTGTGTGTGTGTGTGTGTATTTAAACATTTATATTTATGCTGCTAAGTCACTTCAGTCGTGTCCGACTCCGTGTGACCCCATCCCTGGGATTCTCCAGGCAAGAACACTGGAGTGGGTTGCCATTTCCTTCTCCAGTGCATAAAAGTGAAAAGTGAAAGTGAACTCGCTCAATCATGTCCCACTCTTCGCGACCCCATGGACTGCAGCCTACCAGGCTCTGGAGTGGGGTGCCATTGCCTTCTCTAGTTTATATTTATACTATAATATAAATATATTATATTTATATTTTTCTGACTCTTTTGCAACCTCATGGATTGTAGCCCACCAGGCTCTTCTGCCCATGGAATTTCCCAGGCAAGAATACTGGAATGGGTTGCCCTTTCCTTCTCCAGGGGATCTTCCCGACCCAGGGATCAAACCTGCATCTCCTGCACTGGCATGTAGACTCTTTACCACCGAGCCACTTAGAAAGCCCATATGTACATGCTGCATCTCCTCTATCCATTCATCTGTTGATGGATGTGTAGGGTGGACAAGTTCTGTTCTTACTGCATGGATTAGAAACAGGAGAGACGGTGCCTCTGTGTGCTTTTCACTTGAACTGAATATCATCACTTCCCAGCATCCTAACTGGATTATGGGTTAAGGAGTAGATAGAATATCTGATTTTGTTGTTTATCTTTGTACCACGGAGAGATGATTTGGCCAGTGTTACTTGGATCCCAGGTTTTTGAATCTGAGGAGTGAAGGGAAGAGGGTGGGGGGAGTCTTCCCATCCGCCCCCTCCCCTCCCCTTCTCCACTTCGTACTGTTGGTTTCAGGGCCACTTGGGGCTGGATTTGAATGTGATTCGGCTCTACCTAAAGTGCATCACTTGAATGCAGTGAGAGCTGTCACCCACGCTTCTAAAGTTTTAAGCAATAAAGCTGACACCTCCAGGAATCAGTTCATACATACCTGGACTGCATTTTTGTGCCCAGCCCAGAACTTTCTGAGAATGGCAAGTTGAAGACAAAAGATTTTCAATTCATCTGATTGACAGGGGTATCACTCTAGAAAGTGGAATGTTTCCATGTGGAGTCATTGGTGTTGCTTCTAGAGACTCTTTTAAGCGTCTGGTTATTCAAAAACACTCGCTCAGGATCACGATGGCAGTCCAAAGACAGCACGGCCAATTAGTGCTGTTTATTTCGGTGCCACTGCCAGTGCTGGGCCCTTCTGTATTTCAAGTTCATGGCATGTGTGAGTGTCCACAGCAGACCGAGGAGTCAGGGAAGGGAGAAGCATTGCACACCTACTGTGTGCTCTGCCTTAAGTGATGCATGTGACAAACAGATATTAATCCAATATCTTCAAAGTCCTGGGAATGAAAGGGGAATCAGAACCAAGCCCTTGCCAAGCATTCAGTCCACAGGGGAAACAAATCTGTAAATAATAAAACGTTAGCAAGGTCTGAACCGTCTAGAGGTAGGAGAGAGGAGGGAAGGGTGCCATCTGATGGAGATAAAGGAAAGCCTCATAGAGGGATGTCTAAGTCATTTTGAAACCTGCCTAGGTTATTATCGAGAGAAGGGAATAAGGTGAGGGACCCCAGGCAGCACTAGTGGTAAAGAACCCACCTGCCAGTGCAGGAGATGCAAGAGACGGGGGTTTCGATCTCTGGGTTGGGAAGATTCTCTAGAGTAGGAAGTGGCAACCCACTCCAGTATTCTTGGAGAATTCCATGGACAGAGGAGCCTGGCGGGCTACCATCCATGGGGTCACAAAGAATCAGTTGGACACAACCAAGCAGCTGAGCACAAGGTGAGGAATGGTGGGGTGTGTTTGGGCAGGTGGCGGATTTCAGTACTGCAGGGAGAGTGGAACTGAGGGTTTATATGGGGCAGACACTAGGGAAAGGAATCCTTGTAAGGGTGTGGATGCCCAAAGGCAGGAGTGGGCAGCGCCTCTGCACTACCCCCATCACCACCTTCCCCCACTGACCTTCTGTGCGCATGGCCATTGTGCTGGACCCCGCCCTCTCCACCTCTTCTCCCCCTTCTTTTCTTCCTCCTCCTCTGTAGGAGTGGACAGGAACAGTTCTTCCCCATCCTCGACTCTCTACCTACCCTCCCTTTCTGATCTCACACTAGCCCCTTGGATTCAGATGACTTCCCGTCTGTCTATTCTCTTACTGCCTCTAAGCCATCACGACCTCCTCTTCTTGTGGGAATCACAGATACTTAGCCAACATAGAGCTGAAAATCTCCCTTCATATTTCTCCCCAACCCAACTTTCCTTATTCTTGTTTATGTGTGAAGAAGAATGTGGTGAAATTTGCTCAGTCGTGTCCAACTCTTTGTGACCCCATGGACTATAGAGTCCATGGAATTCTCCAGTCCAGAATACTGGAGTGGGTAGCCTTTTCCTTCTCCAGGAGATTTTTCCCAACCCAGGGATCGAATCCAGGTCTCCCGCATTGCAGGCGGATTCTTTACAAGCTGCACCATAAGGGAAGCCCATTCTTATTCATAGCATTTTCCAAATTTCAGAGGCTTAAGAGTCATAGAATTGTTCCTTTTAAAAATTTCACCTCCTGCTTATCCAGACCATACACCAGGTTTCTTCACAATTACTGTCACACTGGTGTCTTCATTCTTGATTCAGACTCCACCAGCAGTGCCTCAGCATTCAGCCTCTGGAATATCTTGGGAGTCTTTTCTCCCCTTATGAACAGCAGTTCAGGCTCTCATCATCTCCTTGCTTGGATTGCTGTTAATACAGAAAGTCCCCACCCACTCCCCATTTCCATTTCTGCCAGTCCCTTCCTCCTGTAGAAGCATCCCTGCCTGATTGCCCTTCGAAATGTAATCTGATCATGCTGCTTCTCCAAGCAAACCCCCGCTAAAGGCTGGCTCCTCACAGGATCCCCATTTAGGACAGGCTTCGAGGTTCAGCCTTTAAGATTGCATGTTCTGCTCTGACCTGCCCCCTCCAGTGTGATTTCTCTGGAATATAACCTGATGCTCTTTGCTAAACAGGATGTTAAGATAGAAGGTCTGGCTTCAGCAACAAGGTTAGCGCATGAAGAATTTTTTAAAAATGTGAAAACTCCTGACCTCGAGTCAGAAAGTAGAATGATGGTTGCCAGAGGCTGAGGGGAGGGAAAGATGGAGAATTAGTGTTTTATGGGTAAAGTTTCCCGGGGGAGATGAAAAAATTCTGGAGCTGGGTGATGGTGATGGCACAGCAGTGTGAAGGTACTTACTGCCACTGAATGGTGTGCTTGAAAATAGTTACAACGATCCATTTATGTTACATGTATTTTACACACACACACACACACACACGCCTTGTCCTTCTTAGCCAAATGGAGAGAGTATAAAAGTGAGAGGTCATTGAAGGTTGGGGCGAGGGGATTTTGTGGAGAACGGGGCTGTGATTCCCCCACTGTAGGGTAATGTGGACAGGAGGAGGGGTTCCAGCCTCTCAGCTCCAATCTGAGAGGGACGTCATCTGCAGAGTCAGTCACATGTTTTCCTCAGTGGGGAGCCTCGTGGCCTGGCTCCTGACAGGGTGAGAGATGGCAAACTGCCTTGGTGTGGCTCTGCATGGGGCCTGAACTCACTCTCTTTGATCAAATGAAGAGGCAGGTGTTTCCCATGGCCCCAGCATGGACCAGATTCCCACAGAAGGGTCAACAGGGATGTTATCAAAAATGCTGTCTAGGAGCTGCCTAGAGACTTGATGGGTACCCTTGCCCACTCGTGAGATTAGAGGCCTGCAGGGGTGTCCCCAGGGGCAGTGGGGGAAATCAGTGAGCCCAGGCTAGAAGGGCATTCAGCCAGGTAAAGGCAAATGCTGGGGATAATCACCACCAAGTCAGAGGTCTCAGAAGACCCCAAGGGCAAATCCCATGGGAAAGATGTATGCCGACCTAAAGAGGGTGAAACCATTCTAGAACAGGTCAGCGAGCTTTCCTCCTCTCTTCTCTCCTCCCAACCACCTCCCCGCTTCTCTGATTCTGGGGTCTGGAAGAACAGCTAGTGTGATCAGGAGAAGGCAACACGACAGGGAGTGGGAGCCGACCCCACCACTTCCCCCATCTCGGACATCCTGGGGACCCTTCCAGGGAGGAGCAGGGATCGCCTTCATGAAAGGGCTGAGCTGTGGATTAACACATGGGGTTGAGCCTGCTGTATCCTGAAACAAGAACATTTTTTTTTTTTTTTTGCTATTTAAAGGGTTGTTAGGCCTTGCATTATCTAAGCATTACCAGGTTTTAAGCCTGCCTGAGTTTTCACCCAGGAACAAGAGAAGAACATTTTCCTGCCAGGCAGGTTTAAAGACTGGCAGACAGAGATAGAGTTGGTCTTACATTGACACCCTCCAAGTCCTGCTCAGTCAGGGAGCCAGTTGCACCTTCCAGCTTTGATGCTCCAGACAGACAGACAGTGTGATATTCCCTGGATGCTCCTGGTCGAGTACAATTCCACTTCTGTGCTTTGGTTTCTGATCTTCCACGACTCCTCTTCCCACCCTACATTTGAATTTTACTTCTTGTATGAGAGGGCTGTTGATACTTGTCTGATCATCCGTCCATTTGGATTTAAACTGCTTGAGGGCAAGAACCTCATCTTATTTACCTCTGAATACCATGAATCAGCCATTATGGTTCTGAGTACATGGCAGATGTTTAAAAAAAAAGATTATAGAATGACTGAGTGACTGATGAATGAAATAACCCAGTTTGATAGCTAATATATACTTGTGTTTATGAAGGTGGGAAAGAAAACAGTGTTACAGCATTCCCATTGCTTTTTTCTCCTCTGTTGCCAAGCAGGGTTTGAATGCGGTTTGTTGGAGTCACAAACAACTCTTCTGATGCTTCCAGGCGTGCACACTGTTCTGTGTACCTCTAAAGAGGAAGTAGCAGCTTTGTACCGGTGCATGTAATTGTTTTCAATTAAAAAAAATAAAAAACTACACGACATGACAAGATACTTATATTCATCATAGAAAATTACAAAATACAAATAAGCATTGCAGTAAAGAGTCACCCGCAATCCATCTCTCAGGCATCACCTACTTTTGACACTCTCCCATCTCTTCCCATATGCTGAGTTCTCTGTTGAAATATCAGTAGAGACCACTGAAGTCAAATTAATATTTGTCTTATCATTTTAGGAAGAGATTCCAGAGGAATCGAAAATGTGTGTGAAGGGGGCAGATGTCGGGAAAGAGTAGAATCCTGGATGTGTAGACATGTCCCTGGGTGGGGATGTCAAAGCTTAGAGTGCGTGAAGTGATGAATTCAACGGTTGTTGTGTTAGAATGCTGCTGCTGTTAGTCTCTCAGCCGTGTCCGACTCTTTGCGACTCCATGGACTGTAGCCCGCCAGGCTCCTCTGTCCATGGGTTTCCCAGGCAGGAGCACTGGAGTGGGTTGCCAGGCCCTCCTCCAGGGCATCTTCCCAAGCCAGGGATCAAACCCGCATCTCCTGCTTGGCAGGCGGATTCCTTACCAGCGAGCCACCTGGGAAGCCCTCTATCAGGATGCTCCACACAAAAGAGAGCGAGCTGCGGACCAAGAAAGAAATGTAGCAGAAACTTTGTTCCCAAGTCAGCCTGCCTCCTGCATCCTGGGCCAGCTGGGCTGAGATACTGTTGAACCAAGCTGGAACTTAGAAGGAGCGTTCTTTCTTCTTTGCCTTGGATGCTAATTAAATGGGGTCAGAGGAGAAGGGGCAAAAACAAAGAGTATGGCAAAACTTTACAGCCATATTCTTCCATTGGGGTGATTTTGCTCCCCAGAGGACTTTGGAGATAGATGTCTGGAGTTATTTGTGGTCGTCACAATTAGGGGACTGGTGCTTCTGGTGTCTAGTGGTTAGAGACCAGAGAAGTTGCTAAACATCCTGCAGCCTCCCATAGCAGGGAAGTATCTGGCTTCAGATGTCCATAGGTTCAGAAACCCTGCTTTTTTAAAAAAGGTAAGGAAACACTTGGCAAGGATGCTAATGCATGGAAGTGTAAGGACTATAAAAATATTTATTGCATTATGTTTCACTTGCCCATTGAGCTGTCAGTGTGAAAACTTCTCAGTGAGTCTGGAGTCTGTCAGGTAGGTTACAAATGCTAAAGGTTTTTTAGCAGCCATCAGTGTTTTGGGCAGTTTTGAAAGGTCAAGAGTTGTCATAAGAAAGAAAAGAAAGCACTTCATGGAAAAATCATACTTGAAATTATCCCAAGTAGCTTTTAAAAAACTGATTTGTTAGTAACATCAAAAGTCAGATTGCTTCAGGTGACCAATGAGAAAGGAAAGAGATTGAAGGTGTTTTCCTTCTCTGTCTTTGAGTAGCTTTGAGTGACTGAAATGACCGTGGTTCCCCTCTCACCTTTTCCTCATCCTGCAGTAAATGCCACCAGTTTCAAGTAACTAAAATGTGGCCTATTATTTTGCATTAAGTTCAATAAAAACATCTGTGAAATGTATAAGTCATAATTCAGCTCCCCCCCAAAGTTGGTTTTTTAGGATATGTTCTACCCTAAAATATCCAGTGGACTTTTATTCAGTGTACGCATGTTTAAACATAAGGAAGCTTTGTGCCCAGTATGGAGAGAGAAGGAATACTATGTTAATTTCATTGTTATTTCAGGTCTGTTTCAATCTGAACTACTGGGTTGTCTGAACTAGCCAAGTAATATTACCAGTTAGTAATATCATCTTTAAAATGCTTGAATTTAACAATCTGTTATTCAGAGCATCTATGAATTGTTAGGATGACTGAAGTATTTTTGATATGAAACAAAGGGCATGGAACTGGTACCTAATGGGGGAAGCAAAATTAGCTTGGGCTTCCCTGGTGGCTCAGTCGGTAAAGAATTTGCCTGTAATGCTGGAGACCTGGGGTCAATCCCTGGATTGGGAAGATCCCCTAGAGGAAGGCATGGCAACCCGCTCCAGTATTCTTGCCTGGAGAATCCCGAGGGACAGAGGAGCCTGGCAGGCTACAGTCCATGGGGTCACAAAGAGTTGGACACAATGGAGCGACTAAGCACACAGCAGAAAGTGGGCATTTTTCTTCTAAGAATTCTGCCTAAATGTCACCCAAGCTGCAGAGAAACTTCAAGAGTTACTTTAGTGTTTCAAGTAATTTTAGTGTTACTTGAAGATGTGATAGTTCCTGTGGTTAGCCATACCTTGAAGCACGGTGTTGTATTTCGGTAAATATTTTGATTCTAAATTAAATCCAGATTTAACTAATATATTATTTTTTATCTTTGTTGCATTAAAATGTTTAAAAATATGAAAAATTAAACATTTGAAAGCTGGTGGACAAAACTGATTTCATTAAATCCAGGAGTGGAAATAGGTGATTTTTAATCCAGGGGCAAAGCTGGGGAAAAGGGGGTTTAGGGGAGATAAATAATAGAGCTTCTTTCTAGCTTTGCTCTTTTTTTGTTTGTTAAGTTTCTTTCTTTCTTTCTTTCTTTTTTTTTTAAAATGAAATGAATCCCTTTCTAGCATCCCTTTGTGTTTGTCCTCGGGCCTTGGAATGACTGGCAAGGTTCAGAGACATCATTATGTACCTGTGACACTGACCCCACTGTTTATTTTCCAAATCCTGAGTAGTTTGAGGGGACACAAAGAGGGCACTGTGTGTGGTGACTGCACCTATGGGTGATCTAAGGGAAGGTCAGGATGGCTGTCAAGTCCCCAAATCCCTTAAGGGGTCAGAGGGTGCAGTCAGGACCAGAGAAAGAATCAGATGGGCCAGAAGTAAAGGCATAGAAGCCAGGCATGTAACTTGGAAAGCTTTATATTCTTCTTTTCTTTTCCTTTTTTTTTTTTTCTTTTTAGGATAATCAAATCAATGGACTTGGTTTTTATGAGCGTCACAGACATGCAAAGATAAAAGAAAAGAAAAAAAAACAGCTTGGCAGGAATGTGGGGAGAGGGATCTGAATTAAATATAACTGTAGCCTGTAGTTTAGTTGCTGACAAAAATCAGGTCGTTTTCTCTGAGAAGCATGTGTAATACGTCAGGAAGAAAAAAAGCACAATTAGCACACTTCTTACATGAAATCTTATGGGTAGCATCTTATTAATTTCGTTCCATTAAAAATACTCCTCTATCTTCTTTATTGCAAATCAATAGTCTTGCATATACTTTACTTTCACCTGCCTCATACTTGGCAAGGAGAGCCTAGCTTTCTCTGACTACCCCGCTTAGAGCAATGAGATTTCCCTGTCATATCTCCTAACTGTCCCATAGATCTGCACTTGCTTACTATTGCCTCTTACTCTTATGTCTGTCTGTCTATCTGTCTATTTATCCATCCACTGGGCTGGCCAAAATTTTCATTCCAGTTTTCCCTCAGGACCTTAAGGAAAAACACAAATGAACTTTTTGGCTAACCCAGTATGTATGTATCTATCTATCCATCCATCCATCACAGATTACCACCAACTTGGTAGCTGAAAACAACAGAAATCGGGGCCAGCAGTCTGAAATCTGAAGGTTCTAGGGGAGGATCTTTCCTCACTCCTCACTCCTTCCAAATTTCTGTTGGCTCCAGGCAGTCCTTAGCTTGTGACTGCAAAACTCTAGTCTCTCTGTTTGTCTTAGTCTGTTTGGGCTTCTGTACCAGAACATCATGGCCTGGGTAGCTTGTAAACAACAGCAGTGTACTTCTTGCAGATCTGACGTCTGGGAGGCGAGGATGAAGGTGCCAGTGTGGTCAAGTGAGCGCCTTCTTCCTGGTTCACTGTCAGGCACCCTTGCCCTGTGTCCTCACATGGAAGAAGGGGCAAGGGAGCTCTCCAGGGTTTTCTTCATAAGGGCACGAACCCAGTGCATGGGGGACAGCTCCTCATGACCTGATCACCTCCCAAAGGCCCTGCTTCCAAACACTGTCACACTGGTGACGAGGCTTCCACATGTTAATACCAGCATTCGGTCTCCAGCACAGGGTCTGTCCTCACGTGGCCTTTTCCATCCTCATCTGTGTGTGATATGGACACTTGTCATTGGATTCAGGGCCTGCCTCGGTAATCCAGTCTGTCATCTATCTATCTAGCCCTTTTGGGGTTTTTTTTAGGTTTTCCAGAATGCTTGAGTGTACAGTATACAGTAATAGCTAACAAATGTTTACTGATTTGAAAGTGTGGCCTTATTTTAAAGTGACCCAGATTAACGGCTGGGCTAATTGTCCCACCTTGTTTCCACGGTGTTCTGTCATTAACTGTAAGGAACACATGTCCATAAAGACACTCTAGCCTTCCAAAGTAAATGTGTGCTTCAACCTAGAGACCAAATGTTCAATAGCCACACCTAAAGCTAGAGCAGTCAGCAGGTTGAACTGTTATTATAACTTGTAAGATTGCTGTTTTTCTAAGTGTTAATCCTTGGGCTGCAATTAACTTCCTAGGTGGTCTTGAGGATTACTAGCTCCCAGCAAGGTGTAAATGTCGCAGTTGCATCAACCCTATTTATTTTATTAATTTAGGTGCTCTGGAAAAGAAAGAAAAATATATTGATCGGAGCTTTCGAAAGAGGGGGAGGAAATCATAGTATGAATACGCTCACTCTTACTTGCTTCACTGAAGCTGAGTGTGTTATAAATATAAAACAAGGGCAGATATTTGCCGTGTTCTCTGTACGTTCTAGAAGCAGCACGGCAGAGAAGAAATAGTGTGTGAAAGTGATCACGAGACTGTGGTCAGGAAACCTGGTTCTAGATCTGGAGACATTCAGCCTGCTTCTGCTGCCGTTCGTGTGGCCTTGAGCAGGTCACATGACCTCTCTGAGCTTCACTTTCCTACCTTTTCCAGAAGTTAGATGAGTTAAACTAGTTTTCTTTTTTTAAAAAAAATTGGAGTATAATTGCTTTGCAATATTCTGTTCATTTCTGCCGTACAACACAGTGAATCAGCTCTATGTATGCATGAACCCCCTCGCTCATGAGCCTCGCTCCTGCCCCGCCTATCCCACCCCTCAGTCATCACAGGGCACTGACCTGAGCTCCCTGTGCTACTCAGCAGCCTCCCGCTAGCTGCCTGTTTCACACTTGATAGTGTGTATGTGTCAGTGCTGCCCTCCCAGTTCACCCCACCCTCCTCTTCCCCACCTTGTGACCTCATGTCTGCTTTCTACACCTGCATCTCCACTCCTTCCCTACAGAGAGGTTCATCAGTAACATTTTTCTAGATTCCATGTATATACATTATTATATGATAACTTGCTTCTCTCTTTCTGACTTGCTTCACTCTGTATGACAGAGTTCTAGGTTCACTCCACAGCACTACAAATGACCCAATTTCATCCCTTTTTATGGCTGAGTAATATTCCATTGTGTATACATCTTCTGTATCCATTCATCTGCTGGCGGACATCTAGGTTGCTTCCATGTCCTAGCTATTAAAAATAATGCTTCACTGTGGTACATATACACAATGGAATATTACTCTGCCATTAAAAAGAATACATTTGAATCAGTTCTAATGAGATGGATAAAACTGGAGCCCATTATACAGAGTGAAGTAAGCCAGAAAGATAAACACCAATACAGTATACTAATGCATATATATGGAATTTAAAAAGATGGTAACTATAACCCTATATGCAAGACAGAAAAAGAGACACAGATGTACAGAACAGACTTTTGGACTCTATGGGAGAAGGCGAGGGTGGGATGATCTGAGAGAACAGCATCGAAACATGTATATTATCAAGTGTGAAACAGATCGCCAGTCCAGGTTGGATGCATGAGACAAGTGCTCGGGGCTGGTGCACTGGGATGACCCAGAGGGATGGGATGGGGAGGGAAGTGGGAGGGGCATTCAGGATGGGGAACACATGTAAATCCATGGCTGATTCATGTCAATGTATGGCAAAAACCACTACAATATTGTAAAGTAATTAGCCTCCAACTAATAAAAGTAAATGGGAAAAAAAAAAAAAAGAAAAGAATGCTTCAGTGAACACTGGGGTACATGTGTCTTTTTGAATTACGGTTGTCTCAGGGCATATGCCCAGGAGTAAGGATTGCTAGGTCGGTCATAAGGTTAAACTGGGAGGTTTCCAAACTTTGTTTGAAAAGCTCCGGTGCTTTCTTCTTAACCGCTCCCTTGTAGTTCTCTCTGTGATGAAAGACTGGGTTTGGTTCAGAATTAAGAAACTCTAGCATTTTTGTTCTTCACTCACCTGTTGCAGCGGAAAGCTACAAGGACACTCAGATGGTGAAGATTAAAGAGGAACCTATGGAGGTTGACATCCAGGACTCGCAGGTCTCCATCTCACCCAGCTGCAACGTTGGCTACAGCACTTTAATTGGGCGAGAGAAAACGGAACCCTTGCAGAAGCTGCCAGAAGGCAGAGTGCCCCCAGAGAGAAACCTATTCAGCCAGGACATCTCCGTGAAGATGGCTTCCGAGCTGCTTTTTCAACTGTCAGGTATGTTTTCTTGCAGGAAAAAAACAAAATGTCAATAGTTGAGACTGATTTGAGGGAAGGCCACTCTAACAAAGTAAAAAAAACACCTGCATTATAGGCTTTTTTAGACAGAAATCCATTTTGTTAGTTTAACATGGATTCTGCCACTCAAATGAACAGTCCATCAGATGTTGCCAAGTCAAACTCCTGGCAAACTTTCTTTAATAAATAGTTAAGAATCATTTGAAATTAGAACTCTATTTAGTTCCATGCAAAAGACCCCTGTTACATGGATGAAATATCTCACCTCTAGTTTTGTTTAGGCAGTTGATCTGATTAACAGCCTTTTTTTTTTTTTTTCCTAATGTGCAAAAGATTAACTTCAATTTACTCTAACAGTGGCTGAATTACCATGAATTCCAAAGTAGTGTGGTTGAAATTAATGAGATTTTACTATATCTTGCCCCTGTAAAAAAAGTCAAGGAAAGGGAAAAGTAAAAGATAAAACTGTAAGGACTCTTTCCCCAGCTATAACCTAGTAGAACATTTTCTGTAAACCAACCTTTTCTACTTTGACTACTTAGAATTCAAAGTCTAGAAGTCAGTTGCTAGCTCAGCTAAATGTCTTAATAGAATAGGTAAGGGTCCTAGAACCTAAGTTGTTCCCTTTATTACCTCTTTCAAGCAGCATCCTCTTCGTTGTTATCAAATTTAATGTGCTATTCCTGTTTGAATGTGATTGAGATGAATGAAGGAGATTCATACAAGATGCAGACTTATATAGAAATACAGATACTTTATCTTTGGTCAAGCGTTGGCCTACATACTGAAATTCAGGCATCAGTAGCGTTTGTCGCTGATATTTCATAAAGTCTGTTTTGCTGTGACTTGCAGATTTAAAACACCCATTATTTAAATGCCACATTTATTTAAATGCTAACTTTTCTCCACTAAGAAAAACCCCAGAAAAAGGAAAGAAGCTAGGATCTGCATGCCATTCTGATAGCTCATTTTCTCCTTGGCCTTGTGACACCACCCATAGCTGTGAAGTTACTGGTTGGTGCTGAAAATGATGGCTCTGGGTTCTCAAACAAGAACTGTGTTTGTGCAGAGCTCAGAGAGGTGGAAATAGTGAAGTCAGTAAACTGAATAGGCCATATAGTTCTTTGCAAGTTCCAAAGATGCTCCAAACATGCAAGATGTTTTTCTTTAAAAAAAAAAAAAAAAAAGCAAAACAGGCTGAATGCATCTCTAAAAACAATGTAATTTTGTGAGTGATTTGGCAGTTCAAATTTGCAGAGGTGAGGCCAGTATGGTTCTTTTCAAGAAGTCTCTATCTCCAGCAGTACATTATCACGGTCTTACTATCAGCTCAAAACTTGTGTCTGAGAGTTCTCACCCTGGCGCTGTCACTGAATGCCCTGGTGACCTCAAGCAAGTCATTTAGCCCCGATTTCCTGCTCTTTCAAAGAACCCTGCCTGTGAATCCAAATTCACCCTCATTGCCACTGTTGAGCGGACAGAAAGGAATCGTCCAAGCAAACATGCATGCAGCAGCCTCAGACCAGTGTTTAAAAGCATGGGAAAGATAGATAGCATTAATCTTTGTTTACATTTTCTCCCCGAATCCATGAGATTAGGGGTTTTTCACTTGCCCTGCTGTTGAAATCTGAAACCCTTGTAGAGGTGGCCAGGTTTCCTCTGGAGACTTAAAAGAAGCCATTGAGAGCTGTGACAGTCAGAAGCCTCACATTTGAACTGGTTAGAGAAGACCAGAGGTCAACTTTTGTGCTCCTGAAAGCTAATTAAATAATTTCTGACAGCTGGTAGATACAGACCTCAAGACGGAGTAAGGGAGAGTTTACCTCCCCTCGTCTAATGATATTTTTTTGTCCCCTGTGACATTTATCAGAATAAGCGCTCAATGACTCTCACTACCCAGAGGTCTTACGACTGTTTTTATAGCCTGCCTCACAAAGGGGCCTGACAATACGGAATGCTTAAAGGTTGTCATCAAAGTCAGAAGCGGAACAGTTGCAACAACTGCAGTTTTCATGCTGAATCAGAGAAAAGCAGACATTTTTCAGTTGGGGGGAAAATATAATTGAAATAACTATCTTTGTGCACATCTCTGTGTGTGTGGGGGGGGGGGTGGTATGTACATGTACTTACTGAGGCCTGATGAAAATCTGACACACGCTTGTGCGTTGTTAGTACCTCTTTCCCTTTGATTGGTTTTTAATAAACTATTTTGGTAGGTGCTGTTGACATGATTCTGTTGCCTATCTTTACCAGTAAGACAGGAAGGGTTTGAATGCTTGAAAGAGAAACCAAAAGAAAACCACAAGAGAGAAAGAGGTGTGGATGGTGTTTCTGCTTCAGCCTTAAACACACAGGTTGAGTCAGAACAACCTAAGAGATGTCTGTTTCATCCTCTCTCTTTACAGAGAAGGTGAGCAAAGAGCACACTCAGAAAGAAAACACCCTCCGGACGACCACCAGGTAAGGCCACTGTGGGGCCCCCTGGGGATGCCCTCTGTGGGGGCCATCAGGCCCGCATCACAGCTTGAACGGCGTTCCTCAAACCTTTTTCTTTCACTGGGTTCAGCAGTCACCCCCTTTTCACTGTTTTGGGGTTGAACTTTGGTTGGTGGAAACAGTAGAGAAAGCAAAGGACCCCAAGGGGAAAGACCGTTCATAGTTATTAAACATCCGAGGCTGTCACTGTGCTGCCAGTTTTCCTTATGCTATGGTTTTTTTAATTCCTTACGATGATATTGTGACATGGATATTTATTATCCTCTTGGGCAGAAGTTTCCTGACTTGAGGGTTGAAGCGGGTGGCCGGACTGTGACTGGGAGCTGGGTTTATGTCTCAGGGAAAGCCTCACTCGGTTGGTAGGCCGAGTTCAGCTGTGTTCCTCAGGAGCTTTGCAGCTGTGAGCTGATCATTTGTCACCGGGGACATCCCAACTTTTTAACTCACGGCATTGTTGGGAGCGCAAAAATGTAGAAGAAAGACAGTGCTTTCAAAACTTGCAGGAAAACTGACATCACTAACAACTGTAGGTAAGGAAGCTTCCCCATTTGCCAGAGGAGTTTTAAGAGAAGGCTAGCCAGGGGGCTGCCTGCCCATCTGCCACCCGTTCTGAGCCTTATAACCACCCAGATCTGGGCTGGCAGGCAAGTGCCAGCAAGCGCAGACCCCATCACTGGAAAAGGAGCTCTGGGGAGAGACAGTCTCCCCCTTGGAAGGCTTTTTAAAAAATGTATTTTATTTATCTATTGGACATGCCATGCAGCATGTGGGATCTTAGTTCTCCACGCAGGGATGGAACCTGTGCCCCTGCATTGGCAGCACAGAGTCCTAACCACTGGGCCACCAGAGAAGGATGTTTCTCCCCCTTGGACAGCTTTAAGTCAAGGAACTTTACTTTCCTGAGAAAACATAGATTCTTCCTGGTGGGAACTGTTGATGGGTTTTGTGGTTTTAATTCTTGGGGCAGAAGATGTGACGGGACTCAGGCTCAGAACATCACACAGGATGCTCAGAGTACACAGGATCAGTGCCCCTTTGAACCTTTGCCTGAGCTGTTTCTTTTTAATCCTGTGAATTGAAATGTGGGACTGGCACGTATTAAATAGTAATTAACACAGAGCCAGCTTGATTTACACAGGGTTTGTATCGTGTTAGGAACAGAATCTGCCCCTGGCAGAACCCAAGATCAAGGTCTCGGCCTTGATCCACATGTGAGCGTACAGATGGGAAGCTAGTCTTGCGACCTGATCTGGTCTGTGCGTTGTGTTGGGAAATTGGTCTGGGGGGTAGAGAAGTGATTTTGTGTTCAGTTGGATGCCCAAGTAGGAGGTGCAAGCTGCTGGACATTCGTCTGCCTTCGCCATGTGATCTTGTTGTTCAGTCACTAAGTGTGTCCGACTCTTTGTGACCCCATGGACTGCAGCATCCCAGGCCTCCCTGTCCCTTCACCATCTCCCGGAGTTAGCCCAAGTTCATGTCCATTGCATCAGTGGTGCTATCCAACCATCTCATCCTCTGCCATTGTCTTCTCCTTTCACCTTCAATCTTTCCCATCATCAGGGTCTTTTCCAATGCGTCTCCTGTTCACATCAAGTGGTCAAAGTATGGGAGCTTCAGCATCAGTCCTTCCAATGAATATTCAGGGTTGATTTCCCTTAGGATTGACTGGTTTCATCCCCTTGCTGTCCAAGGGACTCTCAAGAGTCTTCTCCAGCACCATAATTTGAAAGCATAAAATGTAATCTTAGGGCTATTTTTTTAGTGTCTATGCTATATTCATTTGTCTAAACACATGAAATTGGCCAGATTGGTAGATGTCGACAGCCGATTAAAAATAATAGGTGTCAATTTGCTTCCATAGTCTTCCTGAAGTGTCACAGGTCAGGTTCCCTAGAAGCAGAGCCCGAGACAGGATGCTCATGTGGGCGTGCTCTCAGGGCCAGCTGCCGGGGTGCAGTGGGTTGGGAGAGGGAAGGGTTGCTAAGCGAGCACAGGCTGTGAGCTGTATTTTAGCTCCAGTTTGCTTCCACGGAGAATTCTGAGACATGGATTGCACCACAGAGTAAATCCAGCCTCAAGGTAAAGGAGCCAGCTCTTGGTACCCCCTTATTATCTACTAATTCAGCAGGGAATGTGTGGCCCACCACTGCAACCATGAGGGTGGATCTCGCTGTTAGCAGCCAACACTCCCAGCACCATGGGGGTGGGTGCACCGGTGCATTAAAGGTGATCTGGGCAGGACCCCAGCAGCGTCTCCTTGGAGGTTTCCTGCTGACTCTTTAAGATTGCATGATGATACTTATGTGAAAGAAAGGTATGCTGAGAGACCTTGTTATGGCATGCTTTTCAGATGTCCCCTGGGAAGAGGTAAGAGGAGGTTTGAACTAGCCCCAAACAAGTGAAATATGCCTCATAGCCTCAATTCCCTTGGCTGGAGCTGGAGCATAATTATAGGATAGAAAAGACTTTTTTTTAAAGCCATTTGGCAAATATGAAGCAATCCTTAAATTCTCCTGTTGCTGGGAGATTATGAGTAAGAAGAAATCCAAATCAGATCTTTTGCCCAAAGCAAAGGAAGAGATGCTTCCTATGGGCCCCCCACCCCACCCATGATAGCGTTCAGAAATCAGTGTTACAGGTTTCTCGGTTTATTGTTCTTCGACAATATCCTTGGTGTGTTTTTATTTTTCCTTTGATTGGGCAACTTGCCCAACTAGCCTCTCCTCAAAGAGATCTCTATTTTTTTTTTTTTCTCTTCTCACCTCATTACTTAAGGTGGAATAGAATCAAGCTGCCTTGTGCCAAGAAATCCTCTATAACCTGAGTTACTGATAGCAGAAATAAGAAAAAAAATGCTAGTTCTATCTCTTCTTTTTTGATTCCTGTTTTAGAAAGAGCTATGTTTTTTATAAGAAGTTTGCACAAGATCAACTAAATGGGGGTTATGTTTTAAGGTATGGTTTGTGATACTTTCCAAAAAGATTTGCATCAAGCCTCCAAATTTCCATGTCTCCTGATTTTTTTAAGTACTAAGTGGAACATTGGGTTAGTTACCTGATTTCCCATGTTTGATTTCCTAGAAGAAGCTGACGTCCAGAAGGATGGCTAATGATTGAAGTTTGAGTTTGGAGTTGTCCATTTTAAGGGTTCCTGGACATGTGAGGTCCTTTACTTGTGAAGGGCAGCCCTGGATGCTGGCCTCAATGCAGTATTGGGATCAGGCGTTTCCAAATGCCAGTGGTTGCCTGAGCCCCTCTACACGTTGGGGTCTGCTCTTGAGGTCTGGAGATCCGGGGGAACCAGAGGAGAAAAGAGATGTGCAGAGCTGAAGTAAGAAACTGATTCTCCACAATTATCTCCCTGTCCTTTATCAACCCACAACTTCCCCTGCAGTTGATTATCATTATTAATCTTCAGTGTAATTGCAACCACAAGAACAGAGGCAAAGTGTAGCAGCCCAGGGTGAGACACTCCGTAGCTTGGCATTCCGATGTGTGCTGGTTTACCCAGGCTACAGGAAGCCCATCCCATAAAGGCTGATGACTGCACCCCCTCCTCATCCAATCCCCCCTCATCACAGCTGTCCATTGGCAATTCTGTTTGTCGATATCTCAATTACAAGACGGGAGACATGGAAAGAGAAAGTGATGTTAGACAACATTCCTTGTTAGCTATTTCATAAAAGAGGTTTTAGGTAAAGCTAAGGGTTGAAACCAGTAACTGGCAGGTTTCTGGATCACTGACTCTCAGTCTCATTTTTCAAAACCTCTTACAATGGAAAATTTCAAATATAGGCAAAAGCAGAGAATGTACCCAGGATAGAGTGTAAACAATTAGCAGTTCATGTTAGTTCACAAATGTTGTCTCATCCATCCCTTTGTTTTGTTCTTCCTTCCCCTAGATTATTTTGAAGCAAATCCTAGACATCATTTAAAGAACTAGCTTGAAAATGCCTTTTTAAAAAAATCATCCTAATAACTTAGACTCAGCCGCTTAAATTAGGATCATCTTCCCAAAAGCAAAGCAGAAAACAGTCCACCAGGGCACCCCATGTGGCCAGGCAGCGAAATCAATCTGCTTAGCAGCTGGGATTTTGGATCACGTGGTCCTGCTCACCCATGCCTTGAACTTACCCCTTTTCCACCCATGTCTGTGCCCTCCTGGGGGCACCTCCACTGAATCAGTCCTTCAGTTGGAGCTTCACTATAAATGCTAAAACAGCAGTTCTTCTGCCTCTTTAACCTTAGAGTGGAGAAAATTCAATCTAAGTGTAAAGAAGTCTCTGTGTCCCCTTTGAGATAGCGTGTGGCATTCTTAATGCCATTCTGCCTGACAAATGAGATGGGTCTACCCGGACCCAGGAGAACAGAAAGACTGGAGGCTTAAGAGACTAATACAATCTTGATTTTTCGATTTCCTTTCCCGGCACAACCCTAGGTTCTGCCGGGAGTAGATAACCAGCTAATATGATCATTTGTAGATGAAAATACATGAGGCATGATATCATAACCAGATCCCAAAGTTTAATGGAATAAAAAGAAGATCTACATCTTCTGACATGGACCATCACCCAGCCAGATGCTGGATGAGATCGAAGTAGGAAAATGGAACCCTAGAGTAAGAATCAGATAGCTCCTGGCAAGTGAATTGGACATGCTTGATGTTGTGTAACACCATGAACTTCAAACAATGGCTGCCAAGAACCTTCTCTTGGTTATTTGTTCTCTCTTCCCCATTAATAATTCAGTGTCCATGGGGATATCAGATTGCAGGCCTATAAGAAAACCTTCTCACACCTGGCTTGCTCTGCTCCAAGAGCCAGGAAGTATTTACCTGAATAGTTTTTTTTTTTTTTTTCTCTCCATTACTAGATGCAAAGCAGAAGTGGGAAAATCAGAAAGATAGAGTCAGATCATGCTGTGCCAACCAATATTTAATTTGCCCAATTTTCAGAATTTGAAATGCGGGCTATTTTTCTGTGATCTAGATAAAGGCACTTACAGTGTTTACTAAAAGACATATGTACTTGAAAGTGTCCAATATAGAATTTGCCTGGGTGGTGGTTAGGATGCCTGTCCTTAAATATTTATGAGTCAGTAATAGAAATTGCGCAAATTTGTTAGAGTGCGATGCACTGCTTCAATTTGTGCAATTTCCCCTTTTCATTTTTTAAGAGGCGTAAGAGAACAATGTTCCATTACCTTAAAAAGTAAAAGATTACAAATAAAGAACACTGGATTACATGGAAGCAATTAAGAAAATAAACAGGAAACAGAGCAAATGAAATTGGTATTTGAGTAGCTTTACCCTTTATATTTTCTGACTTTAAAGGCATAGAACTTTGTTTCTAAAAAATGAAAATTGCTACTAATTTCATGAAGTCCCTCTAGTTATGAGTTTTAGTGCTTTTTTGATCAAGTCAAGGCTTTTGGGCCATTACAAATTTTTAAAAACACCCTTCGTCAAGACACTGCCATCTACTGGAATACTGTCTTAATAAATATGTAAATCTATGATGTCTGTGATGTTGAATACTGATCCATGCCCACATAGGGCTTCCCTTATGGTTCAGCTGGTAAAGAATTCACCTGCAATGTGGGAAACCTGGGTTTGATCCCTGGGTTGGGAAGATTCCCTGGAGAAGGGAAAGGCTACACACTCCAGTACTGTGGCCTGGAGAATTCCGTGGACTCTATAGTCCATGGGCTCGCAAAGAGTCGGACACAACTGAGCGACTTTCACTTTCACTTTCACCCCCAGATAAGGTACCCTTGTTCAGTACACAGCCTGCACCACTGTCTGTAGCTGCCCTGACATAAATGTTGACTGGAGTGTTTTCCACTGGCAGTCCATCCTTTTCAACTTTTCTTTGAGTTTTCATTTTTCAAAGAAGCTAAAATTCACCCTTAAACAATGGGTTCTTTGTGTTTAATACGTAGAGCTGCAAACTCCTTTGTGCCTCGCTGCCCTTTGAGGTTTTCCCCTTCTTACGGCACCACACCTTCCGCAGTACTTTCCTCTGTTCCTGCACGCCGTCGTCCTGTAGGTATCACGCTCTGCCGTTCTTCCTCCCATCAGTGACCGCACCGTCAAGCCGTTATCCTTGAGACACTGTGCTTCCAGGACTGCTAAGGTAGTGTCACTCTGGAGAGGCAAGTTTCAGTCTTCCTTTCAGGGATCTGGAGAGGCCTGTGCCTTTCTTTTCTTCATTTCCATGGTCTCTCTCATCTTTATTTCTACCGGCTTACAACAGTGTTCTGTGTGTGGAGCCCAGAGCAGTCAGGAACGAGATGTACATCTGTACATCTCTGTAAGTAGACATCCTTGTTTGACAGATCACACACGGGCCATGTGACATGCGGCTCAGGCACCGCCTTCACTCCTGCTCTGCTAATCTGGGGTTTTCCTGCAAGGGTGTCTCCATAGTTACTAGAAATATCTCCAACAGGCCGGGGTTGACGAGAGGGGCAAGCCCTGGTGGACAGCACAGCAGCCCGAGGCCTGTCCACGTTCCACGGGCATCGCAGGGCTCTCGCGTCACCGCAGAGGAGACCGAGTTCATCTCTGCTCTGCTCACCTCGGCAGAAGCCCATTGTCCCCATTCACGTACAAAGTCGGCTTCCTGCAGGAGGGCCGGGTCCCTCCACGAGCTGACATTTCAGGGATCTGGACGTGCAGGTCCACTTCCGTGGCTGCGCCTGGCTCCGGCTCCCCAGGGTCTGGCCTCCCTGTCTCCACCACCGTGGACAAGGCCTGGCATTGTGCTCCTTGTCCCGAGAAGTTTCCTGGCTCGGCGGTGGATGAATGCTCGAGTTGCAGCAACAGGCATTGTTCCTTGAAAACGTGGTGTTAGGTTATATGGGGTAGAGGCCTGCCTCTAGGATACACTAACTAGAAGTACTTTTCAGAGAAAAAAATTTAAAAGCATTACCAAAATGTATTCTTAGTAAAATACCCTACTTTTCTTCTACAATATTTTAAACAGTCTTTTTCTTCCATGACTTTCAGCCTTCTGCGACTGAAGTCAACTGATATTAATGGAATCAGATTTTGGATAACAATTTCCTTTGCCCATGTGTTTTACAACTGCTTCAATTATATCATCCTTGGCTTATTCTTTAAAAGACTCAGAGTCTCTTTAAAAAGAAAGAATTTCAGAGTCTCTTTAAAAAGAAAGAATTCCAAACTGTAAAATTTAATCATTTTTTAAGTTTTAAAGAGTCACTTGTTTCCAGAGAATGTAGGAGGCCATAAAGAAGAAATAATAACCACTTCTAATCAACCCTGCTGCCCTGAGGCAGCCGCTGACTGCTAGGTTGGTGGTGTGTATCCTGGCTGAATTTTTATCTATTCATAGATGTATACTTTCCTATCAAAACTGGATCCTACCATATGTAGTGTTTTATAATCTTCTCTTTTACCTAGTAATATATTTAGAACTTCTCTTCATATCAGTAAACATAATCCAATAGTATTCTTTTCATATTTGCATGTGCCCTAATTTATTTATTATATCTCCTTAATTATTGAGTATTAATGGTTTGGTTTTGTTTTCCCAAGTTGTTGCTAATATAAACAATGCCAGGATAAACTGACTCAAGAAAGATGAACAGTTTTCAGGCTTTTCTATGAATTGTCTAATTGATTTTCAAAAAGGTTGAATTTACAATTTTACTAGAAGCTAATGAGAGAGAGAATATTTTAAAGGTCTTTGATTTATCATTAAAAAAATTTTTTTTTACCAATTGGAAGGTTAAAAATTATATCTTACAGTTAAGACCTTTTCATTTATTGATTTCTGGTGATATCAAGCATTTTGTTCATGAGGAGCCTTTTTTTTTTCAATTTTTTATTGTCACATTTTTCTGTCTGGTAGTTGGTCTGGGTTGAACTTTTTGTTTGATTGTTGATATTGATTTTTTTTATTATGAAAAATTTTAAAACAAAGAGAAAGAAATAATACAGTAAACCACCACATCCCCACCACCCAGATTGAATAAATATTTGTCACAGTTATTTCACCAGTCTTTTTTTCCTTATATTTTAGATCAAATCCAGGCATGACATTCACTCTCACATTCTTTGAGATATGTATCTCTAAAAAATAAGGGCATTTTCTGCAATACCGTTGCATACCTTATAAATTAACAACACGTTTGATTGGTTTATAATTGCTTTGTGAAGTCATTCAGTCGTGTCCGACTCTTTGTGACCCCGTGGACTGTAGCCTACCAGGCTCCTCCCTCCATGGGATTCTCCAGGCAAGAATACTGGAGTGGGTTGCCATTTCCTTCTCCAGGGGATCTTCCCAACCCAGGGATCGAACCCGGGTCTCCCTCATTGTGGGCAGACGCTTTAACCTCTGAGCCACCAGGGAAGCCCTAAGGTTCAGTTTGATTGGCCCCAGCCAAGTATACAGCCATGCCAATGAGGAGCAAGAGGAACGACATCTTGGCTTTCTTATCACCTCCAAAAGTTAAAGAAAACTGGGGGTCTGTATGGGTGGCCCAATGATGGAGTGACCGTGACTCTCCGTGACTCACAGGCCCCTTTAGATACCCACTGAGTCTGCAGTGCCAAGGCTCAATCTGTAGATAAGTGTAATTCCTTCAAGTTTTGCTCACTGCAGTCCTTCTTTCTTTGAATGCGTGCACCCAACATGATGAATGATCGGCTTTCTAGGCCTAGCCCACAGGGGTCATAAGAGGGCTTCTCTGTTGCGTCCCTTTTCAGCTGGAATAGGGAGTATGCTGTTTCAGATGCTCGGGTTGTCCTCAGGTCAGAGACTCACGGTTGTTTCTCATCTCAAGCACTCTGCTCCACCCGCGTCCCCTGACCTGCTGCCCAGGGTTCTTTTATTCAAATAAATAAATAAATAAAATCACTTAAGAGTAAGGGTCCTCGGGAGGGACCGTGTACATGAATGCCATTAAAACCTTGTGTTCTTTCATTGTATATTACCTTTTTAACTGACCTCAAAGAAGTTGTCACAGGGAGACTGGCAGTGACTTTTCTATCTGAAATGTTGATATCTGGGCCCATTTCAGAAGAAGCAGCTATGCAACCTCATCCAAAATGAAATGAAGGTCCAAGGGAGCAGTTAGTATGACCACGTAGCTTCTGAAGTGACACATAGATCACTATACTGAAGCAAAAGGACCTTGCCAAGGTTGCACAGAGTGCTCAAGATCCTCTTACAAAAATCGGTAGAACTAAGCAGTTAATATGTTTCAAATACCATCATTTTATAAATCTGTTGCAAAACACAGAGTTACATAAACTTATGCACAAGAAATAACAAGTATCCGTTATTATAAATTATAGCAAATACCCAAGGACAGTACCATTTGAGAAAAAAATAAGCACTCCCTAAAGAAAATTGCATTAGTCATGACAATTAAGTTGAAAATGAAAGAATGTCATTTGATCATTGACATTTGATCATTTTTTTTTTAATGGCATATGTAAAAATAAAGTGTCGCAGTGTTTTTATAGTTGTTGCATAGTTTCATGCAAGCTAGTCCAGCTTCTCAGAGAGTTTCGTCTGACCTTAAAGTATTTGAGGAAATGTTGAGAAGATAGTTATAACTAATCCAGATAGTTCCCCTTATCTTCAAATAATTCTTTCTTTTTTGATATGTTTGAGAGCTTTAAAAAAAAAACAACACTACGATGCTTTGTGTTCTGTGTCAGTGACTATCGCCTGTTATTTGTTGGCAAGGCCTCAGTTGTATTGAGAGAAAATGTTTCCGGTTTCTTCTCATTTCCTTTGGTTTCATGATTTATAGGCGGAGATTCCGTATGAAAGTTACTGGTATCCATTTCAGTCTGCAGCATTCATATTTCACATGGTCAGAAAGTCCTGGAACTAGAGTAAGATTTATTCTGGGAACAATTTAGCCCGTCAGTCTGTCTCTGCTTGAGGCTTCTGGAGGCATAGAGGATTGTTTTCTTGACTAGTGCCACCTGCTCATTTCAAAATATAAATGTAGCGAGTCACTCTGGGGTGTATATGTCTCAACGTCTAAGTAATTCAGTAATTCAAGGTCTAATTAATTAAATAATTCATTAATTTGATTATCTTTAAAATACCAGTACAATGGTTGTAGACAAATATATGGAATTCCAGTTCTTAAAAAAATTAACCTGATCTATCAATACAGGAAACTGGTAGTTCAGTGTCCTGACTTGAGAGCTGGGGCTGAGTGGAGATTGAGGCAGCGCTGCTCCCAGGAGGGGGTCAGGGCCATCTGGTGAGGTGGCCCAGGGGCAGGCGTGTCCTGGGAGGCAGTTCATGGCTGCAGAGAGAGAACTTTGTCTCCCCCAGGACTTTTCCACCCCAGAAGGGGGCTTCCGGCTCTCTTTTCACAATATATAACTTCTCCAAAATATCTAAGTCAGATCATCTGGTCTTAAAATTTCCTTAAAACAAAGCAAAATAAAAATTAACTAACATTCTTTTGGACATAATTTACTCAGCTCTTGGGAAAAAATCCAGAAGCCCTATTATGTGACACATAGCTGAAGAGATCATTAAGTACTTTTACTTGAAAGTAGTTGCTTGGCTTCCCTGGTACCTCAGGCAGTAAAGAATCCGCTTGCAATTCAGGAGACCTGGGTTTGATCTCTGGGTCAGGAAGATCCCCTGGAGAAGGAAATAGCAACCCACTCCAGTACTCTTGCCTGGGAAATCTCATGGACAGAGGAGCCTGGCGGGCTACAGTCTGTGGGGTCACAAGGAGTCAGACACAACTGAGCACCTAACATTTTCACTTTTTCACTTGAAAATACATCATCTATTTGATTGAAGAAAATTTTGTCTATATGTGGATTGAAGGCAGAATATCCCTTCGGGATGACTTGCCCAAAACTCTTAACATTTAATAGAAATAAGTAGATTTCTGTTCTATAAAATAATCCTGAAATAAGTAGATCCTCATAGATTCTGAGGACAAATTCATTACAGAGCTGTCTTTTGTTCTTGCTTAATCTCTGTTTTCTATTTGCTTTCCCCAGGTTCAGTCCTTAAAGTCATTACTATTTCTTTTAGGAGGAAAAAGTTTATTTCTTCTCTATTGCTCCTTTAAAATGACAGTGCCATTTCTAAGCGTGAAGTTTTTTTTCCTTGACGTTCTCTTACCTACTGTATCCACCTTCTTTTTCTGTTCCTTTCTTTTTTGTTTTGCTATCATCATGGGAGTGAGAATTCCCATAACATGTTGATTTCAGTGGTGGCCCAGGGGGAGGACTGGTTTGTAAGTAGCTGGGTCTTCTGTTTTGCAGGAAGCTGAGTTCTCTGTTGCCATTTATATGTTAAAGGTGGAAATATTTGTGCCACTTAGCAAAATGTATCACTATTTAGAGCCATAATCTTTTACTGACTCTTTTCTTATTTATTTTAAATCTTTTCTTTTTGCAGCCCGGGCTGGTGACCTCACAGCCCATGCTACAGAATGCCTGGAATTGTCCAGGCACTGTGACGCCAGGGCCCTTTCATGTTTAACTCAGATTTTCTGCCGGAGAAAAATCAAAATACACATTCATTGTCCCTTTTAGTGTTGTCCAGAAAAGAAACTTGAATAGGACAAACGTTTTTTTCTTTTCTTTTTTGTAAACATTATTATTATTAAAATATTGATTTACTTAGCTGCACTGGATCTTCGAGGCAGCATGCATGATCTTTAGTTGCAGCACACGCACTCTTTTAATCCAGTGGCTAAGACTCTGCATGCCCGGTGCAGCGGGCTCAGGGTTAGATTCCTGGTCGGGGGGCTAGATCCCATATGGTGCAACCAGGAGTTCACATGAGGCAATGTTTTGTCTTTTCTAAGTGACAGAGGCAGGAAAAGTCATGGAGGAGTTGGACAGTTCTAAGTCTATACCTACAGCTTCCAGATGCAGTGTCTCAGTATTCATCCAGTATCTATATGAGTTAGCTAGTCTTGGAGTGACTTGTCCTTATGTGAGCCCAGAGGGGAGATGAGGTGGTAGGTGGTGATGTTGTTAATTGAGAATAAGTGACAATTCCTTCCCCCACAAGGCATTAGCTCCTCTACCAACTTTTTACCAAAAATATGAACCAGAAGTACATCATCTTCTGGATACATTCTGCCTTTTTTCCACTTCCTAAACTCTTTCTGTTGGAGGGGCTTTTTCACAGTGAAATGACTAAACGGAGTTGAAGCGAGAACTGTGCGGCGTTCAGAGGCCAGCTCCTTTTTTTCTGGAAGAATAGTGACCATCTAAGCAGTTGAACAACAGTGCACACGTGCCTCAGAGTCGAGTAGACCATAAAGTCTGCAGTTCATGGTCTGTTTTCCTTCCTGGGAAGTGCAGACCCGGTTCATGCTGTATTAGGCAACCTCCTGGGCCTCCCTCCTCTGCCCACCACCCTCTCCCAGCGTCCACAGACCCTGCAGCCTGAACGAGGGGCCAGTTTGTCCACCGCAGAGCTGGGCATCCGCTGAGAGCAGATGGGCTTCTGCACTTTACAGACCCTGTGAGGCACAGGAGAAAAGGGGCTTAAGGACCACCTTCTCCACATTCTGAGAAGGACAGTGCTCGGTGCTAAGCTACAAGGACAGCGTCCTCTGTCCTCAGAGCACCGGCAGGGTTAAAGACGACCAGCATTGTAGATCTAATCCCGTTAAGCCAGCCCATGTTATACAAGGCACACTCCCAGTTTAGTTTTCCCTTCCTTCTCCTCTGCCTGAAACATGGTTGCCAATCTAGGAGACCGCAAGATGAATATACCAATGTCAGTGTGGCCATGTCTCGAACTGAGATAGAGGTTTCTGAACACCTGACGCCCTTGTTATACTTGCCTCGTCGTTTGGTCTTAGTGGCAAAGATGAGCTTGCCCTGAGAAGCAGTGGGTACAGGCAGAGGGGCATGTTTAGGATTGCAAAGTGATCAGGCTTGGCTTGCAGAAGTTTCTTGAGAAAAAGAAAGTTTTCTTTTCTATAGAGAAGGGGCATGTCTTCCCTTCTAGAGAGAATTAAAAGTTAAAATCTTTTATCGTGTTCTGTTTCTCAATTGAAAAAGCCTTTTTTTGGTTACCTGGGATCCTGCCTACTGAAACGGTGCTCCCATCCTGCCTCCACCCCTCCTCCTTCTGCTCTCTCTTCTTTTTGTTCTGTTTGTTCCAAGAAGAATCTGTGATTTTGTATTGTCTATGCGTTCCCTAGATGTTAAGAGATCAAGCAAAAGGCAGTGTAGCCTAGCTTAATGGGCAAGGATGCAGAATGCAAGGCCAATGTGCCTAAATTCCGATCCCGTCTCAGCTCATGCGCATGGGCAACTGCTTAACTTCTCTGTACCTGAGTCTCTTTATCTGTAAAATATAGATGATAATAATAATAATGGTCGTAACCCTATAGAGTCCTTGTGAGGATTCAGGGAAGTTAATACACACAGAGCACTTTAGAGCAGTGCCAAATACTCGTAAGTGATGTTGTGTTAGTTGCCATTTTATATTGAGCATGCACTATGTACTAAGAACTTCGACATAAAAAATCTTACTTAACCCTTTGAAAGTAAAAAGAAAGTAAAAGTGTTAGTCACTCAGTCATGTCAGATTCTTTGTGACCCCATGGACTATAGCCCGCCAGGCTCCTCTGTCCATGGAATTCTCCAGGCAAGAATACTGGAGTGGGTTGCTATTCTCTTCTGCAAGGGATCTTCCTGACCCAGGGACTGAACTCAGATCTACTGCATTGCAGGCAGATTCTTTACCATCTGAACCACCAGGGAAGTTCCTCCTTAACCCTTTACAGCTCCCCTATAAAGATGATATTTTAAAAGCTCTTTTCCAGTAGTGAAACTGAGTGTGAGGGAATTCCCTAGTGGTCCTGTGTCTTGGACTCTGCGCTCTCACTGCTGAGGGCTCAATCCCTGATCGGAAAACTAAGATCCCACAGACCTCTTGGCGGAGCCAAAAAAAAGAAGTAACTGAGGCTAGAGAAAGATTGTTGACGTAGCAAAGTCACTTAACCATTAAGTGACCAGTATGGAATTCAGACGTAGCAAAGTCACTTAACCATTAAGTGACCAGTATGGAATTCAGACTCAGATCCTTCTGATTCCCAACTCGGTGCTGAGCCACAGCGCTCCCAGTGTGAACGGATCTGAATGCCGAGCACTGCAGTGGGATCTGGACTCGGACTGATGCTCTGTTAACGAGGTATCGTCTCTTTATAGATAAGATCTTACACCAGGCTTCAGCTGCCTAGACTTGCCGAAGTTTCTCCGTCAATTCTTTGCCCCTCACATTGCCAGACCTTTTGTGCTTTTCCAGTATCCAGCCTGACTCTCTTCTAATTCTCCACTCCCTCAGGAGAAATCTTTTCTATACAGAATAAAGCTGGCCTCCAGGGTAGAAAATTACTTGGAAGGTTGTTTCCCTCAGCAATTGACTCAATTTCTTCTGAGCAGCTGGGTGGTAATAGGGCTTCATTCCACACCTGGGTGGAAATCTGAAGAGAGCACGTGAAGATGCAGAGCTAGCAAAACCTAAGATGCTCTTCCCGGCATGTAGCGTGGCACCCTCTGTTCTGTTCACCCCAAAACCTTTGGGGCTGGTTGGAAATGTCCCTGTGGTCTTTACCTGACCTGCTGCTTAAACAGTTTTTCAGCCTGCCTGTGTCGAGGCCGCCTTGCAGTGTTGGCCGCCAGAGTCACCCAGGTCCCATGGGGGCTGCTGCCCTGGCCACCTGCCTCATGCTCTCCAGCTCACCGGGCAGAGCCTCCGGAAACTGAAATCGTATTTCGTGCCCCCTTCCTTAACACACTGGCAGGTTGACGAAGCGGTGATCCCTGCTTGCCACGTGCCCACCTCACGGCAGCTCTAGCCTCATCCCCCTTCGTAGACTGGCTTTGTTCTCTCATTGTGCGGGGGACGCTCCCCCTCTCTGTCCCCCCCACCCCCAGAACCCTGACAGCGCTACTCCCCACTCAGCTGTGGCCTGTGCAGCTGCTCCTGTCCTTCCAGGCCGAGCCAGATGCCCCCCACCGCGACCCCACGCCCCTCTCCTCCACAGCCGTGGTCTAGTCCTAGTGCCCACTCAGGCCTTCGAGCCCCTCTGCTGTTTGCATCTGTAGCCCGTTTCGCTGGTGTTATCTTCCCAGTGCCAGCGACACTGACGGAAAGAAGGCCGTGCATACCTTTCTCCGTGGCAAAAAAAAGGTGATATTCCTAGATACCCAGAGGGGCCCCTCTAGGGACTCTTGGTGTCCCCTAAGGAAGTGTCCACATTCCAGACCAGACAGCTGCATGAGCTTCCTGAACTCTCCAGTGCCAGGCTCATTCCACTGTAACCGAGGGCACACTGTCTGATCTTTCCCCTCTGCCCTTGGCCCAACTGGTGGTTGTTCCCAAGTGATGTTCCCAAGTGACCTGTCCACTCGGATGTGAGGATGTCATTGTCACCTTGTCTAGATGCTTCAGAGCTAAGGAGGGGGGGAATCATGAACTCCCACACTCTTGGTCTGACCAACAGTCCTCCAAGGGCTCCACCTCCTTGGAAGTTCTTTGATGAGTAACCAGTCATCCCAGCAGTCCACTGACCCTTCATTATCAGAGCAACCTTTTCTTCATGCATTTTATACAAGGAAACTTTATACTTTTTGTTGATTTGTAAGGAAAGGGTAATTAATTTATGCTCCCCGGGGGGGCTAGACAGAGATACAGATAAAAACAGCTTATGTTGATTGAGCACTTACTGTTTGCCAGACACCATGAGAAACACATTCCATGGACTAGATTGCTTAGTCCTTGTGAGTAGGTGTAGATCTGTTCACTGCCTGCTTTACAGAAGAGAAACGAAGGCTCAGAAAACTTAAGTGACTTATGCAAGGTCACGCAGCCATCAGTGGGACCTGAAATCCAGGCCTAGAACTGCTTGCTCTCAAGTGCACGCCCTTAGCTCCCACGCTGCTTTGCCTTCCTCAGGTTTTTGGATCACTTGCAGGTTATGAGATGTTTGGCACAAAGCAGCATGTCTTCCTGCTCCCCATCACGGACTAGCCTGTAGCCAGTTCACTTTTTAAGCCTGTTTAAGCTGTTTTGTGTTTAAGATGTAAATAAAAAGCATGGCACACAAAGTTGCATCAAGTCTAGTCCTGTGAAATTATATTAATTGTGTTTTACTTTTAACAGATAGGTATGTCTTCCATTTTTATTTTGATGTTTCCTTCTTAACATTTAATAAGTTACCCATGGCCATTGAGCATGTTTAGAAAAGCAGCATCAGTCATGGGGGTCCTAGGCTTGTGCGCCCTCAGATACATTCCTTCCTCTGATCTATGGTTTTGTAGAAGCCTGATCCCTGCCGGCTGCACGCCTCTGACTTATCAGCCAATCGGAGCCTTTGGTGGGGTGAGGGGCGGGGTTTAAGAAAGAGCCTGGGCATTTCCCTCCCTCCCTCTCTGCCCCCTGCAGCAGCTGTGGTTCCAGCTTCCTGCTGGGCAGGCTCACTTTGCCCCCAGCTTCCACCAGGTGACCCAGTCCCCTTGGGCTCCATTTACCTCCTCCTTTTGTCTCTCCAGCCTTAGGATGGTGGTGGCTTCCTGCTCCTCCTATCTCTGGGCTGTACTGTTTTCCTCTGGGAACCTTCCACCCCTGTGCACCCAGTTGCTTCAGTGAAATGTTCTCTGTTGTAAATAAATAGGGCTTTCCTTTCTCCATGTTGGACTCTGTTGTATATTCCAGTATTCTCACACGTGATTGCAGTGCCGTTTGTTCTGGAGGCATGGAAGATGGATGATATGATTGGGTTAAAATCCTCCGATTAAAAGAAGCCAGAGTGTTTGTGTTCACCGTGGCTGTGGTATTAGGGCAAAACCCTGCCTGGGGTGTCCAGTGTCTAGTTAGTTCTAGCTGAGTCACTCAGGGAGTTTAGAATCACTCAAGTCAGAGCCTCAGTTTCTTGGAAAATGGAAGTGCTCCTCGGGGTCCTTCCTGGCAGCCCCATTAGCTGGCTGTAACTCCTTCCAAACCAGAGGAGTTGTAGGATGCAGACTCGAGTTTCTGTGGGGACCAGCGAGTTCTTTCCATCAGTGCAGTGGGTCCTGACTCCAGCCATCTGCCCCTCTGAGACGTGCCGTTGGTCCCCCAGGGACCAGGGGACAGAATGTGGGTGAGCTGGGGCCGCTCTGTCTCCGCCCTGGAAAGAACCTCAAACGGTCTTTTCTGACCTGACCCAGGGGATTGGTGTTCACTGGGGCACAGCACACTCACAGAGCATGTAGTGCAGAAATACAGTATACTGCTCGGCTGTCCTGACTGTGGGTTTAACAGTGTTTCAAAGATGCTGTTTCATACGATCACCCTAAGTGTAAAACCAGTAGGCAGAGTGTGCAGATGGCATTTGTCTGATGTAATATATTGTCTCTTTCTTCATTTTAAGCACAATCTTGTATTCTCTAAACACCATTTAAAAAAAAAAAAACTTTATCTCCTATTTGTTTGTGTGTATGCATATATATTGGGGGCCTGGGTATCTTAAATAACTTTGATTTACTAAACTTCCCTCCTCCTCCCCCATCCCCAGCCCTTTCTTTTCAGAAGATACCTTTAGACAATCACCATTCACCTCCAATTCAAAAGACCTGCTGTCCAGTGAATCTGTGCTTCACGGAAGAATATCAGCTCCAGGTATGGAGAGACTGTCGCTTTTGCTTCTACTATTGGTTGCTTGAAAATTACTTTTCTGAAATGCGTGGATTTTCAGATACGTTCGGTTTATAGGTTGAAGGTATTCATATGAAGTTTGGTTTTTGAAAAGAGGGAGAAACTCAATTTAAATAGCCACAAACGTTTGCTAAAAGAAAATGCAGACAGTAATAAGGCTATTCTTCTTTGCTGCAGGAGCTTTTTGTTCTTGACCAGCTGATGCTTCATTCGTAGAGTGAATTCCTTTGAAAGAGCGAAGTATAACCTGGAAATAATTTGCTGTCAACGTTGTCAGTATTTTAGGCAGGCAACCGGGAAGATAGACGAGGGCGAGGGCAAGACTGCTAATCGCAGACAGGGAAGGTCATGACCCTGGGGGAGTGTGGGCCACCACAAAGACCTCTTTGGTTTCCATGGCAGCAACACAGCTTGTTAAGACAGTCTTGCCACCCAGATATTGCCTCTCTTCTTAAAGGATCTGCATAGATCCATCTCCCTCTCCCTTTTGCCACCTCAGCATCGTTGCACAATTTCCTCATCATGCTTCCTTTTTCATTGCTCCCTTCCATAGCAGAAGGAAAGATGTGCTTGCTCTCCTCTTACCAACAACCTGACAATCCCTCAGGGCTTCTATGTGCCCTCTTAGGGTTGTCATGAAATGAGAACGTTTGAGAACCCCTGTCCTGGGACCCGCCCTCCCTACCCACTCCCCATCACTATCCCAACAGCAGGCCAACAGCCAGGAAACTTTCAACTCCCAGGAACTGAGAGAATTTCAGAAGCTCTCAGTGGTGTCTGCACCCATCCATTTGTCCAGGAGAAACCAAGGCCATGTGTTTGCAGGAAGGGCTCACAGCAGGGTGGTTGGCTGGGAATTCCCACAAGAATAAAGTCCAGGGTCCCCCTCACATGCTAGGAACCCATGTCATGGATGCAGATGGCTGTAAAGCTGAGCGTTTTTCGATTCAGAAAGAGCTGAGTTGCATCTTCTGAGATACTGGCTTGTGGGTATCACAGGTCGTTGGAAGTGGTTCGTGACAAACCATGGGGAAGAAGCCACTCTTTGTCATTCTTTAGTCTTGTGGTGGCAGATCTATTTCTCCTCATCTCCAAAGAGTCCCGGTACCTGCAGGCTTGTTAGCCTCGCAGGGCTATTCAAACGCCATAAATAACGTGCTTACACAAAAACATATTACATAATACCTGGTTCTAGAGGTGGAAAGAAATTCCGCTTAGTTGATGTCTTCATTCTCAAACAGGGGCTATTTGAACTACTGTTTACTTCCCACAGTGTCATTTTGAATAGCTATCTCCCCGGTCCCCAAATTATCACCCTGCTGTTAAGTTGATGGATTGTGACTTTCTAATGTCAAAATAACTGCCTGGGAATTGCCTGTCAGAGTGCTGTGACCCATACAGCCAGCATCCTGTGATGTATACACAAGCCCTGCATTGCCGGCTTAACGTTTGACTTGGCTATATTTTAAGAAGGGTTTATTAGTCAAGTTACAGCTCGACCTCAAAGAGTAATATGTTTAACTGTGTGTGTTGTGTGGAGGGGGGAGTGGAGAGCTTCCTGTGATTTGCTTGACAGACTTTTATGACAAATTAGATAAACTCACACTTTAAAAAAGTTAACTTTTATTTTGAGGGGAAGAATCAGCACAACTTGGGTTTTTAAAATGCAAATCCACCATTCTGAGGGATAGCCCATCTCTGCTCTTGAAAGAGCCTGTCTTTAGGCAGAGGATAAGCAAAATGACGATATTTAAAATTTGCCAAAACAGACCATTAAAAGGGGGCCTTTTGTAAAATATACTGTAGAAATGGAGTTAAAATTAGAAAAATTAAAAGTGGTAAAGACAGCCTGGTGACCACAAAGTTCTCATTATCTGCTTTGAATGATACGCTTTGCTTCAGATGAGGTATGTGTCATATCTCTTTGAAGATGTGCTTTGTAAGAAAAAACCTTGATAATTTGGACTAATTGTGGAGAAAATCAATCTAAACAAAGGATTTTGCAGTATGGAGACTTTTCAAGAAAACGTGCCTTTGACATCTGGACAGTGATAAATGGCCTTTGTATGCCACCTACTTGAGCTCCCCAAACCCTTACCCACAGTTCTGAAATGCACAATTTTTTGAATAAGTTGCTTGGTGGCAAAACCTTATGGGAGGCTATTTATAGCCTTTACGTATTATACCAAGGGTGAAATTCATACATTTTGTTGCAGAAATATCAATGTGCTTGATGATGAAGGCCCAGTGGAGTATAACATAAAATCATGCCTTATGTACCACATTATCACCCAGAAATCAGAAGAAGTGTGAATCCCAAAATGTGTCAGGCCTCAGAGGTCTCAGATAGATATCATAAACCTATTCTGGGACTTTTGATAAGTGCAGTGCTGGAAACAAAGAAATTTTGAAGCTACAGTTAAAGATCTTAAGATTCTAGGGTATAAGAATCATGAATTCCTATAGGAAATAGAAGGAGTTGCCCAGTGGAGATGCTCTAGTACCAGGTTAGCATTGTTAATGAAGGCCTGTTGTGGTTCAGTCAGTCAGTTGTGTCCGGCTCTGCAATCCCACGCTATGCAGCACGCCAGGCTTCCCTGTCCTTCACTATCACCCTGAGTTTGCTCAAACTCATATCCATAGAGTCGATGATGCCATCCAACCATCTCATCCTCTGTTGCCCCCTTCTACCCTCTATCTTTCCCAACATTAGGGTCTTTTCCAAAGAGTTGGCTGTTCACATCAGGTGGTCAAAGTATTGGAGCTTCGGCTTCAGCATCAGTCCTTCCAGTGTTGATTTCCTTTAGGATGGACTGGTTTGCTCTCCTTGCAGTCCAAGGGACCCTCAAAAGTCTAATGAAGGCCTGGATTTGAGAAAAGAAAGAGGGGGATAGGTCAGGCAGGCAACAAGCTAGCTGACTAGTTTGGAAGACTAGTTAGCTTTGTTGCAAGCATGTTGAATTAGGGACTGATGGTGACTGAGCAGAAATGGGGAAGCCAGGAAGGAAAAAGCCCGCTTTAGTGACTAGGCAGAAGATCATTGGTTGTTAGTATATAAATAAGAGCCTCAGCATCCTTAGATACCTTCTCTTGAGTAATTTAAGTGTCACCATTAAAATATTATTTTTATTCTTTATTTACTTAGCAAACTTCTTGCCACAGATCATGCAAAGATAAATGTCAGCCTGGAGAATGATCTCAGATTCTCAATTAGTGAAGACCACAATTAATGAGGTTTAATGTGCCTAGTCCAGATCCAAGAAAGCCCTTTGCAAATGCTGAAAACCCCTGGCTTTCATTCAACAATATATATTGGCATGTGTTTAGATACCTCTATCAATGGAATGAAAAGGCGTCTCCCAGGTGCCTTTGGAGTGAGACCATGGGGCAGGGGAGTATATCCCGAGAGAGGATCATTCAAGGTCTGGCAGCTCCAGGCCAAAGGGGTGCCAGCAGTGGGTAGTGATTATGCTTCAGGCCCGTGGATGAACGAAGCAAGCGGTGTGGGAGAAAGCAAAGTGGGGAAGATGGTAGCACCGCGGATCATGGGGAACTCGAGAATAGCACAGTTAACTAGGCATTTGCCTCCGGCAGATGGTCTCTGAGACACACAGCTGCCACCATCCCAGAGAAATAGAATAAACACAGAGCTGCATGGTGTCCTGGCCCCGGTTGTTGCCACTATTTCTAGACTGACTTTCCTGAGAACCAAAGAAGGCTCACGAGCCAAGACCTAACATTTTTACTTGCTGTGAACGTCTTAGGCAGAGGTAACACCAGGAATCTGTAATAAAACAATAAGTTAAAAGCTGCTGTCCCCTTCTGCTGGAGGGACGGGAGGACAAAATATCTTCCTGAAGGCTGTGAATAGATGGCTGAGTGCTCCCTGGGCAGTGCTGTGGCTGATGGGGATTATACAAAAGAAATAAAAGAGATTTCCTATTCTGACGGAGATAAAATTACAGACTGTGCATAATTTAATGTACTTTGTCTAATTGATAGTTGTCTCACTTTGTAAAAGATTTACAGTAATAGAGGAAAGATTCTGAGGTCTGGGGTGGGGGGTGGGAGCGTGAAGGGCAGATCTGTTTGAGGAGTAGCCCCAGAAGCACTGTACCTGCAGCTCTGTCTGCTTTCCCATCCTCTTCCTGAAGCAAAGGCTATTAAAGGAAAGATTTACATCCCAGCACTGCTTTTCAGCAATGTGGAGCTTCAGTTCTGTTTTATTATGATTTTGAAGTCACAGTATGTTTGCTGTGTATTAAGCCACAAAACAAAAACACAAGCAGAGCGGGTGCAAAGGAAAATGCAGGTCTCCATGGAATTCTTGCACTGTGTTTGGAGTCACCGATGCTTCTGTTTGTTATTTCGAACGGAGCTTAGAGTCAGACACTGCAAAACATATCAGCAATTGTATTTGTCAATCCGTCCCCCCACTATTTGCTAACTTCCCTTTGAAAAAAGAAACTTTTTTCTGGTTATTTGTTATGTCATTCAAACAAGAAGAAAAGAACATGGGCGAATCTAGTTCTTTTCAAGACTGGATGTGCCAGTCAGGTTTGATGTAAAATAAAAAATGGATTTGGAATGGTCTGCCTTGTCCCCAGGCCAATTCTTGATCCATTTTCCTCTTTCTCTTCTGCTCATCAATCTAATACAAGTTGTACCGTGTCATATATAATTTTCTGAAATCTAAATTAATGGTGCCTTGCATTAGAATGCCACCAGCAACTAAGTGATGGCCTGCCATGCTACTGGCCAGATAGGAATGACCTCTCAGGCAGTGGGTTAAAAGATATGCATGTCACTTTTCTTTATGTTAAGATTTCCCAGCTCCTTTCTCGAGAGAGAGACGTACCAAGCTTTTCTGGATTACAGCAAAGTGTTTTCTTCAATCCCTTTTCAAACAAAGCAGATTCTTTTAAAATTCAGACTAAGTCATGGACAAACTGTAGAACATGGGGTGTTGTTGGTGTGTATCATTTTGTGGCTTAAACTCCTTTTTGATTAAACAAATTTGTCCTGTGCAGAGGAGGAAGTTAATGGTTATCAAGGACCTGCTAAATTGTCAGGCCCAGGATCTGTGTCATTCATTTAGTTTTGAAAAAACTGTTTGAGACATAGGCATGGCATGCTCAATTGTGTCCAGCTCTTTGTGACCACATGATCTGTAGCCCCCAGGCTCTTCTGCCCATGGGATTCTCCAGGCAAGAATATCGGAGTGGGTTGCCATTCCGTCCTCCAGGAGATCTTCCCGACCCAGGGATCGGATCTGCGTCTCCTGTGTCTCCTGTATTGGCAGGCAGATTCTTTGCCACTACACTACTTGGGAATCCCTGAGATGCAGGAGTTGAGCTGAACCTACAGATAACTAAATGAGGTTCAGAGAGATTTAATACCATTTCCCCTGTTTTATTGAGATATAATTGACAGGTTAAGATGTACAACCTAATGATTTTACATGTGTATATATATATATTTTTATATTTATATATATATGGGAGAATGAACCCCACAATAAGCCTAGATAACAGCCATCACTTCATTGTCACAAATTTTTTTTTCTTGTGACTGAGAACCTTTCAAATATACAGTACAGTATTGCTAGCTGCTGGCACCCCGGTGTACAGCACATCCCCAGAACTTGTTTATCTTGTAACTGGAAGTTTGTGCCTTTTGCGGAGAGATGATGGGTTTTGTGGGTTCAGTTCTAGGCCACCACAATAAAGCAGATAGCACCACAAGGTAAGTCACACAGATTTTTTGGTTTCTCTGTGTCTATAAAAGTTACATTTATGCCATACTATAGTCTGTTAAATATGCAGTAGCATTGTTTCTAAAAGACAGTGTGAGGGTACTGGTGGTTTAGTTGCTAAGTTGTATCCGGCTCTCTGTGACCCCATGGACTGAGGCCGCCAGGTTCCTCCCTCCATGGGATTCTCCAGGCAAGAATACTGGAGTGGGTTGCCATTTCCTCCTCCAGGGGATCGTCCTGACCCAGGGATCGAACCCGAGTCTCCTGCACGGGCAGGTGGCTTCTTTTCTGTCTGAGCCACCAGAGAAGCCATAAAAATAATAGTGTACATACCTTATGTGAAAGATTACCTGTTGCTAAAAAATGCTATCATCTGACAGCGCAAAGTTGCCACAAACCTTCAATTTGTTTAAAAAAAAAATGGAATCTGTGAGGCACAATAAAGCGAGATATACCTGTAATTGTTTGTTCAAGGCCATCCAGTTGGTGAGCAGCAGCCCCAGAACTCCACAGTGCATCTTTTGCCTTTCTGCCCTGTCAGTCTGCCTCCTAAGTCAGGTAACATGTCCCCAGCAGTGAGCACAGGAGAATGCCTCTCTGGTGTTTGCCCACACACACTCCCAGTTGACATGTGAAAGATGGCCCTCTTTTAGTCAGGAATAAAAAGTGGTCCTTTAAATAAGATACTTCAAAGCAGTGACAAGATAAGAATGTCCTGTTTATTACTATGATTCTAATTTTGTCCTTTTCTCTTCTACTTCTTTCCTTTCTTCCTTTAATACTTTGGTAATCAATGTCACTTGAAGTGTATCTTTTGGTCAAGAAACTTAAAGAAACAATGTTTTTTTTTTTTTTTTTTTCAGTAATCTTTCATGGATTGTCTGAGCTATAGGAAATAGTTTTGTGAAACTGGGTTAAAACCTCCTAGTTAAATAAGACACAGCACTGAAATGAGTTGTGATCTGGTCAGGGACGCAAAAGAAAAAGTTCTTAACTGGGAATCAGAAGAAGCCAGGTTTAGTCCTAACTAAGGTTCCAGTAGAAAGAATATAGGAGCTTCAAGCTTCTTTCACATCTCCCTTTTTTTCAAAAATCCTGCCGCCTGTAGTGGTACTGTAACTTCAGCTCAGGTTCCTTTATTTTTCTTTGTAGAGCCAAAACTGTATGCTGGTCCAAGGGAACATCAGTCTAGTCAACTAGAAATTCTACCACTTCTGCTAAGAGTTGGGGAAGGAACAAGTATTTAAACATAATTCTTGAAAGACAGTATTGGGGGTGGTAGTGACTGAGAAGGGGGCACAAGAAGAGCTTCTGGGAAGCTGGCTGTTTTATTTCTTGATCTGACTGCTGGTTACATGATAGGTAGTTTTGTGAAAATTCATCAGGCTCTGTACTTATGACTGTGTCTGCGTGTGTTAGGGCTAACTGGCTTATTCACAAATAGATGGGTCTCGATGCCACATGGCCACCTCCACACCATCAGTAGGAGTGTGCCTTCACTTCAGAGACATGAAAGTGATGATGATGCCAGCTGCCTTCAATCAGACAACTTTTAGTTTATAGGAATATCTCTGTTTGTAGCATAAAATGTGTTTCAAGTTGGGAAACTGTTCTGTATGGCTTATAGAATTTCATTGATGTACGTGCAGTAGATGAGCTACGTAGTCTGTCCAACTGTTTACTAGAGGGAGAAGTTTTCATTGTTATGGAACGTCCTGATCCAGATAATGTTGCCTGTGTGCTAAGTCGCTTCAGTCATGTCTGACTCTTTGCGAGTCTATGGACTGTAGCCCACCAGGATCCTCTGTCCATGGGATTCTCCAGGCAATAATACTGGAGTGGATTGCCATTCCCTCTCCACAGGATCTTCCTGACCCAGGGATCAAACCCACGTTTCTTACATCTCCTGCATTGGCAGGCAGATTCTTTACCACCTGGGAAGTCTAGATTTTTGAGACCAAGAACAATGTGCTCACACCTAGCCCCATTTGCCCCTCACCAGCCTAGTTTGGTCTTAGAGTGTAGATGAATTCCAAAGAGGAGCTGTTGACTCCACTGAAATTTCTTTTTGCAGAGAAAGGTCTTGCTTTAACCACAGTCAGCTGTGTGTCCAAGTTAATCTTCTCAAAAATATAACTAATCAATCTCTGCAGACCAGCGGTTGTGGTGTTGACATACTGAAGGGGAGGCTTACTTGTTTTGAGGGGGTTACCTTTCCAAAGGAAGAGTTTATTTCCAGCTTCAGTGCCTCACCTGAGCTGTGTATGGAAGCCACAAAGACAGAGGAGGGGGGAAAAAAAAAAACTGTGGTTTTTGGGCCAAATCCCTTTATCTCTGCCCAGATGGCACTAGGGTTGAGTCACTTGGTATTGAAGATAATCATCAACAGTTTTGTGTTTGTACTTTGTGGGAAATGGTGACATACAAAAGCCCTTTTAAAAACCCAGTTTTCCGTTTTGTAAATGAGTTCATATATAAGTGATAGCATACAACATTCATCTTTCTCTGTATGACCTACCCCACTTAGCATGATAATCTCTAGGTCCATCCATATTGCTGCCAATGGCATTATTTCTTTTTTTTTTTTTTTATGACTAAGTAAACAAGCTTGTGATTACTAGGGAAGGAAGGGGTGGGGAGGGATAAATTAGGAGTTTGGGATTAGCAGATACTAACTACTATATATAAAACAGATAAACAACAAGGACTTACCGTATAGCACAGGGAGCTATATTAAATATCTTGTAATAAACTATTACAAGTTTATTACATGGGAAAGAGAAAAACCCAGTTTAAGGACTTTATTTCTCAGGTACAACTTTTCCCCTGGGGCTGTGAACACTTCGGCCCTGGCCTCCTATCTTCCTGTGAGCAGAGCATAAAATTTTCTGCATGCCATTTATAAGACCTATGCAGTGCCCATGGTTGTGTTTTACTTTTGCAAAGACTATTGAGATGCTTGGAGAATGAATAGTGCTATATAAAAGGTCAAATCCTCGAGTATGTGTAATGGACGATGGAGAGTATTTGTTTGAAAATTGCCATGTGGTGACCCTGGCTTCAGTTTGGGACAGGCTAATTCAATCTACAAGGCCTTTTCTGTATATACAATACGTTCTTCCATTCCTTTGCTATCAAAAATACATATTCTCATTTCAGGCAATTTCTTCTTTGTGTTTATTCCTTTGCACGGCAGCAACTGCCCTCCAGTAACCAGGGTAGGAAAAAAGAAAAGCCATTCCACTTGCAAACTAGACCATCTATTTTTCATTCAAACTGATCCATTCTGTATTCCCACATGCAGGCCAAACAGGGACCTCTCCGTGGTAAGAGATGCCCCCTCCCGCCCCCCAGGTCACACCACAGCCTTCTCCGCGCAGTTGTTGGAATGACAGTCGGGGGCTTTATTTGGGCGCCGTTCTCTCTCGTGCAGTTTGTTTCCTTTAGCAGAGTCCTTACCATTTCTGTTCTCAATTTATCATCCATGAAAGAAAGATGTGCACTAGAAGCACAGAGGTATGGGTAGTCTTTGCGTTGGCCCCATGAAATCCAGGCCCCACACCCCCTCTCTCATGTTCTGTTGAGACATCCCACATAGGGGTTCTTGCAAATTCTTTAGACTCCACAGGTCCCCAGTTAAATGTATCATTTTTCCTCCCCTCCCCAAATAATGAGAGTGGATGAAAACCCTCTCCTCTGTCTTCTTTCCTCGCTTAGAGAGTAGCATCGCCACCCTCCCGTGGCACAGATCCTAAGGCTAAACACCGTTTGTTCAGCTTCCTCCAGAAGCAGATCCTGAGACAGATATTTGTGCAAGGAGTTTTTTTAAGGCAGCGAGACCAGGAGGCCCTGGGAGAGGGATGGGGAGGCCAGTCAGGGAAGGGAAGACACCCAGCCCCGGGCTCCTTCTCAGACAGGCTTCCTGGGTGGACACCCGGGGATTCTTGTCCCCGGGGACCCTGGGAAGTTGTGGAGGACACACCTCAGGGCTTTTCTGCCTGCGGGGCTGAGAGAGCTGGGACTCATGCCGCTCCAGGGGGAAGTCAGTTCCCCAACACCCTGGTCTTAAGCACGCAGGAGGGCAGAGCAGACTTCTGGGGCCAGAGGAAGCCCTGCGGGTGCTGAAGGGGTAAAGCCTGGGTGATAGCGGGGATGGCACTGTTTGCTTCATCATCTTCTGTAACTGCCTCTTCTCCACGCTCCATTTCCACCCAGTTACCCTGTGTTCCCACAGTGATTCTTCCTCCTCCATTTCTCCTAAGTGAGTATTTTCCTGTCTATCCCAAATGCCAGTAACCTTATTCACGTCTCCATCATGAGTCCCCTGGGTTACAGCAGGGGCCTCTGGTTGGTCTTCCTGATGCCAGTGTCACTCCTGACGGTCTCTTCCTCCCATCCTGGGCCATACTCTTTCTGTAAGGCATACCTCTTCATCTCACTCTCCGCCCTGGTGGCGCCCCATTGCTCTCAGGATAAAGTCTAACTGATACCTGCAAGTCTCTCCCTATAGGCTGTTTTTTTGTTTGTTTGCTTGTTTTTTTAATAGTCTGCATTCTTTGGAAATCATTCCCTTCCACTCCAAAACTGGATCAGGTGCCACTTCCTTCGATCTCCTTGGATATTTAGAATTTCCTGTTTAAGCATCAGCCTTCTACCCTTAGCAGTAAACTCCCTGGTGGGCATAGGCTGACGTGCTGACCACGACATCACCCAGAAGCCATCACCAAGTGTAACTGCTCATCAATCTTGGATGAAAGCATAGCACTGAAAAACTCTGTTGTTTGTAGAGCCAGTGTTAAATGTTCTAAAGAGAGATCTGATAAGACTTTGATTATGACACAGATCTGTTTTTTGACTGTAGGTTAAAATGGACCCCTTTATAGATGTAAGGTGTGAGTATAGCTTTTTTTCAAATCTGTTTGGTTTCTCTTGCTAATGTGGGTGACTAACCTGACATAATTCTCTTTTTAGAATTAAATGGTTAAGCCTGATGGGAGAAAGACTGTAGGGTCTTTGTGTTCCTTTTCACCTTAGATATAGATCTGACTGCGACTAAAGAAACTCTGGAGCAGCATTTCTGAGAGCAGACAGTGGAAGATGGAGGTCCAAGAACACTCAGTGGTTTGATGTGAAAGGCTAACACTGGAATTAATGTGAAACTCCGATACTGATTTTCATGTGTAGTAATAAAATTTCCCAAGGATAAAATTCCCTATGTCATTAGTCTTACAAAGCTTAAAATTATTTCAGATAGAATTGTTTTCTCATCCATGTGCCAACTGCTTTATCAGGTCAGCCTCTCTTTTTGAGTTAATTATTTTATTGAGAAGACAGTGTTATATTTTGATTCAAATAAGGCAGAAGTTCCCATAGGAGTCTCTCATCCATACTAATGGAAAACTTTGTGTGAGTCAGATTTGAATTCAGGCCTGAAGCCCTTTGGAACATGGGCAGCTCAAGGAAAGGAAATATATTTTTTTGCAAATTATTAAAAAGTGATCCATGGCTTTTTCCTCTTGCTTAGGGAATGTCCTACGAGTTTTCTGATATTTCCTCAATTGTTTCTTACACCTGAAGAGACAGTTTTCTACAGCTGTCAGGCTACACCCCTCCGTAGTCTTACACCTTCCTTCTCACCTTTGCAAAAATCAGCTGAGATGCGCCCCCTGGAGTTGGAGATCCCCCCACCCACCCACCCACTGCCCTCTAACCCCTGCCTCCCCGACACACACAGCCCTTTCTGCCCTCAGTTACTTGTCTCCTCCTGGGCTTCCCTTGGGGTTCAGGCAGTAAAGAATCTGCCTGCAATACAAGAGACCAAGGTTCAATCCCTGGGTCAGGAAGAACCCCTGGAAAAGGAAATGATACTACCTACTCTAGTATTCTTGCCTGGAGAATTCCATGGACAGAGGATCCTAGTGGGCTATATCCATGGGGTTGCAAAGAGTCAGACACAACTGATCGACTAAAATTTTTCCAATTTCTAGACAGTGTATTAAAAAGCAGAGACATTGTTTTGCCGACAAAGGTCCACATAGTCAAAGCTCTGGTTTTTCCAGTTGTCATATATGGATGTGAGAGTTGGACCATAAAAAAGACTAAGCACCGAAGAATTGATGCTTTTGAATTGTGGTGTTGGAAAAGACTCTTGAGAGTCCCTTGGTCTGCAAGGAGATCAAACCCCACAATCCTAAAGGAAATCAATCCTGAATATTCATTGGAAGGATTGATGCTGAAGCTGAAGATCCAATACTTTGGCTACCTGATGCGAAGATCTGACTCATTGGAAAAGACCCTAATACTGGGAAAGATCTAAGGCAGGAGGAGAAGGGGCCGACAGAGGAAGAAAAGGTTGGACGGCATCATCGACTCAAGGGACATGAGTTTAAGCAAGCTCCGGGAGATGGTGAAGGACAGGGAAGCCTGGTGTGCTGCAGTCCACGGGGTTGCAAAGAATCGGACGTGATTGAGCAACTGAGCAACAACAAAGTGCTTTGCGTTCTGTCTCATCCCTATCTTTTCCTCCTCTTTTTCTATTATGAGCCACTGTGGAACTTACATGAGGCAAGTGTTTTTTTTTTTTTTTTTGAGGCAAGTTTTACATTAAAAACTCTACTAAACACATCAATAAGAAATGCATTCTCTATGTTACAGAGAAATACAACGCTTCCTGTTATTTTACAAACTTGGACACTGATGTGCCATTCTAAGAATTTCATATACCAACAGACTTGAATAAGTAGCACAAAGATATATGGACAAGGCTGTGCTTTTGGCATAAAGATATGAAAACAAATCAAATGTCCATAGGCAGAGAACTGGTGAAATTAACCATAGGATATTTGATGGAAAATGCCACAGCTATTAAAAAAGGAGGAAGGAGATCTTTTAGAATTTAATTTGAAAAGATGTATAAGATACATTGTTAGATTTTTAAAAAGCTAGCTAGACAACATGTTTGACACAGTCTCATATGTATTTTTCTTAAAAACAGAGGTGGTACACTTCATGTACACATAGTATGCTTGCATATGTGGACATGATCTCCCCACATATGAACTCTGAACAGTGATGAATTGCCACAAGGAGTGAACTGAAGATTGGGAGAAGAGGGATAGTGAGAGGGGTGCTTTCATTTTTCAATTTATATCTTTTGTTCTATTTTTTAGCATTAATTTACATTACTTTTATATAATTTTTTAAAGTTAAAAAAAGTAGAGATACCTATGTATTCAAATAACTTTTTTTTTTAAAGAATTTATTGTTTACAAATATGATGGCTTGGATCCCTAATACTGTCCAGATTAAATGAACTCAGAAAAATACACATAATGCAGTGATTCTTAGCCATCTTCCCTTAGTAAACTCCCCTAGCTAGATGCCAGAGTTAATTTAGTGTTTCATACAGTTCATGAGAATATAAATCAGGTTACAAATCTTTGTGCATAGTGTGATCACATGGTTTGTAAACATGTGTGTGTATAGGGGAAAATTCAGGAAGGATAGGTAGAAATGTTAATTGTTATCTCAGGGTTATTAGACTTTCAGGTGACTTTTACTTATATTTTATGGACTTTTGTTTTTACAGTAAGCGTGCATTATTTTTATCATCAGACACATCATTTGAACAAAGGTGAAACTATGTTGTTTGTTCTGGTACTGAACACTGGACACCTCTTGGAAGTTTTTATCATGACGATAACTCCTGGAGTTTTGGACAAGGCAATCAACTTCAACAGAACCACATTTAAATGTGATCCCAGAAAAAAATGGTAGATCTACTGAAATGAACAGAGATACTCTCAGCTGGAAGAGATGAAAATGTTGGGGAAAATCTTATAAGGGATGTTTGGAACACAGAACCTATCTTAAGATGTCAGAGTACTTCAGACAAAGGGATGCCACCCTGTCTCTTGTCTTGCCCTGATTGGCACCTTAGGCATTCATGATTTTCTCATCTTCTGTTACATGCACCCTTGGGTACCTTCTTCCCGTCCAGGGCTTTCCAGTCAAAATGACTCATCCATCTCAAGATTTGAGTTTCCTGCCTTAAGTATCCAGAAATGAGTCCTTCAGATGAGTTGCTTCTCTTTTAACTTGAATGGAATTAGGCTTAGGGATGTTTAGTTGGAAGATTCGTGAATGGGTGAGTCCCAGGAAAGGGAATGGTGAGGTTATCAAGGAAATGAGCTCTATAATAGGAATGGGAAACAGAATAATTAGAGAGTCAGGTAGCCCAGGGGTAGAATGATTAAAAAAAATAAAGAAGACTAGGTCCAAACTCCGGTTGTCAATCTTTGCTGGAGTGTGGAGGCAAGAATTAATGGGTTATGTGGATTTTAGGTAACTATTTTGTCTTAAAGGCAAGATGACTCATACAAATTACTTTTTTTGCTCACTAATTTTGTATGTACTGTGTAGGTACTTGCCAAAAGAAAAGCAGGGGAAAATTTTACTCAGGAAAAAAAAAATGTGTACTCTTGCAAATGCTTTTAACATGTAGGCATGCTTTCGGTATGTGAAAGTTATTTTTGACACCATTTTTGGCCAAATTGTTTTTCATTTTTATGAAAAATGTTAATTTTTAAAGCACTCCGGTCTATCTCCCAACTGTTACTTTTATCACTCGAAAATGTGGTATTTTAAAAATATCATCGCTGGTGTCATACTAAGACTTGCCTTGGATTACAAGTCTTTCATAGTAATTAATGTCTTTTTTTTTAAGAGGCATTTGGACATGAAAAAGGAATAAAATGAAAGTTCACCAAAATGTTCATAGCAGTTGTCTTTGGGTAATGATGGGAACTGTCATGGTTTGGGGTTTTTTTCCCCCCATTTGTCTGTGTTCTTCTAGTTTTCTATAATGAGCATGGAACGCTTATTAAAAAAATCAAATTTATTAGAGTGAGTAAGTTGTTAAGGGAGAAAGGTAAGAGTCATAGTGCTTTGAGTTGCATCATAATATTCTCATGGTCACATACAAAGTTCCCAAACATCTTGTGTGACAATGAACAAATACTGGCAGAGTCACTTCAAAAATTTTAAGTTACATATCCTGTAAGTTATTAACAAAGGACTGTAAAATCTTCATATGAAATATAAATATGGCCATAGCCTTTATATGTATATATTTCAGTTTGGCTACTTACTAAGCTCACTTAAGGAATGACTGGAAGTTTGAGGATGGTTACTTATTTTTAACCGTGCAAGGGAGGTTAATGAATTAAATTTATCTTAGAGCACAAGCTGTTGGAGAAGTCTTATTCAACTGGGTTGTTGAAAATAGTGTGTAATGTAATGGCCCTTTGTTCTGTTACATTGCCCTATCGGTCCCTAAGTAAATATCTAATATCTAAGTAAATAGTACTTTACTTATATCTAAATAAATATCAATCACTTAGATATAATTAATAAAATAATAGCTGCTGATGGAGAATGTTTTCAGTAGCTTTATCAAGAAGTAGAATGAGCATTCACATTTTTGTTGCACCTATTTAGTTTCCCAATAGAAGAGGTCAGTTAGAAAAATGATTTTTGTGGCTACAGACAGATTCACCAGCCCTTAGATTATTTTCATTCTCCATCAGTGTCAGAGGACGCTGAGATGCTATGAAATGGGGATTAAATATAAAAGGGCCTGAGTAACATTAAGTATTTGGTGAGCATCCGAGACACTATTAGGAGTTTTATGTACCCCTCGGGTGAAAAGAAAGTTTATTCATTCAACAAACACTTATGGAGCAGCTGTGATATTATGGAGTACTTTTTTAGGTCCAGCATAGCAGTGAACAGAAAAAAGTCCCTGTCATTATGGGGTTTACATTCTAGAGAGAGAAACAGGTCATACACAAATAATTATAATATATACACCCACATATATCATAGCATTATGAAATTGTATAACATATTTTATGGAATGTATAATTTTATTTCTATATTATTTAATAACATCATAAAAAAACTAAACTGTTAGGTAAGGGGGGTTGGGAAGAGGCCATCAAAGATAGGATGGTCGGAGAAAGTTCCCCCTGAGAAGGTCCCGTTCTGGGGAAAGGGAGCAGTTACTACAGGCCCAGAGGTGAGGATGGGCTTGGCTCTGGGAAGTGGCATCAGGAAGAGAGGCGGCTGGAGGGGAGGCAGAGGGGCGCCTATAGAGCCTGGAGGAGCCTAGCGAGGAATGGGCCTTTCTTGCAACTATCTCAGGAACCACTGGGATGTTTGAGCAGAGAAATGACGGAATCTCACTTCCATTTTAAAAAGTTAATCTGACTCACTCTTGTTTAATCTTTAAAGGCTTAATAAAGTCCCCTGAAAGGCTTAATGGAAACAGAGAGACCCTGAATAATGATAGGAGAGTCAGAGAAAGTTAATTTGCTGGGTATCTTTTTGGACGGAGTCTGTGCATATCGCTGTTATAATTAATTAGTGGTGCTGAGCGTTGCCCAATATTTATCTCATTTAATTTGTCTTACTATTAAGTTATGAAAGAGGGATTATATAGCACTGGGAACTGTACTTAATATTTTGTAATAACCTGTAAGGAAAAGAATCAGGAAAAGAATATATATATATGTGTGTGCGTATGTGAGATACACATACAAACTAACATGATATTGTAAATCAACTATACTTCAATAAAAAGTAAAAATTAAAATTTTTAATGTTAATGTAAAAAATAAAAAAGAGGGTTAATATTTTGTTTTATTGTGCCTAGTTCAGTTTGGTTTTTTTTTTCCTTAATCAGTTAAAAATGACTATCAAGATAGCCAAGTGAATATTTATGGAGGAAAGTCTACAAAATTCAATAATAAAAAAGCTTGGAAAGTTACAGAATTTGAAGCCATAATTTTTCAAACAAAATGACAAGACAAATCTATTATTTAGATTTTTATATTATTTAGAATTCATTGTAGACAAGAGAGTGCCTTCATAAGAGAAGGGAATTTAGCTTCATCCAAGAATTGCTCCAGCATTATTTATAAAGAGCTATGTCAGGGAACTATGAATTCACCAATAAAACTGCAAATTACTCTAACAGACGCTTACAAAGCATGCCTAGAGGCTATTGTGTATGTGTTTTTTGCCAGTTCTGCCATTGGAGACCTGATTTACAGTCGTAAAACCACTAATGATGGCTCTTTCCAAATGTTATACCAAATTATATTGTGTAAAACAATAACATCCGTTATTTACCATGGAACTCCTAAATATTTGTTACCTACATGCATTGGTGGTGGTGGTTTAGTCACTAAGTCGTGTCCGCCTCTTGTGACCTCGTGGACTGTAGCCCGCCAGGCTCCTCTGTCCTTGGGATTCTCCAGGCAAGAATACTGGAGTGGGTTGCCATTCCCTTCTCCAGGGAATCTTCCCAACCCAGGAATTAAACCTGGTCTCCTGCATTGCAGGCAGATTCTTTGCCGACTGAGCTAGGAGGAAAGCCAAGCTACATGCATTACTGATGATCAGAAGAGGTCATATGTGCTTATACATAACAGGATTTTTTTTTTTTTGAAAATTTTATTTATCTCTTTTGCTGCATCTGATCTTAGTTGCAGCAGGTGGGATTTTAAGTTGCTCTTTGCTGAGGCCCTCAGGCTGTCTAATTGTTCACCTCTAGCTCTGTAGTTTTGGCATGCAAGCCTAGTTACCTCGTGGCATGTGGGATCTTAGTTCCCCAACCAGGGATCGAACCCGCGTCCTCAGCATTGGTAGATGGTTTCTTCACCACTGTATTACCAGAGGGGTTCTCCTAATATGAGGTGTGTGTGGTGGGGGAGGGTGCCTTTCCCCTTTCATGGAAATAGCACTTAGTAAGAAATTTATTAGCAACACAACCAAGTACTAACCCATCAAAAACTCAGGTTCAAGATGACCTTCCAGCTAAATATGTATCTCTGCCCCCCAATTTCCAGCAATTCTCAGTTGCTGAAATCCCCTTTTAACAATATTTTAATGTCATCCATAATATATGAGGAAATGGAGATTCTTCTTAGACTTTTCAAGACTCGCATCCTATAAATACATTGTTTGGCTAAATTTTTAAGTTCTTTCCAGCCACCAGAATAAAGCAGAGGGTTCTCTAGATTAGACCTGTTACCATATCATTTTTCAGCCAAGCCATTTGCTGAGATAGGGAATGAGATAATATGACTCAGTGATAAAGAAGCAGTCCATTTCCTTGCTGGCAAGCTGTGAGGTTGACTACTTAATATCAAGTTGGAGAGTGAGTCTGAATTAGTTTCCTCCAGGGTGATGCAAGCTTCAGAATTCACTGGGGGAAGGGTTGAGGGTGGAGAAGGAGAAACCTTTATAAGCAGTCCATTTATATCCATTTTCACTCATGAGTGAGTGTGTGTTCATTTTCTTTTGGTGTGTGAGAACAAAACTGGTCAAAAATCTCTAAAAGGGCTTTGCTATTTTGCTTTTTTTTAACATTTTTTTTAATTGAAGTATAGTTGTACCATATTAATGTGTGACTTACAGGTGTACGATATAGAGATTCACAAGTTTTAAAGGTTATATTCCATTTATAGTTATTATAAAATATTGGCTATATTCCCTGGGTTTTATAATATATCTTTTTAAAAATTTTATTCATTTTTAATTGAAGGATAATTGCCTTATAGTATTGTGTTGGTTTCTACCAGACATCAACATGTATCAGCTATGGGTTAACCCATGTCCCCTCCCACTTGAACACCCCTCCCACTTCCTCCCCATCTCACCCCTCTAGGTTTTCTTTGTAGCTTATTTTATACCTAATAGTTTATGCCTCTTAATCCCCTCTCCACCTAGATTGCCCCTCCACTCTGCCACTGGTTGCTACCAGTTTGTTCTCTATATCTATGAGTCTGCTTCTTTTTTGTTATATTCACTAGTTTGTTGTATTTTTTAGATTGCACATAAAAGTTATACAGTATTTGTCTTTCTCTGTATGACTTGCAGACTTTGCTATTTTAAATAGAAATGTCCACTTAAGAGACTTTGCTGTTAGAAAGTCCTTAATTGATTCATTGTTCCTAGCAATAGTGGCCTCTCTTCAGGGGAGCACATCTTGTGTTAGAACAAATAATAACAAAGAAAAATTCATTTGAGAAAATCTACGTCCATTTTGAGAAACTGGATTTTTTTTTTTTTTTTTTTTTGGTATGCATCAGTAACTCGACCAGGATGTCCCTGAGTGCTTAGCACGGTGAATGCAGTTAAGTCATTTTCATTTTACCGGGGAGCTGGGATAAACCTGCAGTAAGACCTTTGGGAAATCATTACTGGCTCAAGGTAAATGATATTGCTGACTCTATTACGGTCTTGAAATCTTGGGGAGTCATATATACTGTTTCATAAGGATTCTTTGATCAACTGGAGGAACTTCTCTCTTCTCGGAATGAGGACAGAGAAGTCTCATAGGTCAGCTTGTGCGGGTTGAGGTTCTCACATGATGCTATTAACTCCTCTCAGATTAGGGCCATGACACTTTCTAAATCCTTTTGAAAACAGCTGGATTCCAGCATGACCGCCTTTATTTGCTCAATGGAAGAATGAGAGCGATCCCAATACTACCCTGCCAGCAAAGAAGTGATTTTCTTACCCTCTTGAAGATGGTAACCAGCTTGGGCTCTTTTTTTTTTTTTTTTCCCCAAATTGCTCAGATGGGTAACATGAAAAAGATTTTTAAATAAAGCATTTGGGATTTTTTTATTTATCAGTTTTGGTTGTGCTGGGTCTTTGTTGCTCCTCGGGCTTTTCTCTAGTTGTGGCAAGCAGGGGCTGCTCTCTAAGTGCTGAGCTTGGGCTTCTCGTTGTGGTCACTCCTCTTGTTGCAGAGCACAGGCTCTAGGGCATGCCAGCTTCAGTAGTTTTGGCTCCCAGGCCCTGAAGTACAGTCTTAGTAGTTGTGATGCACGGGCTTAGTTGCCCCGCGGCCTGTGGGCTCTTCCTGGATCAGGGATCGAACCCGTGTCTCCCACCTGCATTGGCCGGTGGCCTCTTTACCACTGAGCCACCAGGGAAGCCCTCCAAAAAGCATTTAAAAATCTGCACTAGGAAAAAGATATTTGCTGTCATTTTATGTAATCGTTTTGATAGACTTGCGCTCTTAAAAATACCTTGTCATAACAAAGTAGGTGAAACCACGTACTGAGTCGGTGACTTTCAAACTTTTGGACAAAAACCCAGGGTAAATTTCATGTGTTTGTACATGTGTATGTATATGTGTGTGTTAAATGACAATGTAAAGTATGGAGAGATAGATTGGTTGGTTGATTAAGAGAGGTAAATGAAACAGTCTTCACCATGTACCATGTCTGATATTTTCTAGTCTACCCTATTTTATTTCACCTTAAAAAAAAAAAAAAAGTGCTGCTTGAGCCCAGTTCATTTCATGATCAGCCAGGTCACACCCAGCAATCCAATCATCCCCGGGCTAACTGATAAGCATACCTGGAGGATTGCCTTTGAGTTCCCTTCTGGCAAACCCAAGAACTATCACCTTGGTGCCAACTGCTTTGGTCTTGACTCAGCAGGCTGGTTTGTGCCAAATGCTTTGCAGATCCAAACTCCCATCCTGTTCAGATGATTGGATCACCCCTGAACCAGACCTCTGAAGCTGTGCCCCGATGTACTAAAAACAAACCAAACAGGAGAGGAATCAAACCTTTCCCAGAGGGGTCTCGCACTACTGGGCTTTGTATCTCAAGAGGAACTAGAAAGTAATGATGTTTTATGTTTGAATGAATCTCGTGGAAGACCAAACGTCTCTAAATTGCTTTCCAAATTTTAAAATAATGGCAAAGTAAACCCACATGGGAGGAAAAAGAAGAAAAAAATTAATTCTGCATTTAGCCATCAACTGAATTGAATCATTGCAGTCTGAAACTAGTCTTCAGTTTTGTGCCTTCTTGGGTGTAAGTAGCTTTGACAATGTCCAACCTTGATTCTTAATCAGTGTATTAAACAGGGGTTGAATGAACCCCATCTTTCCAGTATGTTGCTTCTAATTCCCATTTTTTAAAATAATCTCTTCCTATGAATAGAAGATCACCTTTCCTGTCTTCCCCCTCCACCATCCCCCCGCCCAGCACCACCACCAACATTAATGTTAATTTTAAAATGCTCAGATTGAAATAATGGAATTTTTTCGGTTGCTGGAACTGATGGATTGTAATAATCAGCTAAGCTTTTTAAAGCATGTGTATTAAAGGGAGAAAAAGATATGTCTTGGATTCTACCCACTCCAGGAATCAGCAAAGAGAGTATTCTCTCAATTAAAACAAGGAAATTTCATCCCACCCTTGGGGTATTACTTCTGCTCTGTTGATGAGAATGAACAGCAAATTGATTGGCTTCCCACGCCCTGACAATCATCAGTTATGCCAGAGATGCTGGGGACCTTCCCAATGCCTGCAGTGATCTGAAAGAAATGTAAGGTGACAGCCTTTTCCTCACCTCACCCCCAAAGTCCCATCTCAGGAAGGTGATGGGCCTGACGTATTTTTTTACAGTGTACTTCTTCCCCACTCTGTCCAGTGGGAAAGAGATTTTGGCGATATTGTTTGCTTTGAATGAGTTCATCCCATGGAACATGAAATATTTCCGTTTGTCATCTATTGTGTAGCACCAGGAACTATACTCAATATTTTGTAGTAACCTATAAGGGAAAAGAATCTGAAAGAGAAGAGATACAGGTGTACGTATATGAATAATTTGCTGTACGCCTGAAATTAACACAATGTTGTAAATGAGCTATACCCCAGGAAAAAATAAATAAATAGATTCATAATGCTAAGTAATGTGAAGGCTATCGGAGTAGAAGAACTTGACTGATGGGGTTAAAAATGTTTACATATTTGAAGATAATAATTCTCACTTATTGCCCATATGTAATATCCAAATGTCTGAAAATACAGTGCCGGAGACGTAGAAAGGCTAAAGGAATTGAAAGTTTAATAGGGTAATGCTCTCCATTCTGAGAGGGTCAAATTTTCTTCTCTCATTGGAGTTTCTACAAAAGAATCCTATTCAGACCTGGAAGATTTTTTTTAACTTCACATAGGCAATTATTTCCATCTTAACCTTGGATAGAGAAAGTTGGACTAATAGTTCAATGTGCTTGGAATTATGCCTGTGACTTTTTTTTGCTACCTTGTGAAATTTCTTCTTGAAAGCTCAGTTGAACTTCTTAATTCAAAAAATAAGAATTGGCTCATGCTCCTTGCCCCTGGTAATCACCAGGGCACCACTCTCGTTGGAGATGTGTTAAGGACCTACCTGCCTGTGTTCCTGCTAGAATTTAAATAGTCACAGTCTGCTTTCTCAAAGTCTGCAATGTAGACTGTATGAGATGTATGGTTCTCAACCGGGGGTGATTTGCCCCCTCAGGAGACATTTAGGAGTGTCTGGTGATATTTTTAATTGCCATGACTAGAAGGCAGGTACCACTGGCACCTATTAGCTAGAAGCCAGGGATGCTATTAAGCATCCTGCAATGCACAGAACAGACCCAACAACAAAGAATTTTCTGGGCCAGATGTCAATAGTGCTGAGGTTGAGAAATCCCACCTTAGGTGTTGGCAGGTGTATCTAAAGGGCATTTTGAAAACTGAAAGTCATAGACCAGATATACCAATTAAATGGTACTGCTTCACCTGTGTATAAACACAGATTTCTGGAAATTTTTCAAGTTTCTAAGCTAGAGTTTTGTTATTTAATGGCTCCATTAACACTTGTTCCTGTTTCATCATAAACAGCTAGGCAGTGGTGACACCATTTCAGTATAACAGTGGCCTGAAAAGCAAGCATCAAACATGAACGGAACCTTGCTCACGAATTATTAAAATCTCAGGAAATGGAGAAGGTGCATTATTCCCTGTAAAGTAGCTCTGTGTGTGTGTGTGTGTGTACTGTACGTGTGTGCGTGCGCGCGCGCTCACTCGTTTCCGACTCTGCAATCCCACGGAATGTAGCTCGCCAGGCTCCTCTATCCATGGGATTCTCGAGGCAAGAATACTGGAGTGATTTGCCATTTCCTACTCCAGGGTGTCTTTCCATCCCAGGAATCGAACCCTCATCTCTTTTGTCCTTTGCATCTTTAGCAACCTCGCCACCTGGGAAGCCTAAACGATAAAAAAAATTACATATATTAGTTAGGATGCAGTTTTGGTGGCTTATAAAAAAGGCCAAAACAACAGTGGCTTAAAAAAAAAAACAACAGTGGCTTAAATAAGGTAGAAGTGTATTCCTGTCTGCTCTGGCAGCCAGAGTGTGAACCATCTGGGGCTGATGTGTTGGCCCCAGGGTACCCAGACGTTTTCTATCTTGTTCTACCAGCCTTAGCATACAACTTCCATGTTACCATCCAGGGTGGCTGCTCAGTCTCCCATCATCATGTCCACAATCTGAACAGCAGGCAGGGAAGAAGGGAGTCCAGGGCATGGCCCTCATTTTAAGGATATTACGTAAAGGTTGTGCATATCACTTCTGCTCATCCCACTGTCCAGAACCTGGTCACGTGGCTATGTCTAGCTGTTAGGGAGACTGTCAGTGTTTTTTGGTGGGCAGACATGTGCCCAGTAAGACCTCAAGGGTTCCTTTATTAAGGAAGAAGAAAAGCATGCAGGTAAAGAGGACACTAGCAGCCTCTGCCTCAAATGTCTTGTCTGTGGTTAATTCAAGGTCAAGGAACCCAAAGACTGTTTAACATTTCCAGATGGCCTTTGGTCAGGACAGAGGGCACAGACTCTGATGATGTCCACAATGGTTTGTTATTTCACTCTGTTACGTTAATCCTAAATCACTCTCAGGGCATTTCTAGCTCAGAAGCTGAACGGCCAGGGTTCAGATCTTAGCTCCACCACTTGCTGGCTGAGTTGATTCTAGCAAGCTTCCTTCCACCCTCTGTGCCTGGATTTCCTCCTTCGTAAATTGTTGATGGTAATAATATGTAACTCAAAGCTTACTCATCTTCTTGGATGGCGCTAGTGGTAAAGAACCCACCTGCCAATTCAGGAGACATAAGAGACTCGATTCCATCCCTGGGTTGGGAAGATCCCCTGGAGGAAGGCATCACTCCAGTATTCTGGACTGGAGAATTCCATGGACAGAGGAGCCTGGCGGGCTACAGTCCATAAGGTCGCAAAGAATCAGACATGACTGAAGCGACTTAGCACTCATGGGGTTGTGGTGAAGATTAGTGAAGTCATACACACGAGGCACTCAGAACAGTACCCACCAACAGGACCTACTAAGAGCTCTAAACATTTTTATCTTTGTGGGGGGTTCCTGTGCTGATTTCTTATCCAATGATTTGAGCCTTAACTTATTAAATACATACACGTCTGTCGATTTCATTTGGTTTTGAAATCCCATAAAGATTTGTTGCTTTGATCTAATTTTGAGTTGTAGCTCCCACCCCCAATAAAGTTATCAAAACATGAGATTTGATTTGAAATAAAAATAAAGCTAAATCAGGATTGACATGAGCTTGAGCCAACTCACGAACCAATGGATTGCCAGCACTTTATGTCTGAGTCAAGTTGGTGGACAAGCTAGAAATTCAGGCTAGACAACTGATGAGTTGCTTTTTTTTTCTTTTTAATTAATTTTTATTGGAGTATAGTTGCTTTGATCCAACTGCTTTGTCAACTGTGTGTTGATTTCTCTACAGATATGAGATTTCTGCTTTGATCCAATGAATTTCATTAAACTCAATTCTTTCCTTACTCTTCAGTAAAGGAATTTTAGAAGCCATAGTGAAAATATTGCAGCTCAGAAGATCTACACGTGGCAGTAATTGTTATCCTTTCTACAGTATTTCAGATTTCGTTATCTTAGAGAAGATATCCTTTCCTGAATTCTGAACAGGTCACTAAAAATAAGGTTAGAATGTTTTTAAAGCTGCAAGTGTACATACCTACCTGTGGGTGTATTAGAGAAAATCCTGTGTGGGTGGTCATATAGTTTAGCCCCCAAACCATACATATTCTTTGTTAGGTCATTTATTTTTACTAGTATAAATTTTGAAAGTGGGTTGATATTTTACCTCTCCATGAAATGAGAGAGTTGCACATCATATAAATTGTATATGGGATACAGGGCATATTTTCTGTAGGCTGTAACATACTCTGATGTGAATATGAAGTTAGTGGGACAGCCATATTCCAGTAAACAAACCTTTGTCTTGATTTTCTTCTCAAAGTCCTTTGTTCCTTACAACAGAAAGTTTAATGGAGGACTTCCCTGGTGGCTCAGTGGTAAAGAATTCTCCTGCCAATGCAGGAGACATGGGTTTGATCCCTGGTCCAGGAAAATCTCACAGTCCTCGAAGCAACTAAACCCATGGACCACAAACTATGAAGCTTTTGCTCTGGAGTCCGGGAGCTGCAACAACTGCTAAGCCCACATGCTGCAAATACTGACGCCCAGGTGCCCTAGTGCTCCTGCTCCACGACGAGACGCCACCGCAATGAGAAGGCCAGGCACACAACTAGAGAAAAGCCCATGCAGCAAGAAAAGACCCAGCACAACCAAAACGAAATGATTTTTTTAAAATTTAATGGCTAATTCTACCTCCATTTATTCTTAAGCTCAGTGAAGGAGAATGATGGTGACTAATTATAGCAATGCTTAACTGTTTTATCCACAAAATGATAGAGAAGACAATTTCGCAACTTCACATGGAAATGGAAGTTATTTAGACTGACCCATATCAAAATATTTACTAGGCCGGCTAAAGCTTTAAGCATTCAGAGGGCATGTGGGTTTAACAGCACTACAGTGAGACTTTCCAGAATAAATCATTTCCATCTCTGCTACAGAAGCTTGGGTCTCTTAAAGATCAATATATTGCATTATAAGGCTTAAAAAATTATTCAGGACTTAAAGAAACAAGCCCTAGAAGAAAGCTTCCACTCTTTCTTTTTAAAGTAAATGAAAACAGGAAACAGAAAAGCACAGAAGGAACAGGTGTGAATGAGGGCTGGTAGCATGAGGGCTGGTAGCTCCAGAGGAAAGGGAGAGAAGTAACTTTCCCTGTGATGCAGCGTTTGTTGACGGGATGGGGAGAGGGCAGTTTCAGAAGGCTCGTGCAGGCTGCAAATCTCTTAAAGTTCAAGGACTTCACAAACCTCTCTTTGGCCAACTTGAAAGAAGCCTAAGACTCATGTGAGTGACAAGGTGAACAGTTGTAACTTGATAGGAATATAATCCTCTGGCTATTATTATATCCAAGCGGTAGATGGAATGACTGTGAAGGTCAAATGTGAAGCTTTCTGCAACAATTTTACCTAAAGGCAAAGAGTTTACCTTTAAGAGCAAGATCTGCACTTTGTTCTATGGGGTCTCTGTTATTTAGTACAGAGATAATAACTTACCACATTCTGTCTTGAGCCACATATGGTTTGTTTGTGGGAGACTCTTCAAGACCTCTAATTTTCGTTTTGAAATATTTTATAAGGGTTCCATTGATTAATAATCATTGCAAATGTGGTCCAAGAATTGTGTGACTCAGGGCTACTGCCCCTAAAAGACCAAAATTCTTAATAAAACATAACTGGGTGCCTGCCTTTGACCTTGCTTCTGACTTGGCACGTCCCTTGGGAGGATACCCTTTGTATGTGTGGCTCAGTTTAGTATCTATGAAAGGGGGACAGTACCTACCACAGTAGCTGTTGGGAGGAGCCCATGATATAATTTATTTCAGGTACTTTACAGAGAGTGCCCAATGCATTGTTAACTCTCAGTAGTAAATTTTATTATTGGTGTTGCTACCATATTTCTTGCACAGCTGTTAAAGGGTACAGGGAGACATGATATTAAATGTTCAGAGTTGGTTAGAAATTCAATTTGAAAGTGATGAGATAAGTACCTCCCCCACCCTTCTGCCCACCACCAGTTCACTATTCCCTGCTCCTGACCATACCCCCTCCTCCCCCACTTCCCCCTTCTCCGCCACTCAACCAGTGTTACCACTTCCATGGGCATCCCTCCAGAGATATTGTTTGCACAGACAAGTGAAAACCTATCTGTGTATCTGCATGGATCCATATTTATTTTTGGAACATTTATTCTTAAGCAGCCCTCCACTTCAAAGACTAAAGAACCTCCTTTCAAGCCAGTCATTGAAACTGGGAAATGAAGTAAGAGGCTCTTCCCTCCATGGTTGCAGATGGCAAGTTTTCAACCCTGTGGAATTAAATTGGTGCATCCTTTTTGATTTAACAAGATAAAGAAGACATTGGATATAGAGGACCCTTTTGAGTGGACAGACACCGAGACCCAGGGAATGGTTCACGTTGGAGTTTAGTGCTGCATTGAGCAGGTCGTTTTATCTGCATATAGTCTGTGCTGTGCTTAGTTGCTTAGTTGTGTCCAATTCTTTGTGACCCTGTGGACTGTAGACTGTAGCCTGCCAGGTTCCTCTGTCCATAGGGATTCTCCAAGCAAGACTACTGGAGAGGGTAGCCATACCCTTCTCCAGGGGATCTTCCCAACCCAGGGATCGAACCCAGATCTCCCACATCGCAGGCGGATTCTTTACCATCTAAGCCAGCAGGGAAGCCCATCTGCATATAGAGACATGGTCATTTAACCACGTGGGCCAAATGTACGGGTGCCCAGAATCAACAACCAAGTCTCTCTTACATATTTTTATGTGCTTTGTTGACTGACAGGCTCCAAATTCAATTGAAGGGGACTTAGAAGCCTTAGTTGAGGAGCCACTGGTGTAATTCATCCCACTCTAGCTGGTCGGGTAGAGCAAAGAACTTCAGAAAAATGACGGTTGCTCTCACTTCCCTTCTTATAAGTTCCCTTTGCCCCCCTAATCAAATCGTATTTAGCTCTCCCACATTCTGGCACTTAGGGCAAAAATGATTAGCTTTGGGACTTCTCTGGTGCCCCAGTGGTTAAGAATCCTCCTTCCAATGCAGGGACTCTGGTTGGGGAACCAAGATCTCACATGCCACAGGGCAACTGAGCCAGCACACCGCAACTCCTGAGCCCACATGCCTCAACTAGAGAGCCCCCATGCCGCAACTAAGACCCAACTCAGCCGAAAATAAACAAACAAAAAAAAAAGGTTAAAAGGCATACTTCTGATGGTCCTGGTGCCTAAGTACTGTGGTTAATATTATTTATAAATAATGCAGTGAGGGAAACAGATGCAGTCACTCTCTGTAAGCAGCTGATGGTGATTCTAACTGTGTGGTTGAAAGGCTTAGTCTAGATTTCAGTTTGCTATTAATATTTTGGCTAAACCTTCACTTTGGAAGAGGAAATAGGTTCCACTGGAGACTCATTTCTTACCCATGGCTCCCCATCAGACCAGTATTTGGGCCTCGGTGTTATTCACTGCTCTGTTCTGCTGAAGATGTTACTGGTTTCCTTAATGGTAGAAACAGTTGTGTGAATTGGGTCTTGACTGATAAAGAGCTTTCCCACTGGCCTTTACAGGTGTTGGGTGTGGGTGTGCTTTTTAAATGAGAAGTGTAGATCTCCAGGACTCTCACCTGGCCCTGTCTCCTGTGAGATGAGATTGTGACCACATTTGCAGCTCAGACAACACCAACAGGACCTTGAGGCAAATCACGTGCAAGAAAAGCAGGCGTGCACTGTTGAGATCGGCATACGGCAGTGTTCCAGCACGAGGAGCATTTGTGTGTTCCCATGTTAGTATTGAATGCAAGACTCTTTGTTTTTGCAGCATTAAGGTTACAAATGTGCACATGCCAAAACTGGGAAGGAGCAGAAAATAAGATTCTCATGGTGACATCTGTTCTCCACCATGTACATGTTCTGTAGTACAGTGTGTGGTTTGAAGACTGATTAGATATGCAAAGCCTTTGGTATGTAGTGTGATTAAGAACCTGAACTTCAGCCTGTTGGGGAGGCAGAGGGATGAGGTGAGGAGGGCACTGAGCCAAGACTGGTTCACTCTCAATCTGGATTTTACTGTCGGATTCTAGGCAGGCAGTTAGCCGGCCCACACCTCAGGTTCTCTGTAATTTAGAAGCAGTAGTGGAAGCATTCTTCCTAGTCCACCTGCTTCCCAGAAGGTGGGGCCAAGATTCTATGGAGGCTGTCTCCAAAGGATGTTGAATCTCTGTCATCATATTGGGTCGGCCAATAAGTTTGTTTGGGTTTTTCCATAAGATGCAGCAGGAAAAACCGAAGCAAACGTTTTGGCCAACCCAGTAGTTTGAGGTGGTGACTTTCTGTCATGGGTTAGGATGTGGTGCCACTCTGGACAGGCTAGGGCTTCTCAGCCTTATCTGTTTGCAGATGATTCACATTAATTGACACAAGTCGTGCACATTTCCTCTCTTTTGCCTGTAACTGGTGAAATTTTAATCAAATCAACCAATATTTATTTATTATCTATTGTATTTAAGATCACTGTCAGAAGAGAGGCTAGGAAAAGATGCTTTCAAAAAGGACCAAGTCAGAATATATGAGAAAAAATACATACCAACCTACAGTAATACAAGGCACATGAGTAAAATACAGTTTGTTTCCAATATGGAGTAGGGTTCTGTCTCCATGTTGCCAAATCTATTATTTGATTTTTCTCAGTTTTGATTTGTAACTGAAATATTGCATTGATATTTTTGTATTTAATTTGTTTGCTTTTCAATTGGAAAAGTGAAATGGAAGGAAAATATCCTTTTTTTCTTTTAGATTTCTCCTCTTGCTCAGCTACTTTGGAGTTGTATTACTGAGTATTTTCTGTTCCTTAACATATCCTTTACGCTATTGGATGTTTACATTTTGGGTTTGTGAGCTGAAAATCCTCTTCTCTCTCTATCCTTAAATGATTAAGTAGAAGTGGTTTCAAGTTTTCATTTAGTTATTAGGTTGGTGCAAACGTAATTGCAGTTTCAAATTGTGAATTTTAAATCATTATATTGATAACTAGACTCAAACACATCTTTACTAATTGGAACCATTACAGTAAACACATTTTTGCCAACCAGAAATAAGTTTGCTTATTCCTATAGCATAAAAATCAGTGCTTTGGGATTCAACCAACTCTTGGAAAGCATTTTCTTTTTTTTCCCGGTTTTTTTTTTTTTTTTTTTTTTACTATTTCATTAACACTTTAAATTGACAAAGAGTATATGCTTAGCTGTATTCAGATTTTTGAAATAAAGATTTAAAAAGTGCACAAATCTTTTAGGATGCAGTGAACACTGCACAATGTATTAACCAACTAGACAACCTAGAGGGTGGTGTAACTATGTATTTAGGAGCACAAGTACAGGGCCAAGCCCTGGAATTGGAGGGAATACCCACCATTTAGGACTGAACAGAGAATTGGTTGCTGACAGGCTCAACCGTCGACTTCAGGTTTGAGAGACAAACTGAGGTAGTCTGTGAGTGTATAAAAACCACTGAATTCAGGACAAGCAGTAACAGGGATGGCCAGAGTCAGTCTGGATTGTGGGGCCAGCCTGAAGTGAGCTAGGGTGGCCAGGGGCTGGAAATGTTGCAACTGAAGTCCAGGATCCGTAAACGGTGAGCAGCCATCTTCTAAACATTGCTTGATTCCAACCCCTAAGATGATCTTCCCAAACAAGGGGAAAACGTTTTCTGGTTGTGGTTGTAGAAGCATTTTCTTGCTGGTTGTGGAAGCATGTTCCCTGCAGAAACTTGTCGAGATGCTCCAAGAAATGGTTTTCAGTTGGCAAGAGGTCAGGTGAATGTGGCAGATGAGGCAAAACTTTGTCATGCAGTGTGTTCACCTTTTGAAGTGTTGGTTGTGGGACATGCAGTTGGGCACTGTTGTGGAGAAGAATTGGGCCCTTTCTGTTGACCAATATTGGCTGCAGGCGTTGCAGTTTCCAGTGCATCTCATTGATTCGTTGAGCATATTTCTTAGATGTAATGGTTTCGCCAGGATTCAGAAAGCTCTAGTGATCAGACAGGCAGCAGATCACCAAACAGTGACCGTAACTTTTTTTTGCTGCAAGTTTGGCTTTGGGACGTGCTTTGAAGCTCCTTCTCAGTTCAACCACTTAGCTGGTCATCACCAGCTGTCTTAAGAAATCCACTTTTCATCATACATCACAATCTGATCAATAAATGGGTTGTTGCTGTCATGTAGAATAAGAGAAGTACAACACTTCAAACCAGTGATTTTTTTGGTCAGCTCATGAGGCACCCACTTATCGAGGCTTTTCACCTTCCCAGTTTGTTCAAATGCCAAATGACTGTGGAATGGTCAATGTTGAGTTCTTTGGCAACTTCTCATGTAGTTGTAAGAGGATCATCAAAGCTGATTGGTCGTTATCAACTTCCGATGGCCCACCACCATGCTCCTCATTTCAAGGCTCTCGTCTCTTTTGTAAAACTTCTTGAACCAACACTACATTGTATGTGTGTTAACATTTCCTATGCCAAATGCATTGTTGATGCTGTGAGTTGTCTTCAGTGCTTTATGACCCATTTTGAATTTTAATAAGAAAATCACTCAAATTTACTTTTTGTGTAATGTTATTTTCCTAGTTTAAAATAAATATAAAATAAATAGCAAGTAAAAAGTCAATAGCAAAAAAAACATAAAATGAGAAATGTGCAATAAAATGATGTATAACATAACTGTATTTATTTAAGAATGTATTCCAATATCAAACAGCAAATTTCAACAATGCAAAGCCACAATTACTTTTGCACCAACCTAATATATTAATAATCAGTTCAGTTCAGTTGCTCAGTCGTATCCGACTCTTTGAGACCCCATGAACCGCAGCACACCAGGCTTCCCTGTCCATCACCAACTCCCAGAGCTTACTCAAACTCATGTCCATTGAGTCAGTGATGCCATCGAACCATCTCATCCTCTGTCGTCCCCTTCTCCTCCTGCCCTCAATCCCTCCCAGCATCAGGGTCTTTTCCAAAGAGTCAGCTCTTTGCATCAGGTGGCCAAAGTTACTGGAGTTTCAGCTTCAGCATCAGTCCTTCCAATGAACACCCAGGACTGATCTCCTTCAGGATGGACTGGTTGGATCTCCTTGCAGTCCAAGGGACTCTCAAGAGTCTTCTCCAACACCACAGTTCAAAAAGCGTCAATTCTTCGGTGCTCAGCTTTCTTTATAGTCCAACTCTCACATCCATACATGACCACTGGAAAAACCATAGCCTTAACTAGACGGACCTTTGTTGACAAAGTAATGTCTCTGCTTTTTAATATGCTGTCTAGGTTGGTCATAACTTTCCTTCCAAGGAGCAAGCGTCTTTTAATTTCATGGCTGCAATCACCATCTGCAGTGATTTTGGAGCCCCCAAAAATAAAGTCAGCCACTGTTTCCACTGTTTCCCCATCTATTTGCCATGAAGTGATGGAACCGGATGCCATGATCTTAGTTTTCTGAATATTAAGCTTTAAGCCAACTTTTTCACTCTCCTCCTTTACTTTCATCAAGAGGCTCTTTAGTTCTTCTTCAGTTTCTGCCATAAGGGTGGTGTCATCTCCATATCTGAGGTTATTGATATTTCTCCCAGCAATCTTGATTCCTGCTTGTGCTTCCTCCAGCCCAGTGTTTCTCATGATGTATTTTGCATATAAGTTAAATAAGCAGGGTGACAATATACAGCCTTGACGTACTCCTTTTCCTATTTGGAACCAGTCTGTTGTTCCATGTCCAGTTCTAACTGTTGCTTCCTGACCTGCATATTAATAATAGTAACGCTCTAACTTTCAAATGGGCTTCCCTGGTGGCTCTGCTGGTAAAGAATCTGCCTACAATGTGGGAGACCTGGGTTCAATCCCTGGATTGAGAAGATCCTCTGGAGGAGGGAACAGCTACCCATTCCAGTGTTCTGGCCTGAAGAATTCCATGGACTGTATAGTCCATGGGGTTGCAAAGATGCAAGTCCAATTCTTCAGATACCTTATGGATAAAATATGTGTTTGGCAAAGGATTAAATTTATATTAAACCTTCCACGCTGTAGCTGCATTCTGTTCTTTAACAGGGATGTTTGTGTCTAAGGCAGCTGGATAAGGTTGTACTTTCATCTGAAACCGTAAAATGCAGTGACACTTGCCATCTAGGAAAGAGAAAAATTAAATACATGACTTTGGCTTCCTTAGAACCCACTAAGTCAAGGTCATCAGCTCTCAGCCTTTTTCTGCTTTGAAGCAGAGATTAAAGATCCTTCACAAAACCAGGGTGGTACCTGATGAACATGCTGAATGTTAATGTGCAGTATAAGGGAAGCCAGGGCACGTACTCTCCAGACTAGGGGTCCTGGGTTCAGACCTTAGCTCCACCTCTTACCAACTGTGTGAGAATGGGCTGATGCCTTAAGTATCCTGAGCTTTGATTTTTTTTTTCTTTTTTTCATCCATACAGCGAGGATATGTCTTCCCAGGTGGTGCTAGTGGTAAAGAACCCACCTGCCAAATGTAGGAGACATAGAGATACAGGTTCACTTTCTGGATCAGGAAGATCCCCTAGAGGAGGGTATGGCAACCCACTCCAGTATTCTTGCCTGGAGAATCCCACGGACAGAGGAACCTAGTGGGCTACAGTCCATAGGATCGCAAAGAGTTGGACACAACTGAAGTGACTGAACATGCATCACACACAATGAGGATAGCAGTGAGAACAACCCTAACATGTTGCCTTGAGGATTAAATGATATAATGTAAATAAGAGATTTAGCCATAGTGCCTGGAAGAACATCAATGCTCTGTGTTTTGTCTGCTTGGTCGCTCAGTTGTGTCTGACCCTTTGCAACCCCATGACTGTAGCCTGCCAGGCTCCTCTGTCCATGACATGTTTCAGGCAAGAAATACTGGAGTGGGTTGCCATTTTCTATTCCAGGAGATCTGCCCAACCCAGGGATCAAACCCTTATTTCTTGGATCTCCCACATTGGCAGGTGGATTCTTTACCACTGCTCCACCTGGGAAGCCCAACATAAGTGCTAAGTAAATCTTAACTAGTTGTATTTATTGTTCCTCTTTCATGCATGCATGGGTGCTCAGTCGCTTCAGTCATGTCTGTCTCTTTGTGACCCCATAACTGTAGCCTACAAGGCTCCTCTGTCCATGGGGATTCTCCAGGCAAAAATACTGGAGTGGGTTGCTATGCCCTCCTCCAGGGGATCTTCCCAACCCAGGGATCGAACCTGTATCTCTATGTCTCCTGCACTGGCAGGTGGGTTCTTTACCACTAGCACCACCTGGGAAGCCCAGTTCCTCTTTCAGCTACATCTAAATCCACAGCTTTTTCCTTCATTAAAGGCCATGAATAAATTATTGACAATGATATTATTGTGGAGATATCCTGTTTTATTTTATTTAAAAATAAAATGTTTGCCAATGGTGTTACTTATTATTATTGGTAACACATTGTCAATGCTGCCAATCATTTTTACATACTTTCATAGGAAAATACTATTCATAGAGGTACTTCCCAATCCCATGTTGGTAAGCCCTACCTGGAGAAAAGTAATTAAAGAAACCAACAAACAGAAATCTTCATCACATAAAAACATATAACTTTGCTTAATCAAATAGATAGTATTTCTGGTCCAGGAGAAAAATATTTGTGATGAGTGTTGCCTTCAAATGTTAAATCTACCATCATTTAACACAAATCATATAATGTGCTAAAACTCAAGGTCAAGAGAAAGACAAACTGAAGAGTTACATTTTCTGTTAATACAGAATTCAATAGATTAGGAGCAGAGAGCAAAGAAGACTGAAAATTTGAAACTGGATGTGGTCACACTAGAATACTGCAGTGTCTGGGAACTGATAAGGGCTTTAAGGAAATTTAGAAATCTTTAAAGGAATGGATGATATGATCAAGACTTGTCCATAAGAAAAGAGAACTAGAATAATTGAGACAACCAGCGGATTCCAGTCTCAGTGAAGGGAATGACAGAATACCTAGGGGCTTACTTGAATAATATTTGGAAATGACTGTGACTTGAATTTAAAAAGAAACATTAAATATTTTTAAAATGCTCTATAGGCATGATACATAGCACATCATATAATATTAGCAGTAAATGAACATGCTTCTTGGCCTTTTGGGTACGATCACATGTAGAAGTAAATGAACATTAAATTCCTTAGTGTTGTAGAACTTATTTTAGGAAGTCTAAAATATTTAGAATTTTCACATTTTAGAGTATTATAGAAAGTTTAAATTTTTTAACAATGGTGATCTGCTTTTAGTTTATTCATTCCCTCCCTTATTCAATAAATAAATGTGGAACACCAAGTTCAGCAATATACAAGGGGGAAAAGAGATGATTCTCCCATTTGCCCTAGCAATGGTAATGTTATCCCTCAGGATATTCTCATATGTGCCCACACTTCATGATAATCTGTAGAAGAAAACTATTTTAGATATAAAGATTCACCATCACCTAATATAGTCATGGGGTAGCACCACACTTGAATGCCTGTTCCTTTTCTAAGAAAAGTTGAAAGAACAGTCATTGTAGGATCTTATTCTGGGGCCAGTGAAAACTGACCTGAAAGGATTTAATTAAAATTTACATAATTGGTGCTCATATTTTTGATACCCAGCAACCTATCAGCAGTAAAGACCTAGAAGGACACCCAGGAGAATTCAGGCAAGAGAAAGAAGACGGGGGCTCCAGATTTCACCACTCTCTCTCTGTCTGGGTCCTGGGGTCAGTATTTGGGTTGCCCCAACAAACCCCCCCTTTAAATTTACGCTGTCCTGATGCTTCTTCTTTGTGGCTGGTAAATTTAGGAAAATTTAAATTGAAACAAATCGGGATTGTAGCAGATAGATTTGTCTGCGGTGAAATAAATCAGAACCTTTGAATTTTCTTCACTGATCTAGTATAATTATGTAATCTAATGAGTGGTTGGGGGTTTGGGCTTTGGAGCCATATAGACTTGGGTTTGGGCTAGGCTGTCACTTACCAGCTGGGAGAACTTGAATTCATTGTTCAACCTCCCTGAGCCTGATACTCCTTTTTTTGTAAAATGGGAATGGTAACAGTAGTGTCTCACCATAGTGCTGTTATAAGTTCCTATATAATATGTGTACATGCATGGTACAGTGCCCGGCACAGTGGTGAATCCGCCATACACGAAACCTATGGCTTTAATTATGCGTTATCTTCTGAATGGACTTTTTTTTATTGTAGTATCTTTGCTCTACAACGTTGTGTTGATTTCTGCTCTACGACAAAGTGAATCAGCTATAAGTATACATGCATGCCCCCCCTGTTGGACCTCCCTTCCACCCCCACCCCTCCCCTCTAGGTCACCACAGACCACTGAGCTGAGCAGCCTATGCTACGTAGCAGGTTCTAATATACTTTTAAGAAACTCTGACGCTGTTTTGCATAATGAAGATAAGCTGCCCAAAGAGGATGAATCTCATTGACCAGAATCATGTTTTAGGGCTACACCCTAACAGCAGTGGAAGCTGGGAAGGGAAATGCATGTTGTTGTTTTTTTTAACGAGGCACAGTGCTCCCCTAAAGAAAAAGATTGTAGCTCTGTTAGCTATTGAGTAAGCAATGAGTAGTGCCTGCCACAGACACAAGAATGACAGCTCCCAGGCCTGATGGTTTTCTAACAAAGATTTGTGAATGTTCTCAACATTGGGACGTTCTGAGGGCATTTGCTAAGACTTCAAATCTTATCATCATCATTAAGAAGAGAAGGATTCACTGGTCTGTGTAACTGGCAAGAATAATAACCAGAGCCCCTTGGCTGTCTCTCCTGTATCAATATTGTCAGTTCGCTTCCATGTTGCAATGTAAAATTTGGTTGCCATTTAGTTCAGCTGTTATGATCTTGGAGGTATGATGGTCTCATTTATTCAGTAAGCATTTATAGAGTGTCCACTGATCTTGGAAATACAAGTAGAGGAAAAATGTAGAAGCAACATCCAAATTCCTACAAATTCCTAATGGATTGATTGATGAGGTGAAGTTATATAGAGATGAGGGCTCCTGAACTGAACTGAATTTTGAAATGAGCCCCAAGAAAGATCAAGACCATGAACACTTTTATACCTAAAAAATCTCCGCCCGGTATTTTTAATCAAGCACAGATTGACTCTTGCTAAATTCTGCTAGCTTAGCTATTCCTTGATCTGACATCTTGACCAGTGGAAAATCCCTTACTTTGGGAAAGTATTTGGAATCACCTTTAAAATGGAATTTGGTGGCACCAAGACCTACAGAGAGGTGGTTGTAGGGAACCTAATAGATCTGTTCAGTTCAGTTGCTCAGTCGTGTCCGACTCTTTGCAATCCCATGGGCTGCAGCACGCCAGGCTTCCCTGTCCCTCACCAACTCCCAGAGCTTGCTCAAACTCATGTCCGTCGA